>NC_140169.1:60979796-61302296 GCF_963971535.1 Notolepis coatsorum
GGCAAGTGCAACATTGTATCATTATAGTCCCTGTGTCTCCCTGAATCGGAACAAAGCAAACGAACTACAGGTGTGAAAACGCCCTTTGTGGTACGTGCAAACTACTAAACTCACTTTCTAAATGAAAAGATTTTGTAGCTTTCTGGCAGTGTATTATTTCTTGCCCTAAACATAATTAACATTGTTTGAAACTTAACCATGTCTTCAAGTTTAATTATTCTAGATTTAATAAATAATGTGTTTGTGTGTTCTCGATAATTCACTTTCACAGATGATTAAAAAATAAAAAATTAAATTAAATAATAAATTGATTTTTATTTTTATTTATTTTTTGCAGTCAGGCCACTGAACTTAGAAGCAGGCCAGGGCAGTGTTTCTAGTTGCAGCAGCGCATAGTTAGATAACCTAGGTGTGGAACACTGCAACTCACACAAGTTGGAGAACTATCTCTCTCTCTCTCTCTCTCTCTCTCTCTCTCTCTCTCTCTCTCTCTCTCTCTCTCTCTCTCTCTCTCTCTCTCTCTCTCTCTCTCTCTCTCTCTCTCTCTCTCTCTCTCTCTCTCTCTCTCTCTCTTCTCTCTCTCTCCTCACACACCCCCCAAAATCTGACCAATGAGTGACAGTTTGCTTGCGCGTGCGTTTGTTTTGGTGCGCTGTTAACACAGCCGTGTGAACACAAACGAACTAAGGACAAGTGCAACATTGTATCATTATAGTCCCTGTGTCTCCCTGAATCGGAACAAAGCAAACGAACTACAGGTGTGAAACGCCCTTTGTGGTACGTGCAAACTACTAAACTCACTTCTAAATGAAAAAGATTTTGTAGCTTTTCTGGCAGTGTATTATTTCTTGCCCTAAACATAATTAACATTGTTTGAAACTTAACCATGTCTTCAAGTTTAATTATTCTAGATTTAATAATAATGTGTTTGTGTGTTCTCGATAATTCACTTTCACAGATGATTAAAAAATTAAAAAATTAAATTAAAATAATAAATTGATTTTTATTTTTATTTATTTTTGCAGTCAGGCCACTGAACTTAGAAGCAGGCCAGGGCAGTGTTTCTAGTTGCAGCAGCGCAATAGTTAGATAACCTAGGTGTGGAACACTGCAACTCACACAAGTTGGAGAACTATCTCTCTCTCTCTCTCTCTCTCTCTCTCTCTCTCTCTCTCTCTCTCTCTCTCTCTCTCTCTCTCTCTCTCTCTCTCTCTCTCTCTCTCTCTCTCTCTCTCTCTCTCTCTCTCTCTCTCTCTCTCTCTCTCTCTCTTGCTCTCACACACACACACAAAAGGAGCCGCATGTGATTGGTGGAGGCGGGAACCTTACAAAAAACTGTTGTTGCTAATCATTGACACATGCTAGCCTGTAATAATCCCCCCCCAGAAAAATCTACTTTGCATTTGATATATTGCAAATATATGCCATCACACACACTGGCATTTAAAGGGTTAGAATTATAAAATTTATATGTGGTGTTATGATCAGGGCTGAAGTTGAATAAAAGATTGTATTATTTTCAATCTGACATTACAAAAAACTGAAAATCCATCAAAATCAGTGTTGTTGCTAATCATATATAGATGCCATCACAAACAATGGCATTTAAAGGGTACAAATAAAAAAATGCCTGCACCAGAATGCAGGAAATGAAGTCTTTGTAACAAGAAATGTCCTGGTGGGGACCCCAGACCCCCTGCTTAAAAAGTGGCCTGACTGGGGCTATATTTTGCACTATATTTCCTGGCCTGAATGATTTCCCCAGTCCGGCCCTGGTTAAAAGCCTCCAATGCTTATTAGTCTGTGTGCGTTTGAACGTGTGCATGTTTCAACCAGACATTTCCATTTATAAAAAAAAAAAAAAAAATATATATATATATATATATATTAAATTGACCTCCTATAATACCCCGTTATTTTGGGTCGCGGCCTGAAAAGTTGGGGAACCCATCCTTTACTTTATTCATAAAACTTTTTTAACGTGTGCTATGTGAGATCTCCATGTTCATTTATCATCCATAATTACACAAGGAAATATCAACTCCATCTATAGTTGGGTCAAGAACCAACATTCTGTGACCATTCTCTGGCTAAGATGTTTTGATGATTGATTTGACTTCTATGGACCTTTTATAAAATATTTAGCCCCTGTGTCCAGTGGCGGCCGGTGGGTTTCGCCACTAGGGGGCGCTATACCAAACGTGTACAAATGTACAGTACAGTACCACGCAACACTCATTGCCAGACGTGAGCGATTCGACTCACGCTCACGGCAATGAATCGGCTCTTATGAACGAGTCGCTCAGCTGTTACTACAACAACACACAACCAGTCAAATAAAGTATAGTCTAGACTCTAATTCACAACTTGAAACACAATATATAAATAGAAAAGTTAGAAACAAAACTCGCCCGTCTACAAACACAGGCAGATCTCTCCCTCTCTCCTTCTCTCTCTCACACACAGCGCGACGTGGAATCGATTCGTTACACAATCAGACCTATTATATACCAAGAATAACTTCAGTATGAGTACAGGGCTGTACACATATTTTGCATATTGTTAAACGAGCCAAGGCTAGCTATTAAACTATCGATATGAATCGAAAATCTGGGACCCTGATGTAAACAAGACAAACGTCTTTCTCTGGTCTGCATCCCCTTAACAATTGTGTGTATTGAGCCGTACTGTATTGTACCCATTCTGCAATCTGTTAATAAAGTTCTCATTCATTCATTCAAACATAGACGATCTCTCTGTCTCTCGGATCAATCAAATCAAATAATTAACACATGTATGTTGTCATTTTAAACAACTCACCATTCATTCATTATGCATCAGCAGCATCAGAGAGCATTTTAGTAGTTACATTTTCAACAAGATTGCTGCTATTTAAACACTTCATGGAAACGGGGTAACGTTAACCTTATGTCGACTGTAGTATTGTATGACCTCGACATAACGTTTAAATGTATGTTGTCATTTTAAACAACTCACCATTCATTCATTATGCATCAGCAGCAACACAAACACGCACAGCTCTCTCTCTCTCTCTCTCTCTCTCTCGCTCTCTCTCTCTCTCACTCTCTCTCAGATGATGTCAGAACCATTCAATAATAAACACATTTGTAAAGCTCGTTATTTTAAACAAGTTACCATTCATTGTCTGAGTGGTTATGTCCCACATGCAGCGAAATTAGAGAGAGAGAGAGAGAGAGAGAGAGAGAGAGAGAGAGAGAGAGAGAGAGAGAGAGAGCGAGAGCATTTTACTAGTAAAGTTACATTTTCAACAAGATTGCTGCTATTTAAACACTTCATGGAAACGGGGTAACGTTAACCTTATGTCGACTGTAGTATTGTATGACCTCGACATAACGTTTAAACGTTAACTTTACTCCGTTTCCATGCAGGAATTATAAAAGTGGCCGGCTAACGGAGCTAACAGCTAGCAGTACTGTAACGTTACATTATGCGGCATCAGTAGACAACGTATCATGTATTAAACTAGAGTTAAGATCGCTAATCTACCTTGTTGTTGGCTTGTTGTTGTTGATAAAGTATATCCACTCCATCCAGCCTGTGTTGATGTCCATCCATTGCCCATACATGTCCTCCATGACTGCATCCATATTATAGCTTGCAAGCTGTGTGAGTGAAGAGCTGTGCATTTGTCCATGTCCGCCTCGAACAGCCTGCAAACTACCTGGCGTTCTATCGCCATGCTCTAAGACAAACTCTAACCTTAACCAACTTTGAAAGAGTGCCTAAGCTTAGCCTCAGTGTAGTTACTTGCTGTTGTTGTTGACGAGTCAACTGAACTGCTCTCTGTAAACCAACCCGAGAAATGCGGCTATGGAAAAAAACTGGCATCGCGTCGGCCAATCAGAGAGCGTCTCCACGAAATGCGGCTATGGAAAATTCTTCACGGAAGTTCACGCGGCTGGGCTAGACCGCTTCAAATAGCGCTCGGATTCCAACATAATAGTCATATTTCAACGCACAACGCCGTATGCACTGATTGGCTGTGACGGAGACAGCGATCAAACTGTGACGCGCAGTCAGAGCGCTATCGCTTTTTGCCCAGGCGTGAAATACGAAAAAATAAAAAAAAACGTCACTTCCTGCCCATGAAAACGCTGTTTTTTTTATTTAGATAATAACGTTATATTGTGCATTGGAAATACAAACATACTTAAAACGAGTAAATATTATTCATTTTAAACATGTTTATATTATTTATAGGGCTATAAAACAAAAAACAAAAAAGTTTTTTTTTTTTCTTCTTCTCTCATTTAACAGGTGGGTCGGCGCCCATAGCGCCACCAGTGGCGAGCCGCTACTGCCTGTGTCCCTCCGAAAAATCCCGGCATTTTTTGTCAGATGGCCAAATCCAAAATACCTGCTGACGCCATCTTGAAAAATTAACTTTTGATCCAGAGCACCTAGAATCATGTATGAATACACTTTTTTGTGTAAGTCAACCATGACGATTCCAATTCTGACATCAGTTTGACTCTATGACATCAATTTGACCCAGAAATCCAAGAAGGCCACCATATAGTAGAGCGAAAATGTAACTTTTAATGTCAAAACCAATTTTACCATGGTACTACTGTACTTTAAACAAACTACCTTCATAAGGATCTCAGCAAAATAATTGATGAATGTACAGTATGATAAGATAACTAATTATACTTCAAAATACGCTCTCTTAAATAGCTGTAACTTGAACAGATTAACAATGAAACCACTTTTCTTTTTTTTTTTTTTTTTTTACTTTATAGCATTTTCAGCTTTTTCTGGCCACGCAGGACCGATAGAGGGAGAGAGGGAGAACGGGAGGAGAGGTAGGGAAGACATGCAGCAAATGGTCGCCGGGACTGGGAAACGAACCCGGGACGACCGCTTCGCGACTCAGCACGCTATGTGGTGTGCTACTGGAGTGCCCCAACAATGAAACCACTTTAAACATGTCATGATCAGTCCGAATCAGAGCATTCTGCCTCACTAGATTCTGAATCATCAGATTCCAATGAATCACCCCTCCTCCTCCATACATCATCATCTCCCTTCTCATCATCATCCTCCTCACTCTCCTCTTCCTCACTTTCTTCAGCTGGCCCTGGTGCAGGTAGATGTGTTGGGAGAGCAGGTCGTGTGTGGCGGACAGGGCGACAGCGACCACCCACCAGCTCCCAGCCATGACATCAAATGGGAAGGAATCAAACTCATGCATGCATGCGACCAGGTCCTGCACGCGCTGCTCATCTTCTCTCATCCTTTTCGGACCACATTCTATGTGCTTCCTCTTTGCTTTTTTGTGTGTGGCCAGGGCATTGTGAGCCACCCGGATCTTGGCCAAATTGTTCACATTTCTGGAGTGCACCAGCAGCTGCTTCTCATTCTGGAGGATGGAGAGCCAGCCAGACTTCATTTTGCTGCCCTTGTTCATTGTACACTCGATCCACATGTCCCAGGCCATCTTGGAGTAGGGGTTGCCTGTGATGGACTGAGTGAAGTCAGTACGAAGGAAGGCGACCTGATCAGCAGGGAGAGCTGTCAGCATTGCCCAGAAGTCAGGCAGCCACCTTCCATACTTATTGTTGTCGTACACTACCATCCATGGCAGCATGGCACGCAGAGAGCTGACATACTCATCCCAGTTGCAGATATGTACTGCATGCACATTCTGCATGAGTGCATCCGTCATAGACAGGAAGTCCCTCCAGTAGTCCGCCATGTCACTGGCCTCCACCTGGGTGAATAAATTGGTGATGAGGCTCTCGTGGTCAGTATCATCCTCCAGTGCCGCATTTGCAGCTGCACGGGGTTCTTGGGAGAGACTCATATCTCTCAGAATCTCAAGGTTCTCCCTTGTCTCATCAGCCAGGTTGGGCATGAGCCTCCCCTTTACCAGCCGACTCATGAGTGCCTCATAGATGAGCCTCAAGCAACGCAGCCCCCTCTTGTAATGCTTGCCTTTCAGTGCACGGTCGACGGAGCCCTCTGCAATAACTCCTCCTGCCACAAGTACATCTCCTAGATCACTCCCCTTGTAGCGCTTGTAGATAGCGCTCATCATCACACACTGTATGGAAGGGACCAAGAAAGGGTACAATGTCATGGTACTTGTTTGGGTTCTCGGCCTTGAGCAGAGTGATGAGGACGTACACAGGATGATCTCCCACTAAGAAGGCAAAGGGCATGTGATTAGTTGCGATGATGGTAGACAGCTTCTCCATGTCATTCACAACTGACTTGTTGGGCGGTTTATTGTAACCGTAAGATGTATGAAAATAAGCCTTGCTCTTCCTCTGCTCCATATTCAAGCCAGCGTGAAACCCATTGTATGAAGGGATAGTCTGCTCAACTGCAGCAGGACGATCACCATTTGTATCTGCACGAGCAAGGGCATGAATAATACTCTGCTTGCGCTGAGGCTCTGTACTTAATGAGAACATAGTGGGCTTAGGGCAGATGGGAGGCTCACCACGCTTGATGGTCCTATACGGCATAACTGCCTGCATCTCAGACGCCTTCTCAGTCAGTACCTGCGACACAATCTTGGCATCTTTTATGCACGCATGCTCAACCTGGATGTTTGCCTCATAGTCCTGTACATGACATTCTAGACGTTGCAGAAACATCCAGTTACAGCGGTGTGCAGTACCCCCTCCTGTCAAGGTGTCATTGAGAAAATCGTCATTGTCAATGATACTGATGCTTGGTTCTCCCTCAGCGATCCTGCCAGGACACACTGAACACCGCTCAAGGTCATGCATGGTCCAGACATCACGCAGGAGAAGCACATTCTGGTAGCTTTTCTCACAGAATATGGACACTCATATTATTCTTGAACGTAAACACACACATGCACGCACACGCACACACACACACTCGCAGTCTATTCAAGAAGAAGGCCTGGATGAGCGAGGTCAACAGGAGTTCTTCATGTCAATGAATGGCGAGATGGCGTGGTCCAAGATA
Source organism: Notolepis coatsorum (assembly GCF_963971535.1). Classification (NCBI taxonomy): domain Eukaryota; kingdom Metazoa; phylum Chordata; class Actinopteri; order Aulopiformes; family Paralepididae; genus Notolepis; species Notolepis coatsorum. Next base: position 60,986,784 of record NC_140169.1, read on the forward strand.
CCTTTTGAAACAGAAGGCTGAGCACAAGCTCAGAACATCATCAAAATAACTCCTGAAAGAAACAGCTTTCGAACACAACACAAGGGTTAACAAACCCCAAACACAGGGCTACAATGACTATATTAGCTAACTAGTTGTTGTTGCTAGCTAGCTAGCTATTGGGAAAGTTGTTAGTCTGAAGCCCTGCCCAAACACCAAATCTTACTTTCCCATTCAAAAGTTACATTTTCGCTCTGCTGTCTCTATCTACATTTTCGCTCTACTATATGGTGGCCATCTTGGATTTCTGGTCAAATTGATGTCATAGAGTCAAACTGATGTCAGAATTGGAATCGTCATGGTTGACTTACACAAAAAAGTGTATTCATACATGATTCTAGGTGCTCTGGATCAAAAGTTAATTTTTCAAGATGGCGTCAGCAGGTATTTTGGATTTGGCCATCTGACAAAAAATGCCGGGATTTTTCGGAGGGACACGGGGGCTAAATATTTTATAAAAGGTCCATAGAAGTCAAATCAATCATCAAAACATCTTAGCCAGAGAATGGTCACAGAATGTTGGTTCTTGACCCAACTACTATGTCAGTACTATATTTTCATCTAGTTTTCGATTGCCAAACATCATAATTTTTTTTTTCAGATTCAGTGATAGCTTATTTACATCAAACCATTTTTTAGCTTTGTCATTTCATACACAATATATTCAGCTAGTTCCTTTAAATTATTTCCAGAGCAAAAAAATATTTGGTATCATGAGCAAACAAGGCAAACTGTAATAGTTTTGAAACATCACTGTTCTGAAGGTCCAGATTAACACTGAAAGTCTGCGTTTATTATTTTGTATAACTTATATATTGTTTATATATATAAGATATATATCTCTACGTCATCTGTTTGCCTAACAGTATTCTCCATTCACTTATGGTAGATCCCATCCTTAAAGGGGAACTATTTTACTATTTCTTACACTATTTGGGCACTTTTACACAATTCCTGTGAGTCTATGGAACACCTCTGTAATATATATTTTTTTTTATTCATTGTTTTGTATTTCTAATCAAGTCCTCAAAAACAGCATTTTTCTACCTCAAGATCTCGAGCCGTTTTGAGCCTGGGCTCCAGCCACTGTGTGCAGCTCATCTTGTACCTGATGCCACACAGCCACATTAACGTTAGGTTATGACTATAACCAAGTTCTGTTAACACTTAGTGAATGCTCAGCGTTTCATGCATAATCTCGCTTCAGCGTATGCACACTGAATACATTTCAAATGTACCTTTAAATGCCAGCATTCATCTGGCCACACCCCCATCTGCCTACCTACATAAGCCGGGATGGGCCACACACTCATCTCCTTCCCAACAAATTTCATCACAATGAAAAATCAAGGGCCTGCAGCAGCGTCTAGACGCTGAGCGTTCACTAAGTGTTAACAGAACTTGGTTATAGTCATAACCTAACGTTCTGTGCCACACTAGCTCACGCTCAGCGTTTCATGCATAATAGGAGCTGAGCGGGAGCTAGAAGCTCGACAAATGTACCCTGCTGAGGCCCCCCACAACCATCAGACCAGGGAGGACCAAGCCCCGCCGACCCACCCTAATGGAGGGCACCCCCCCTATTGGTGGCTTCACGGGAGGGCGACGGACCCGACCGTGCGAAGAGGCACTCAAGCAACTTAACGCACAGGGTGAGCAGAGCGTGGCTTGACCCCACGACTACACACACGCACAACCCGCATGCCACCCGGGAACGAACGGAGGAAACAACCTTGTTACTGCCCCCAGAATCACGGGGCCAAGGGCAAACCCAACCCCGTGGCAAGGCCGTAGCAGCGGAGCGCGAAGGAAGACCCAGACCCACCAAAGGGACTGGACCCCCTGGAACAGGGGCCCGGAGAAGTCCATGATGCCAGCATCAAGACCCCACAAGGTGGGCACTTAGTGACCCCGCCCCCCACATCGCCAGCGTATTCGGACAAAGGCCCCTCAGCCGAGCGGGCCCTGTCCCCCCAATAGTACACCGCCTGGTACACTGACCCTGCAGAACAGGCAGTCAGCATGGCCGTAAGCACACAAAAAAGGTTAACCAACGGAAGCAGGCAGCGCACCGGGGAAAAACCAGGCAACAGGCTGTTAACCCTAGCCTGGAGACTGCGGACGAGACAGGCGCCAGAGGGGACAGCTGAACACAGCCGCCCCGGCGGAAGGGGCGTATGCTGGCGTAGTTGCATGACCAAGCCTCCATTTAAAAACCCCCACCCAGAGGGGTTGAGGCAGAGAAGGCTGACATGATTGGCAGACGTCATGAACGTGCAGGGGCACCCTCAAACGGTGAACCCGGGAGTTGACACTGCTCCAACACACCAGGGAATCAACCACCTTGGTGTTATCCAATGCGGTGGTTGTTCCATAACCCCTCAAGAAAAAACTCCAAAACACACCTGCGGGTATACACCGGCTATACCGCAGTACAAGTGTTTCAGTTTTCAAAAAAGGGTTAACCCAGGCCTACGGGTCGACGAAACATTACCTCGGACCGGGCCTGGCGATACAAGAAGCACAGGGTCACCAGAGGAGGTCAAAGACCACCCCAACAGGCCCCTCTTCGCCAAGAGTGAGAGAGGAGCGAAAAAGAATGGAGAACCAGCCCCTAAGCACACCGTACTTGGTATTCCCAGGCGGTCTCCCAACCAAGTACTAACCAGGACCAACCTGTGTAGCGGCCGAGATCCGACGAGATCGAGCGTGTACAGGTTGGCATGGCCGTAAGCCATCACGACAGTGCTGAGTAAAAACATACCCAACCAGGGTCTCCATAGCGCTTAACCCTGTGACACCCGGACCGACCTGGCATTTTTCCCCCTGAAAAAAGCCCAAGTCCCTCAGGGTACCAGAACAGCAGATCTGCATCCCCGGCGGACAACGGGTTCAACTGATCCGGACCAGCGTGACCAGAACCAGTCCCGTGCCCTAACCACGCCGACATGCCTACTCCAGGAGAAAGGGCAGATATGCGTGTCGATCTTAACATGAAAAGAAGGCGCCACCCAGATGTTCGGGCGAACCGCGCCTGGTGGCCCACCCCAAGGGCGTGAGACCCCTCTACATATGTTCAGATCCATTCCGTCATCATCCCCCAGACATGAACGAGAATCCGTCGAAAACCAACCCAGGTCATGGGATTTGGTCGTCGGAAGAGGAAAAACCCCCATCTCAGTTGCTTTATAAAAACGCCGTTTTAACCACAAGCAACCAAGGCGTGCCAGTCAGTCGCCTGTTTACAGCGAGCTAGCCCTATACGTGCGTCGGGACACACCCCCATCAATGAACAGGCTATTTAGACCTGTCATTGAATCCCCAAGGCGCCCAGGGGAACGACAAGAGGGGTGTGACACTCCCTAACTCCAACACTTTTTGAATAGAAAAGAAGGAAGCATCAACAGTATGTATCCCAGTCTACACAGCCGGGGGTAAAAATTGTTCACATTTTTACATCCCACCACCCTCCCATAGGAAGGAGACGGGGATCCCCAGAGAGACTTCCCACGCGAGCTGTACAGATTGAAAAGAATATATTGCACCTTGAGCCATGTAAAAAATTGGTTTTAGGGCTCTCCGGTCATAGTCAGCTCTATGAAGCGTTTGACAGCTCCACACAGCGCATGAGCTAACCTGCTATCTGCTAAGGAAAAAACACAGAATAGAGAGGGCTCTAAGAGCCCCGGTCCAACATACACATGTGCTTCTGTGGCCAGTCCAACCCAGTTGTAGGTCACATGACACACACAACCCATCATCACCTACAAAAAATGGCAAAAACACTCTACAGAGGAACGCCGTTTTTCATAATGAGAGAATACATAATTCTCGATTAGTATCGGCCACAGGCCTTGCTAAGCACACACGACAGCGACCAAACATTTTTTCTTTTAGGAAAATAAAGTTTCTCCAGCAGTTTTAGCACAACCTCAGCAATCAAGCTAAGGGTTACATCGCATCCCTACCACACAAAAAGACACAATGTAGTGCAACATGTCTGATAGGAGGGTGAAAAAGTCCCCAGGGAACCGGGGGGAAACACAATCCTCTATTTTACCCTTAATACGGCCAGTTAAAACTGGAAAACCTGTTAATATGTGAACACTGTTCATTGTCATCACAGGCTGAGAAAAGAACATTCTTTTACTCACTTGTCACTAAGCATAGCTTCATAGGTTAGTTACCTTAGTTGTGAGTACACGGTACATATAAACACACATGATGTTTCTCACACAACAACCAGATCATTTTCTGTAACAACCCGATTTGCACGGAGAAGCTAACTGCCAGTGACAAAGACAGTCCACACATAACTTGCGTCGTATCCTAAATGCATTGCAGCAACACACGTTTTGGGAAAACATCGTTATTCACAAAACATTTAGAAAGGTAAAGACCAGAAGACGTGTTATAAGGTCCGGTCAAACCTTGTCCTACCCGGAACGTAGATCAGCGAAGTGCAGTCAAGATACCATAGGAACACAGCCGCTCCTGTGTTGTTCGAACTGGGCAGCTCCAACCCGCACTACAGTCCTCTTTGTTGACGCAACCTTGCCGTCCTGGCTCAGGGCAGGGTCGACGAACATCTCCTGTCAAAGACGACGTCGTAGTCCAGAGTGTTTAAAAACATGTTATAATCAAAGCACGTTCAACAGAGTAGCATTAAGCTAACGGCCGCTCCAACCGTTCCGGCGCTACTGCCCCTGCTCGCGAGACGCCGAGCTAACGGCGCACGCGACCAGAAGTGAGCTCGCGGCGGCGCGCGAGGAGCTAAAGCTACCCCGCGCCAGGCCTTGGCCTATAGCAGCAAGCTAACGTTACCTAGTGATCACGACATGCTAGCGCCGCAGCTAACAGCTGACTGGCTAACAGTAGGCCCACCTAAGTAGGCCATGCAGCGATCCCAGCAGGCTAACGCAGCAGCTAACAGCTGACTGGCTAACCGTAAGCTAAGCAGCTATCACCTGAACTTGTATACAATGACATAACACTCACCGAGACAGGCCGCCGTTCTGAACCTCTCCTCACTTTTTTAGAGAAAAGAGAAACAAGATGTCAACACTGCTTTACAACGGTGATTTTACCAACACCCGACGGAATCAGTACAATACCAAACTGGCCTGTGTAGCTGACTTGAACATGGATCTGCCGCTATCGCACATCCATGCACATATCTCCTCGTGAAGGAATACTCTCATTTGGATATGAAAGAAGGGGCTTAACACGGGACAGAGAGAAATCCACTCGTCCAGAAAACACAGGGATCACCAGTGTTAATGGTCGCGGCCCACTAGTTAAACTAAAATGGCTTCAGACCAAGGTCTCCTGTCGTCTAGGAGACTGAACAAAGGACCCTAGCCTGGGCCCGGTTTTCATAAACATTGTCAATTAGTCCCCATAGCACTAACAGACAAGTGGAGCCTGCCAGCAAAACACTACTCACCCAACCTGGAACGCACCGCTTCTCACAACAGCGGCGCGCCACTACAGTCCCTGCACCGCCGGAGGGTTTCACTCCGTCCAGCCGCATCAAAGAAGACTGTAGCTGGGAGGTATGTAGCGGCGTGAACCCCCAATACGAAACCGGTGGAGTTTGTGGAATGATCACCATCTTCCAGACACTCCAGTACGAAGACAATATCGCCGTATTTTCTCGTTTTAAAATAGTGAGAGAGAAAATAAAGATATGATGTCAACGTATTCTCCTTATTCTTCCTTTCCTTAGAGCAATATTTTTCTCCACGTCAAGTGGGCATATGAGCAACACGTTGCTTGTGATGAAATTTGCGAAGGAGATGAGTGTGTGGCCCATCCCGGCTTATGTAGGTAGGCGGATGGGGGTGTGGCCAGATGAATGCTGGCATTTAAAGGTACATTTGAAATTTATTCAGTGTGCATACGCTGAAGCGAGATTATGCATGAAACGCTGAGCGTGAGCTAGTGTGGCACAGAACATGCAGCGGTGTCTCTCTGACATCACAAATCATCACATTTTCAAATGACTCAGTTCAGTGAGGGTGAATATTGTGAGAGGAGAATTGGAAGAATGCGCCAATATGAGAATTAGAGACATAGATCATATTAATATAAGTTCACATAGCTAGGAAACAATGCTAAACACTCAAAAAGGCCATTTATAAGATAGTTCCCCTTTAACGACTAGGCGCCAGAGGCGCGCCCCCTAGACGTGGTTTCTAGACATGTTCAGACATGTTCAGACAAGCCCAGAGCAGGCGCATTGATTCTGGACCAGTGAATAGGCTGAACCTAGCGGGGACCAGAGAGAGTATATTGTGTGGACGGGGCAAGCAGCAGCAGCGGCAGTAACACAACAGGAAAACTAGCAGAGCGAGAGGAAAGACGTCCGGTACAGTTGTACACAGACCGATAGCGGTGTATCGTTACGGAGAGCTAATGGCTACTTAGATACAACTATAATATTGTCGAGCCATTATTGGCACAGTATAGTGACTTGTGTAAGCGAAGTAACGTGGAGAAACGTATAGTCAAACCCAGCGGCGTTTGGATATAACTACTCATTGGAGACCGTCTGCGGGTTAGCTTCAACCTCGGAGCGCGTAAGGAGACCAGGTCACTGCCAAGCCCTGCCAACTCCAAATCACCATCATCAGCGTCATCCCCAAGCGAGGCTGACCAGAGGCTAGCGCAAGTCCTGATCGCCACGCTAACTGCTTCAGCGGAAAGAGATCGCCTCCAGGCGCAACAAGAAAGTGAGCGTGAACATTCCAGAGTGGAAGAGAGGCGCCTCCAGGCGCAACAAGAAAGTGAGCGTGAACATTCCAGAGTGGAAGAGAGACGCCTCCAGGCACAACAAGAGGGTGAGCATGCCCGTCTCCAGGCGCAACAAGAGGGTGAGCGTGCCCGTCTCCAGGCGCAACGTGAGCGCGAACATCTCAGACTGGAAGAGAGTCGCCTCCAGGCTGACGCCGCAATACATCTCAGACTGGAAGAGAGGCGCCTCCAGGCTCAAGAAACCATGGAGCGAGACCGCGCCAATGCGCAGCGCGACGCAGCCAATGCGCAGCGCGAGGCGGAACGAGACCATCTACAAGCACAAATGATGGAGCAAGCGCTCCAGAGGGTGACACCCCACTCTTCTACCCGGAGCTCCCGGAGATCATCACGACAAGTGTCGAGGGCACCCTCCCCTCCCCGACAAAGCTACACGGGACCCCGCCTACGGGAAGAACCTGCTTACGTCGCAGAGCAACTAGCCGAGCGACTACAAAGCCTGACGGAGGACGAGGGAGGACAGAAAGCCCACCCGCACTACCCCATCTCAGACCAGGAGGCTCAGCGCAGCCCCGGTCTCAGTCCCGACACGCTGCGTTATGAACCCCCAACACGTCCCAGTGGGGAGTTCGAGCACCAGACGGCACAGAGGAATAGTGCCTGGGAACCCAGCCCCTGGTTCCCGCCCAGCATGAACCAACGACCCCACGTATGGGGAGACTCGCCAAGGATGCCTCTCCCCCCACGTGCGTCAGTGTCACAGCCATCCATGGCACCCTACATTGGGACACCCACATTCCCAGACTTCATAAGAGAAGACCGAGCGCAGTATACCGAGCTGCGTATGTGCCTAGAGACAATTATGTCCGGAGTACAGGATGAGTCATACAAGTATGCCATTCTCCTTAAGCACCTCAAGGTAACCAGAGCACACAACATAGCGCTGGCATACTCCAATTCACAAACTCCCTATTCCGACGCCCTGGTCGCCCTCGACGGACGTTACGGACGTACATGGGACTATGTCATTCAGGAGATACGTGAGATTGAACGTCTCCCCCCGGCTAGAGACAACCGAGCCCTGGACGACCTATCCGTCAAGGTACAGTCCCTAGTAGGGATGCTCGGGTCCCAACGAGACCAGGGGATGTACGAGTTGTACGCCAACTCCAACGTGGAGCGCATATTGGAGAAGCTCCCCCCATTCCGCCAAGAACGCTTTCGGCGGCAATGAAGCTACCGTGACCCGAATGGCCCAGAACAGTCACTGCTGGATCTCGCTGACTTCCTAGCCAGGGAGGTTAGCAGCCTAAGAATTGACACCTTCGCATGGGGTGGCTCGAACATTAAAGAGGGACCGAGGAGGTTTAAAGACCAAAGCAGGCCCATCACAGTGATGCACCAGGCCGAGTCGGTGTCACGGCAGACGAGTCAGAATGCCGCCTTAAGAAGAAGTGTGGCAAGTGTGACGGCGCTCACCTCGAAGCACTGCACGAGAGCAACAAGCGCCCACCAGAAGACCAAAGTAGACCCATCACAGTGATGTACCAGGCCGAGTCGGTGTCACAACAGAAGAGTCACAACCCCCCCGCCAAAGAGGAATGGAACATGGAGGTTCCAGAATTCAAGATCACATGTAGTTACTGCCACAGCGGACACTGGCGGTCGCAGTGCAGAGCATACAAGAAACTGACCCCCGCCGAAATGAATCAGTGGGGTGAGGCTAACAAGCAGGACGCCGCTTACTGCGAATCACTGCGCGAGGCCCACAAGCGAAGATTAGCTCTACAAAGCAACTCGGGAACAGAAGTGCTCCACATCGACCCCGCGAATAGTGGGAGCCCCAGAGTGCTCCTCAAGGTAGTACGAGTACTCCTCAGCCACGGGGACAAGGTACTCGACACCTACGCCATCCTCGACGACGGGTCGGAGAAGACACTCCTCCTCGCCTCCGCCGCGACCCAGTTGGACCTGCGGGGCCCAGAGGAGACCATGACCCTCCGTACCATTCGTCAAGATTTACAGACAATCAAAGGTGAAAACGTCTCGTTCACCATTGCAGCGATCGACCAGCCTGAGAAGCGGTACAGCATCAGCAAGGCGTTCATGAGCTACGACGTAGGTTTGTCATGCTACGATTACCCCATCCCACAGCTGAAGGAAAAGTACGACCACCTACGCCAACTGCCCATACCGCTCATCAGCGGAGCTACACCGACCCTACTCATTGGCTCCGACCACGCGGACCTCATTGTCCCAACCAAGGCAGCCCACATCGGACCCAAAGGATGCCCAGCCGCGGTTAAGACCCGACTGGGGTGGACGCTCCAGGGCCCCCTCTACGGACCTGCCAGCCAACCAACGTCCACACGCTGCCTTTACACCAAGGTGAGCGACACAGACAACACTCTCCTACAGCACGTTGAGAGGCTATGGACACTAGACGCGCTGCCATCCAAGACCGAGCGCAAGATGGTTCGGTCCAAAGAGGACAAGTATGCCATCGCTCTACTAGATCAGAAGACTACGAGAGTCGAGGTCGACGGAGTGTTCAGATACGCAACCCCACTCTTGAGGCGGGACGGGATGCCCACTCTGCATGTGCCTAAGGGAGCGACACACCACTGCCTACAGAGCGTATCCACGCCAGAAGAAGCAGAGAGCATCCTAATGAAGCTACGGGCTTCGTTAGCCAACGGTGGATTCGACCTCCGACAGTGGGTCAGTAGCGACCCTCAAGTTCTCCGGCACCTCCCTCCAGAGACCAAGGCCGCGAGCAGCGAGACCTGGATGGCGCACACCCCAGGCGAAGCGCAAGAGATGACCCTGGGCCTCGTCTGGCACTTCAAGACAGACTCGCTTCACTACCGACACACACCTCTGAGGACGGATCAGGAGACGTCCACGACTAGACTGACCACTCGGCGGCGTGTGTACCGAACACTCGCCAGCCAGTACGACCCAATGGGGTGTATCCTCCCCTACACCACCCGGGCGAAGATGCCGGTGAGAGAACTGTGGGCCAAGGAGCAGGGCTGGGAAGACCCCATACCCGAGCACCTAGCTACCACATGGAGAGAGTGGGAGGATGAACTTGTCTTACTCCGCGAGGTGGCCATCCCGCGGAGTTACTTCCCCCCTACCGTGCGACTGGAGAAGTGTCAGACAGACCTGCACGTCTTCAGCGACGCCTCAGAAGTGGCGTACGGATCAGTGGCCTACCTGAGGGCTCAAGAAGAGGGAGTTCTGAACTCCAAGCCCCTCAGCTACGTTCCAAGCGACGTAGCTGACATCGAACCCATCAACCCAAACCACCTCTTGATGGAGCGGCCGGACCCGGCCCTTTCTCAGACGGTGTACAGACAGGACGGGATGAACGGACGGAGAATGTGGAGACACAGCCAAGTACTGGCCGACCAGTCTTGGGCCCGCTTCCTCCTACACTACCTACCCTCCCTTCCAGCCCGTCAGAAATGGGTGAAAGACAGGGACAACCTGACCGTGGGGACCGTCGTGATGATAATAGACCAGTCACTACCCCGAGCTACGTGGCCAGCCGGCCGTGTGAGCAGAGTGATTAATGGTTCAGATGGGAAGGTCAGAGCAGCAGAAGTCATCGTCCAAGGGCGGACCTACACCAGACCAGTGGCCAAGTTGATAGAGCTGCCTGCGTTCCCTGACCCCCCTGACGACGACGATAACCCACTGACCTTATAGATTACTTCCAACTCCCCATAGCACATTATGGAGAAGTTGACTTGATCCTTAATATTAATCTGTGCCCCACATTTTATTTACTAATTAGGTGCGGACTAATTGGGGGGCGGCTGTTCTGAAGGTCCAGATTAACACTGAAAGTCTGCGTTTATTATTTTGTATAATTTATATATTGTTTATATATATATAAGATATATATCTCTACGTCATCTGTTTGCCTAACAGTATTCTCCATTCACTTATGGTAGATCCCATCCTTAACGACTAGGCGCCAGAGGCGCGCCCCCTAGACGTGGTTTCTAGACATGTTCAGACATGTTCAGACAAGCCCAGAGCAGGCGCATTGATTCTGGACCAGTGAATAGGCTGAACCTAGCGGAGACCAGAGAGAGTATATTGTGTGGACGGGGCAAGCAGCAGCAGCGGCAGTAACACAACAGGAAAACTAGCAGAGCGAGAGGAAAAACGTCCGGTACAGTTGTACACAGACCGATAGCGGTGTATCGTTACGGAGAGCTAATGGCTACTTAGATACAACTATAATATTGTCGAGCCATTATTGGCACAGTATAGTGACTTGTGTAAGCGAAGTAACGTGGAGAAACGTATAGTTAAACCCAGCGGCGTTTGGATATAACTACTCATTGGAGACCGTCTGCGGGTTAGCTTCAAGTACAAACGAAGCTAACTAGCTACCATCTATGCCAACGGGCTTTTGGATTAATAGCTATTAACCCTGCCATCGGGCGCTAGGATTACAAGGACCGGTTCCGTACGAGACCCCTTATTCCAGCGGCGACAGGATTATCCGACCAGTCTACAGTCTCTCTAGGGCAGGAGCTCTAGAGGGAACCCATCGTCTCCAGCCACCATTTTGCTTTCCCTGTATCGCCTCTCTTCGTCTCACCCCCTTCAGAGCTCCACCGGTCGAGTATTCCGTAGTCTAGGAACCATTCGTTACCGCTGACTTTGATGCACTGACATTCTATTATTAAAGGAGAACCGTAATAAATCATATGTATGTTTGCTATGACTATTAAAATACTGTTAACTTGGTATCCCTGTCCCCGCGCCGTCAATTGAGTGTCCGCCATTTTGTCTAACTGTACTGTCTGGCTATTAATATTCTTTAGTAGTGGTTTAATCTAAACAATCTTTAATACAGTCCGGGTTGTGTAGCCCCTTAGCTACAATCACAAATATCATTAATATATAAAAGAAAGAGTTTGGGCCCCAAAACCGAACCTGTGCGGTACCCCACATTCAATTTTCATGAGCTCCGATTTGACATCTGCCAACTGCACATATTGTTGCCTATTGTGGAGATAACTACTCAACCATTCAAGAACCATTCCTCTCACACCATATGAACGTAATTTAGAAATTAAAATATTATAATCTAAGGTATCAAATGCCTTTTTTAAATCAATAAACACCCCTATTGTTAATTTATTTGTATCTGTTGGTGTTGTTATTTCTTCAATAATATTCATTAACACTTTGATCGCCGGGGTTAAATTCATAATTTACCATCCCTCGCCAGCCCTATTTAACATGGAGAAGTTCCCCTTCTTTGCAGGGCTATAACTTTTTAAATTTTATTGCTAAATTGACATTACTATGGCCCATTCAACATCCTATATCTATTGTTCAGGGTGTAGCAACGTTATACTTTTTCATTCACATATTCATACTAAAATACGGTCTAAAGTATAAGTATGTTTTTATCGTTTTCTGCAGCTTTCTCCAGAACTTGATTTATAGCCCTAAATGCATTATATTGATGATCAAATACAGTTTGGTAGGAATCTGTGCGAGATAAAAAATTTCAAATGGACGTACTTCTAGAAGTTACTACGTATGATCTGATGATGACCGGATGGGGGGGGGTCGTTTATAATTCCGTGGGCAACGTTATATCATTCATCTAGTGTGGGTGATATGATCATTAGAGCAGTTAGTATAGAAGACATTAAAAAATAATGCTGAAACTCACCGTAGCTTCCTCTCGCCGTTGGGAGATGAGCGTGGAACAGAATCTTTTCTATTATGGGATGTCGAAATATCCGATCCATTTCCAGGTTGTATAATAGTATATACGTCCAAATCATGTTGTTTATCGAGTTATTGGTAACGGATCACTATCCGTTGTGATCAGCTCGAGTCCTGGGACTATTAGCGAGTGATCAGACCGAATTGAAATGAGCACCAGCTTCCACTTCCTGTTTATGTCCTGGGCGATCCGCCGATCGGCCACCAGATGGCGCTCTTGAACCGTTGTAGAGTTGAGAGGGGCTCACCAGTACATCTCATGTCTCCGGGGGAGAAATATGATTTCGATCACACATTTTTGAAATATTGATATCAAAGACGTGTTTCAGCATCAACGGCGATTAAAGTGTTTTTAAGGCAGTCGCTGTTGATCTGTTTTGCCTAAAGCCATGCTGGCTTTCGCTCTGCAGTTTGTTCTTTTCCACAAAACCATCTAACTTATGCGAAAACAGTTTTTCAAGCACTTTCGAGAACGTACGGATATATAACCATAGTTATATGAGTATAGCGGACACTCTGCATCCTACTGGAATATATCCCTATATCAGTCTATGCACTGAATAAATCTCCACATGCACCTTTACACACCTATTCGCCTGGCCACACCCCCTTCCGCTCCTCTACATAAGCAGGGGTGTGGCCATACTAACAGCTCCTTCCCAAGTCTTTCACCACCAAGGTGAAGCCCACAGGCGGGCCATACTTTTTTTTTTTTGGAAAATCAATCGAGTGGGGTGTCTAAAATACGTGTTTTTTTGTGGGGAATTCAAATATGGGATTATTTTTCTAATCGGATAACTCCTACCTACATTGTTTTGGATTTCAAAATGGCCGATTTGACCATTTTTCACCCCTTGGCCATACATGGATGCCAACATGAATCTGAAGGAAATCATAACATGCAAGGTGTCTAAATGATGTGTTTCTTAATGGGGAATTCAAATATGAGTTCATTTTTGGGATAGAATAACTCTAACCTACATAATTTTGGATTTCAAAATGGCTGATTTTACCATTTTTCACCCCTTGGCCATACATGGATGCCAACATGAATCTGAAGGAAATCCTAACATGCAAGGTGTCTAAATGATGTGTTTCTTAATGGGGAATTCAAATATGAGGTCATTTTTGGGATAGGATAACTCTAACCTGCATAATTTTGGATTTCAAAATGGCAGATTTTACCATTTTTCACCCCTTGGCCATACATGGATGCCAACATGAATCTGAACATTAACTGTTGCTGCAGCAAAGACAAAAAGATTCCTGTGAAAGATATTGCCTACATCAAGGGACAGAGGGAAAAGGTTGGAAGTAAAGGACCACACCAAATGGCTGGAGCTGATCTGCCTGAGCACAAGAGACAGGTGAAAACATTGGAAAGGCAGGGGATGGAAAAAGAAGGCAGAGAAAAGGAGAAGGGGCAAAGAAGAAAGCTTTGCAGCAGCAGACAAGGTTGCCAGGAAGGATTTTGAGAGCTTCCTTACAGTCCCTGAAGTTGAGCTCATTCCTGAAACTGACCCTGCAGCAAAGCTACGGAAAAATTATGATGAGATTCCAAACATCGCCCTTGCTAGTGTAAGGTATGGCATAGGTCTAAGGCCAACTGCAGCTATAGCAACTGCAGCTCTGATTGATGCAGGACTCATCTTAGAAGATGACACAAGTAAAGTGATTGATAAGAACAAGGTTAAGAGAGCACAAGAAAAGTTGATGCAAGAGCTGGGGGAAGAGTTTGAGGAGAAGTGCAGGGAGGAGGGGGGGATCTCCTGTATCCTCTTTGATGGGCGGATTGACATGACCAATGTGATGATGGAAGCTGAGGGCAGTGACCAATCTTTTCCTGCAAAGATCAAGGAAGAACACTATAGTGTTGCTAGTGAGCCTGGCAGCAACTATCTGTTCCACTTTACACCAGAGAAAGCAACTAAAGAGGAGTCCCATGCAGAGAAGATTGCTAAGGTCCTGTTTGCCTGGCTGAAAGAGAGAGGTTCTGATAAGACCTTGTGGGCCATTGGAGGAGACTCGACCAATGTCAACACTGGAGTGAAGGCAGGTGTAATGCGGAAGCTGGAGCTGCACCTGGGGAGAAAGCTGGTCTGGTTGGTGTGCAGCCTGCACACTGATGAACTTCCACTGCGCCGTCTCATTGTTGAAGTTGATGGGGCTACTCTGTCAGACAACAAATTGTCTGGGCCAATAGGACAGCTCCTTGATTCTGTTACAGACTTGGAGATCAATCCTAACTTCACCAGGATCTTTCTTGGCCCTCCGCTGATCAAGCTGCCTGAGAAGATCATTCAAGATCTCTCAACTGATCAACACTATGGCTATAAGCTGGTCTGTGCAATCAGGGATGGAGTGCTTTCTGCAAGGCTGGCTCTGCTGGAGATTGGACCGGTAAACCACAGCCGCTGGCTCACCACAGCAAACAGACTCCTCAGGCTCTGGGTGTCAAAGCATCAACTTAAAAGAAAGAACCTGAATAATCTACAATGCATTGTGGAATTCATCATTGGAGTGTATTATCCATGTTGGTTCAACATGAAGGTCAAGCACTCCTGGATCGAAGGGCCTAGGCACATCCTGTTTCAGCTGGACTGCCTCAAGTCTCAGAGGAAGGAGGTGCTGGATGTTGTGATGCCAACTGTGAGAAGATCTGCTTGGTATGCCCACAGTGAAGCCATCCTCCAAACACTGCTGTGCTCTGAGGATCAAAAAGAGAGAATTGAGGGGGTGGAGAGAATCCTGGCCATCAGGGGAGAGGGGGATCCAGACACTCAGCTGGGAGACTCCTGTGTCAGGATCAGAAGAACACCTCACATCAATAGTGACGCTTCCAGCATTGGTGGCTTAATCAGCTGGTCAGAAGATGTGTCAGTCACCTCTCACCTGCTCCCTAAGCACCTCCGAGGTGAAGAACTTCATCAACACCCCCATGGAGGTTCTCGACTGGCCTTGCCACACACAAAGCATCGAGAGGGTTGTTAAAATGGTGACTGAGGCCTCTGCTAAGTACTTTTCATAAGAAAAAAGGGATGGAGGGATCAGGGCTCAGGAGACCAGCAGGAGGCTGATGTCCAAGAATGAATCCAAGCAGGACTTGTGCAACCTGATCAAATTTAAGAAGATATATGATTGATGGAGCCCCATGGATTTTCTCAATAGGCTACATTGAGACGTTTGTTAAAATGGTTACAGAGGTTTCTGCTGAGTAGTTCTGGAAAGAGCTCACCTATTTATGGCTGACGTTGACTTTAAGTTTGTGTTTGTAGGTTGGTGGCTAAAGCAGTACAGTAGGAGATCTTGCCATCCAAGAATGAGTCCAATCAAGATATTGGAACCTGGCAAAGTTCAAGAAGTCAGGAAATCGAGATTTAGCACTTAGGTGTTTGTGTGTATTACAAATACAATTTATTATTGTTAGTATTATTATTATTGATCTTTGGAGTTGTATCCAGTTATATACAGTTCACTTGTTAATAAATTTGATGGCTTTGTCATTATAAATGATTTCCCATATATTTTTTATCTTTGCAATTTTGTAATACAATACCAATGGGTTCAAATGGTAAAATCAGCCTTTTTGAAATCCAAGATTATGCAGGTTATATTTATCCTATCCCAAAAATGACCTCATATTTGAATTCCCCATTAAGAAACACATCATTTAGACATATTGCATGTTAGGAATTCCTTCAGATTCATGTTATCATCCATGTATGGCCAAGGGGTAAAAAATGGTAAAATCGGCCATTTTGAAATCCAAAATGATGTAGGTTAGAGTTATCCTATCTCAAAAATGAACTCATATTTGAATTCCCCATTAAGAAACACATAATTTAGACACCTTATATGTTAGGATTTCCTTAAGATTCATGTTGGCATCCATGTATGGCCAAGGGGTGAAAAATGGTCAAATCGGCCATTTTGAAATCCAAAACAATGTAGGTAGGAGTTATCCGATTGTAAAAATAATCCCATATTTGAATTCCCCACAAAAAAACACGTATTTTAGACACCCCACTCGATTGATTTTCCAAAAAAAAAAAAGTATGGCCCGCCCTACCACAGGGTCCTCAGTGAGTCCGACGCAGAGCGTCCGCTATACTCATATAACTATGGTTATAGATATAACCGTACGTTATAGTATCGTATAGCTACTGCTCTGCGTCCTACTGGAATACAGGAGCTGAGCAGAGCGGAAGCTCGACAAATGTACCCGCTGAGGCCCCCCACAACCATACGAGAGTTGACTCCGCTACCAACACACCTGGAAACCAACCACCACCTTGGTTCTAACATGAGGCGGTTGTTCCCATAACCCCCCAAGAAAAAACTCCAAAACTCCAAAACACAACTGCGGGTATACACTGGCTATACAGCAGTACAAGTGTTTCAGTTTTCAAGAAGGGGTTAACCCAGGCCAACAGGTAGACGAAAACAAATTCGGACCTGGGCCCGGCGGACCGGGACGTACACAGGGATGCCAGAGGGGTTCTACAAGAACCACCTCGACAGCCCCCTCCCAGCCCCGCCAAGCAGGAGAAGAGAGGGGCAAAAAAAGAATGGAAAAAGACCAGGCTCCTTAGCACAGCGCAAGGTACAACACAATATGGACCAAGCAACAGTGAGGGATAACACGCAGTAACATAACCACGAACACCTCCATAACATCAAACCCTGCAACGCCCGGGCCGACCCGGCATTTTCCCCCCGAAAAAGCCCAAGTCCCTCAGGGTACCAGAACAGCAGATCTGCGCCCCTGGCGGACAACGGGTTAACCGACGCCGCCATCCCAAGTCCCAGGAGGGGGGTAGGTACGCATGTCGATCCAAAACATCACAGAGGGCGCCACCCAGACGGTCAGAACACAAAGCACCGCGCCCGGTGGCCCACCCCAAGGGCGCGAGACCCCTCTACCAATGCTTCGATCTATTCCGTCATCATCCCCCAGAGATGAACGAGAATTCGTCGAGACAA
This sequence comes from Notolepis coatsorum, assembly GCF_963971535.1. Taxonomy (NCBI): domain Eukaryota; kingdom Metazoa; phylum Chordata; class Actinopteri; order Aulopiformes; family Paralepididae; genus Notolepis; species Notolepis coatsorum. Next base: position 61,004,331 of record NC_140169.1, read on the forward strand.
GCCTAGTACACTGGCGCTCGGAAGAGACAAACTCCATCCCAATTGCCCCATAAAAAACACTGTTTCAATGATGAGCAACCAAGGCGCGCAAGCCACTGCGTGGTTCTTATCAGAAGCACCCAGGGCCAGCACTATGTACACGTCGAGACCCAAAACATATCAACGGTAATTCTAACAAGAACCCAGATATCGTTCCTCCAAGCCGCCTGGGAGAACGGCAAGAAGCCGCTCTTCTTACAAAAAATACGGACATGGGTCCCATATGACGCAGCCGAGGGAAAACAACATCCGTCAACCCGCTCCATAATAGAGGGGACGGGGAACCCCCAGAGAGACTTCCCACGTGAGCAACACATTTAAAGGTTTATGTAACATTGAGCCACGTGACCAAAAGCTCAAGACACATATATACAGAGTGCAACAGAACTCTTGAGTTCCTATGCACCGCAACACCAACTTGACAACAACAGAGGTCCACATATGGAGCCTTTAAAGGGGAACTATTTTACTATTTCTTTCACTATTTGGGCACTTTTACACAATTCCTGTGAGTCTATGGAACACCTCTGTAATATATATATTTTTTTTATTCATTGTTTTGTATTTCTAATCAAGTCCTCAAAAACAGCATTTTTCTACCTCAAGATCTCGAGCTGTTTTGAGCCTGGGCTCCTAAACCACTGCGCAGCGTCGTCTTCGCCTGAACATTAATATGCAGAGGTGTCTTTATGACATCACATATAGGCACATTTTCAAATGACTCAGTTCAGTGAGGGTGAATATTGTGAGAGGAGAATTGGAAGAATGCGCCAATATGAGAATTTTGAGACATAGATCATATTAATATAAGTTCACATAGCTAGGAAACAATGCTAAACACTCAAAAAGGCCATTTATAAGATAGTTCCCCTTTAAAGAACTCACGGAAGTCGCCAACCAATAGAAACGCGCCCAGTGACGTACTCTATGGCGGGGGGAATCCCATGACTCAACCGACCAAAAGGCGAGGAATCAGGGAACTCCCTACCCCCCCCCTCTCCCTACCCCGTGCCGTGCTGACCAATCAGTGCGGCAGGGAACCTGAAGGACAGAAGGCCCAACCCCCTGACCAATTAGAAAAGAGGGAAGGAGGGGTTTATCAGTTCACCCCCTCATGACCCCACACCCCGGATACGAAAGAAAACAAGCCATCAGGGGTGATACCTATGTAGCCAGCATGCTAAAATGGAGAAGCGTATATCCTACCAGGATAAGCTAAACCAACGCACGCTAGTCACAGATGACAACTCGTCTGCGAACAGGGTTTATAAACAAGGCCGTAGGCTTATGTGTGAACACGACACCCATGTTTCATGTTTTAAGAAAAAAACACAGAAGGTTGAGAGAGGGTCTATAAGACCTTGGTACAAGCTACTACACACGAGCACTTCTGTAGGCTAACACTCCAAAGTTGTGGACTCAATGCCATCGTTTCCAATGTAACAGAATACACACAACCCCCTCAGACAACGGTAAAAATGTACCACTATAAGAAGAAACATATTTCTTCAGGATGAGGAAAGAAAAGTATTTTGACCGAGTGCTAGCCACAGGCCTTGCTAAGCACACATATATGTAGCGACCAGAATGACTAAAAGTCCTGCTCTCCTAAACAACCCCACAGCTAGGCGAGGGTTCACACATCGTATCCCCAACATATACAGTGAATAAACACACAGTTTGTAACAAAAAATAGTCCCTCACCAGGAGGGACCCTTTATTTAATATGGTTGAGGCAGGGGTAAACAGGGGAGAAGTCACTAGCGGCGCTTGCCGTGTGCAGCCCGGTGCTTGCCCCCACGGGGAGCGGGCCCGGAGGGACGGTTCTGGGGTGCCTGGACACGACGATCCCTACCGTCACCTCCGGGCATGGGTCGGCTGCCTGCGGCGGACGAGGCACCCTCTCCACTCCTGGCCTTCTTGGGCGAAGGCCCAGCAGCGGCGGCGGTGGTGGCGGTGGCAACGGTCGCGGACCTCCGACGACGTGGCCTCCGTCGGACATCACCGGCGGCATCGGGTGGGAGGAAATGGGGCTGCAGCACAGCGCGCTCCTCCTCCATGTCTCTGCATGCATCCGTCATCTGCTGCATAGCAGACCCGAAGAGCCCAGCCTCTGAGAGGGGGGCCGTGAGCAGGAGAAGCCTCTTCTGCTCCGGCACCCTCGCTTGCTCCAGCCAAAGGTGGAGTCAGGTGCAGGATGGCTCCAGACGCCTGGGCGTGTAGGTACTAATGGTGGTCGTCCAACACCGACCCGCCCGCCATCATCCCCAACATGAAGCGCGCCAGCTGCGCGATGTTGGACATCGCAGCCAGGCTCTGTGTCGCGGCGATGAATGACTGGTCACTACAGTTGGCCATCTGCCTAGCCGATTTCCCATGGGGAACCGGCTTCCGCAACGGCTCCCACACCACTTCGAGACAAAGAATAGACGCCATCGGGCTATCAAGCCGAGGCACCCCTTCCTTTAATCCCTGGACCAAACCCGCCACCCGCGTGACTGGCACGTAGGCGGGGGTAAGGCCAGTGATGCGGGCGATTACCTGTCCCTGACGCACGTAGGCCTCCATCGAGGGGAAGAATGGGCAGACAACGCCCGTCTCCCTCACAGGATGACGTTGCCAGAGATGACCTATCAAGTCATCAGGGACAGGTGCAGGCAGAGGCTGTGGAAACGCCACGCTATTAGCAACAGCGGCGGCCGCCATGAGCGCCGGGAACAAGGCACGCAACTCCCCTTGCCCATCTCCCTCCACGTAGCCCGCATCCCTCACGTACGGGAGGCTGCCATGTGTGGCGCCACCATCCGACGTGGTTTATAGCTGGGCATCCCGTCTCTGAGTCGGAGGTTCTAACCCAACACCGGATGACGAGGGACCCCAAGGAGACATATCACCCCCTGCCACACCCTGAGGGGGAGAGTGATACGTCTCCAACGGGGCATCAAACAAGAGCGCTCCCGCTCCCTCCATAAAATCCTCCGTTTCCATCGGACAAGGAGACCGAGCAGGAGCACCCTCGTCTGGCTCCAGCAACTCCCCAAAGCCAGGCCGTTCGCCCCTGCAGCTCACCATCTTACGACGGGAGCAAGCAGAGGCGAAGAGCTTGCGTCTCAAATCCTCCGCCACCAGAGCAGCCGTCGGCCTATCGGCCGACCGTCCACTGGCGGGGGAACCAGAGCTGGAACTAGGCCATCTCACAGGAGACGGCCTTGGCTCAACAGCCCCTCGGAGAGGCAGACTCCCCACCGGACACCGCTCGGGCGCATCCGACTGCCACGACCGTGGAGTCAGAGCAGCCCCACGACGCACGGCGGAGGCGGCAATGGAAAACCGCTGGTGAAGGGTGACGTTGTGATCGCTCGAACCCTCCGACCTGGATGAAGACATTATCTCTTAGCTTTTTCTCAAAAAACAAGAAACAATTTCCACGTAGCTCCTTTCCAACAATTACTTTACATTAAACTCAAGTGGTGTGTACAGACACTTGCCGTGGTGAAAATAAGGAATGAGCTGTTAGTATGGCCACACCCCTGCTTATTTAGAGGAGCAGATGGGGGTGTGGCCAGGCGAATAGGTGTGTAAATGTGAATGTGGAGATTTATTCAGTGCATAGACTGATATAGGGATATATTCCAGTAGGACGCAGAGCGGTAGTTATACGATACTATAACTGTGCGAGCAATGCCACTGGTCTATAGTTAGTGAAGCTGTGCTTATCTCCTACTTTGAAAAGTGGGATCACTTTTGCTACCTTCATCCTGTCTGGAAAAATACCTGTCTGAAAAGAAAGATTACAAATATAACAGAGAGGTTTGATAATAAAATCAATTGTCTTCTTCACTATAATCATATCTATCCCATCACTGTCAATGGATGTCTTATTCTTTGACTTTGATACAATGGATATGATTTCTGCTTCACTGACATTTCCCAAAAACATAGACTGCAGTACTTTACTATCTCCTCTCCATCTTTCCTGTAATGATTCATCGTGTTTTTGAATGGCATCTGACAGATTTGTATATATACAGATTTGCATATGTATATATATATATATATATATATATATATATTAAGGCTGTCAAAGTTATCGCGATATTAACGCGTTAACTCCCGATTCTATTAATGCCACTAATTTTTTTAACTCAAGATTAACTAAAAAGATTTTTTTTTTTCTTTTTACTAAACTTCACTCATGTGTATTATTGATGCTCTCATTGATACTATGTTTGTTTCTGAAGTGTGTGTGTGTGTGTGTGTGTGTGTGTGTGTGTGTGTGTGTGTGTGTGTGTGTGTGTGTGTGTGTGTGTGTGTGTGTGTGTGTGTGTGTGTGTGTGTGTGTGTGTGTGTGTGTGTGTGAGATATAGAGAGAGAGGGGGGTGAGAGAGATGAGGAAGGGGCAAGAGAGAAAGAGATTTGGGAGAGTGTGTGTGTGAGGGAGAGAGGGGGGGGGGGTGTGATTAATCAGCCCTTGTGTGTGTGAATGTAACAAGTTCCTAATGTTTTCTTTCCCCTATTATTTCACGCACACTTTATTCATTGTTTTAAATTATTATTTTCTTTTAAGTTATTTTGTGCATCACTGTTTTGAATTTGATGCAAATTTGCAATGCATGAGGGTCATCCTTTTGTGTTAAATGGCTGCATAAAGCAAGAATTTGTTGACTCGCCTGTTGATAAGAGTATTAAAACTTGGAACTTGAAAAAGATCCGTTTAAGGTAAAAAAAAAAAAAAAAAAAAATGTGATTAATTTGCGATTAATCGCGAGTTAACTATGGACAATCATGCGATTAATCGAGTTAAATATTTTAATCGTTTGACAGCACTAATATATATATATTAGAGGTGGGCATAGATACTTTTTTTTAATCTAGATTAATCTATCTGCAATCCTGGATTTAATCTAGATTAATCTAGATTAAAATGGCTAAAAAAAAGAGAAAAAAACCTGCCGAAGGCATTCAAAATATGTGTGTTCTACCCAAATAATGACCAGAAGTAAGTCCTTACTTTTTCTTTCCTCCTTATGTTTCTCAGGCCAGGTGGCCCATTACACCATGAGCCCATCTCCCGTTTCCAAAATGCATTACAGACTGTTTGAAAAAGCTGTTTTGCTATGATAATTGGTAATGAAATATCAAAATAATGTTCAATAAGATGTACTTGTGTTTAATAAGTTGTTTTATTCAGAAGTTAACACAAATAGATAATATTACCAGTACAGTACAGTATCTAGCACACTCTCAGGAGCAAAACAGAAAGAATCATTTCAAACTTGAACTATGTGACATGGCTTGAATCAACTGCTCCAGTGGAGTTGCTCAGTGGCCAATGGTGTCAACTGTGGTTGTACTGGGCAGCTCCCAGGTGTGAATGGAAAAGAACATCTGTGCTCAGCGAACCTACCCTGGGTAAATAAAGGTAGAAACAAAAATGTAATTTTTTTTTTTTTTTTTTTTTTTTTTAGATCAATGCGTTAATTATATTATCGCGCGATACTAGTATAGCGTTAACGCAGCACGTTAACGCCGTTAACGGCCCAGCTCTAATATATATATAGTGTGTTAGAGCTGGGCCGTTAACGGCGTATATATATATAACACACTAGGTACTAACAGTGTGTTATATATATTACATGTTAGTATCTAGTGTTATATATAGTACCTGTTAGTATCTAGTGTGTTATATATAGTACATGTTAGTACCTAGTGTTATATATAGTACCTGTTAGTACCTAGTGTTATATATAGTACCTGTTGGTACCTAGTGTTATATATAATACCTGTTAGTACCTAGTGTGTTATATATAGTACCTGTTAGTATCTAGTGTTATATATAGTACCTGTTAGTACCTAGTGTTATATATAGTACCTGTTAGTACCTAGTGTTATATATAGTACCTGTTTGTACCTAGTGTTATATAAAGTACCTGTTAGTACCTAGTGTGTTATATATAGTACCTGTTCGTATCTAGTGTTATATATAGTACATGTTAGTACCTAGTGTTATATAAAGTACCTGTTAGTACCTAGTGTGTTATATATAGTACATGTTAGTATCTAGTGTGTTATATAGTACCTGTTAGTATCTAGTGTTATATATAGTACATGTTAGTACCTAGTGTTATATATAGTACCTGTTAGTACCTAGTGTTATATATAGTACCTGTTAGTATCTAGTGTTATATATAGTACATGTTAGTACCTAGTGTTATATATAGTACCTGTTAGTACCTAGTGTTATATATAGTACATGTTAGTACCTAGTGTTATATATAGTACCTGTTAGTACCTAGTGTGTTATATATAGTACCTGTTAGTACCTAGTGTTATATATAGTACCTGTTAGTACCTAGTGTGTTATATATAGTACCTGTTAATATCTAGTGTGTTATATATAGTACATGTTAGTACCTAATGTTATATATAGTACCTGTTAGTACATAGTGTGTTATATATAGTACCTGTTAGTACCTAGTGTTATATATAGTACCTGTTAGTAGCTAGTGTGTTATATAGTACCTGTTAGTACCTATATATAGTACATGTTCTGTTTCGTTAAGGGGCTCAGCTTGGCATCACCTTACTGCACTATCTCGCATATGTGCACGCGCACTGAATAAAGACCACAATGTACCTTTAATCCCAATATTCGTCTGACCACACCCCTCATCAGCTTACCTTCATAAGCAGGTGTGTGGTCACCTGCTCTCCTCCTTCTCGCTTTCACCACAAGGAATAAGTGCCTCGGTAGATCCCCACACTTGACACCATGATGGAAGAAATTGGATTAGGAACAGCTTTGGGAAACAAGGATACGTTGACATCATATCTTTATTTTCTCTCTCACTATTTTCGAGAAAATACGGCGATATTGTCTTCGTACTGGAGTGTCTGGAAGATGTTGATCATTCTAAAAATCCTCCACCGGTTTTCGTATTGGGAGCACGCCGCTGCATGCTTCTCAACTGCAGTTCCTTGCTGTGGTTGTTGGGGTGAAACCTGTCAGGCCACAGTTGAACTGTCGGACATGCCGCTGTTGTGAGAAGCGGTGCGTTCCAGGTTGGGTGAGTAGTGTTTTGCTGGCAGGCTCCACTTGTCTGTTAGTGCTATGGGGGCTACTTGACAATGTTTATGGAAACCGGCCCCAGGCTAGGGTCCTTTGTTCAGCCACCTAGGCGACAGAAGGCCTTGGTCTGAAGACCATTATAGTTTTAACTAGTGGGCCGCGACCATTAACACTGGTGATCCCTGTGTGTTTTGGACGAGTGGATTCTCTCTGTCACCGTGTTAAGGCCCCATCTTTCATATCCAAATGAGAGTATTCCTTCACGAGGGGATATGTGCATGATGTGCGATAGCGGCAGATTCATGTTCAAAGTCAGCTACACAGGCCAGTTGGTATTGTGCTGATTCCGTCGGGTGTTGGTAAAATCACCGTTGTGAAGCGGTGTTGACATCTTGTTTTCTCTTTTCTCTTAAAAAGTGAGGAGAGGTTCAGAACGGCGGCCTGTCTGGGTGAGTGTTATGTCATTGTTACATGTTCATAGCTTGCGGTTAGCCAGTCAGCTGTTAACTGCTGCGTTAGCCTGCTGGATCGCTGCATGGCCTGCTTAGGTTGGGCCTACTGTTAGCCAGTCAGCTGTTAGCTGCGGTGCTAGCATGGCGTGATCGCTAGGTAACGTTAGCTTGCTGCTATAGGCCATGGCCTGGCGCGGGGTAGCTTTAGCTTCTCGCGCGCCGCTGTGAGCTTGCTTCTGGTCGCGTGCGCAGTTAGCTCGGCGTCTTGCGAGCAGGAGCATTAGCGCCCGAGCAGTTGGAGCGGCCGTTAGCTTGATGCTATTCTGTTGAACGTGCTTTGATTTTAACATGTTTTACACTCTTGACTACGACGTCATCCTTGACAGGGGATGTTTCGTCGACCCTGCCCTGAGCCAGGACGGCAAGGTTGCATCGACAGAGAGGACTGTAGTGCGGGTTGGAGCGGCGACGCTGCCCAGTTCGAACAACACAGGAGCGGCTGTGTTCCTACGGTGTCTGTGACTGCACTTCGCTGATCTACGTTCCGGGTAGGAACAGGTTTGACCAGACCTTATAACACGTCTTCTGGTTTTACTTGTCTGAATGTATTGTGAATAACGATGTTTTTCCCAAAACGTGTGTTGCTGCAGTGCATTTAGGGTACGACGCGGGTTATGTGTGAGCTGTTCTTGTCACTGGCAGTTAGCTTCTCCGTGCAAATCGGGATGTAATGATCTGGTTGTTGTGTGAGAAACATCATGGTGTTTATATGTACCGTGTACTCACAACTAAGGTAACTAACCTATGAAGCTATGCTTAGTGACAAGTGAGTAAAAGAATGTTCTTTTCTCAGCCTGTGATGACAATGAACAGTGTGTTCACATATTAACAGGTTTTCCTGTTTTAACTGGCCGTATTGAGGGTAAAATAAGAGGATTGTGTTTCCCCCCGGTTCCCTGGGGACTTTTTCATCCTCCTATCAGACATGTTTGTGCACTAATTGTGTCTTTTGTGTGGTAGGGATGCGATGTAACCCTTAGCTTGATTGCTGAGGTTGTGCTAAAACTGCTGGAGAAACTTTATTTTCCTAAAAGAAAATGGTTTGGTCGCTGTCATGTGTGCTTAGCAAGGCCTGTGGCCGATACTAATCGAGAATGATGTATTCTCTCATTGTGAAAAACGGCGTTCCTCTGTTGAGTGTTTTTTGCCATTTTTTGTAGGTGATGATGGGTTGTGTGTGTCATGTGACCTACAACTGGGTTGGACTGGCCACAGAAGCACATGTGTATGTTGGACCGGGGCTCTTAGAGCCCTCTCTATTCTGTGTTTTTCCTTAGTAAAAATCAGATAGCAGGTTGGCTCATGCGCTGTGTGGAGCTGTCAAACGCTTCATAGAGCTGACTATGACTGTGTCATATTCTCTTTTGTCATTACATCGTATCATGGGTGTGGGGTCGTAAAGGGGTGAACTGGTAACCTTTCCTCTCCTCCTTGTTTCTGTCGGTCAGGGGTACACCCCCTGTCCTTCAAGGTTCCCGTCACGTGGCGGTTCGGCACGTTACGGGGGGGGGGGGGGGGAGTTTCCTGGTCCCACGGCCTGGTATATTGGGCGTGTGCACCGCAGGAATGCCCCCGCCATAGAGTACGTCACCGTGCGCGTCTCTGTTGGTAGGACTTCCGTGTGCTGTTCAGGTCCATGTGATGGTTCTGTTTCGGGGGGTGGTCAGGGCTCCTCCTCACCAAGCGCCTATTCGGGCCTTCTGTGAGTTCGGACTCCTTCTTCCATGTGAGGGAGCCTCCATCAGAGTACAGAGCCTTCCTCCTCAGATTGTCAAAGTGAGTGGACCCTCTAGAAGGGTCCTATTCTATTGTATATGTATTCGATTCAATTTGATTATTGAGTGTGTATGGGTTCAGTGCCTCTTCCCCGGAGAGCCCTAAAACCAATTCTTTACATGGCTCAAGGTGCAATATATTCTTTTCAATCTGTACAGCTCGCGTGGGAAGTCTCTCTGGGGATCCCCGTCTCCTTCCTATGGGAGGGTGGTGGGATGTAAAAATGTGAAAATTTTTTACCCCGGCTGTGTAGACTGGGATACATACTGTTGATGCTTCCTTCTTTGCTATTCCAGAAGTGTTGGAGTTAGGGAGTGTCACACCCCTCTTGTCGTTCCCCTGGGCGCCTTGGGGATTCAATGACAGGTCTAAATAGCCTGTTCATTGATGGGGGTGTGTCCCGACGCACGTATAGTGCTAGCTTGCTGTAAACAGGCGATTGACTGGCACGCCTTGGTTGCTTGTGGTTGAAACAGCGTTTTTATAAAGCAACTGAGATGGGGGTTTTTCCTCTTCCGACGACCAAATCCCACGACCTGGGTTGGTTTTTCGACGGATTCTCGTTCATGTCTGGGGGATGATGACGGAATGGATCTGAACATATGTAGAAGGGTCTCACGCCCTTGGGGTGGGCCACCAGGCGCGGTTCGCCCGAACGTCTGGGTGGCGCCTTCTTTTCATGTTAAGATCAACACGCATATCTGCCCTTCTCCTGGAGTAGGCATGTCGGTGTGGTTAGGGCACGGGACTGGTTCTGGTCACGCTGGTCCAGATCAGTTGAACCCGTTGTCCGCCGGGAATGCAGATCTGCTGTTCTGGTACCCTGAGGGACTTGGGCTTTTTTCAGGGGGAAAAATGCCAGGTCGGTCTGGGTGTCACAGGGTTAAGCGCTATGGAGACCCTGGTTGGGTACGTTTTTACTCAGCACTGTCGTAATGGCTTACAGCCATGCCATTCTGTACACGCTCGATCTCGTCGGATCTCGGCCGCTACACAGGTTGGTCCTGGTTAGTACTTGGTTGGGAGACCGCCTGGGAATACCAAGTACGGTGTGCTTAGGGGCTGGTTCTCCATTCTTTTTCGCTCCTCTCTCACGCATGGCGATGAGGGGCCTGTGGGGGTGGTTTTTTGACCTCCTCTGGTGACCCTGTGCTTCCCGTACCGCCAGGCCCGGTCCGAAGTAATGTTTCGTCGACCCGTAGGCCTGGGTTAACCTTTTTTGAAAACTGAAACACTGAAACACTGCGGTATAGCCGGTGTATACCCGCAGGTGTGTTTTGGAGTTTTTTCTTGAGGGGTTATAGGAACAACCACCGCATTGGGTAACACCGAGGTGGTTGATTCCCTGGTGTGTTGGAGCAGTGTCAACTCCCGGGTTCACCGGTTGAGGGTGCCCCTGCACGTTCATGACGTCTGCCAATCGTGTCAGCCTTCTCTGCCTCGACCCCTCTGGGTGGGGGTTTTTAAATGGAGGCTTGGTCATGAAACACCGCCAGCTTCCGCTCCTTCCGCCGGGGCGGCTGTGTTCAGCTGTCCCCTCTGGCGCCTGTCTCGTCCGCAGTCTCCAGGCTAGGGTTAACAGCCTGTTGCCTGGTTTTTCCCCGGTGCGCTGCCTGCTTCCGTTGGTTAACCTTTTTGTGTGCTTACGGCCATGCTGACTGCCTGTTCTGCAGGGTCAGTGTGCCAGGCGGTGTACTATTGGGGGGACAGGGCCCGCTCGGCTTACGGCCATACCGACCTGAACACGCCCGATCTCGTCCGATCTCAGAAGCTAAGCAGGTTCTGGCCTGGTTAGTACTTGGTTGGAATACCGCCTGGGAATACCAGGTGCAGTAACTGAGGGGCCTTTGTCCGAATACGCTGGCGATGTGGGGGGCGGGGCACTACATGCCCACCTGGTGGGGTCTTGATGCTGGCATCATGGACTTCTCCGGGCCCCCATTCCAGGGAGTCCAGTCCTTTTGGTGGGTCTGGGTCTTCCTTCGCGCTCCGCTGCTACGGCCTTGCCACGGGGTTGGGTTTGCCCTTGACCCCGTGATTCTGGGGGCAGTAACGAGGTTGTTCCTCCGTTCGTTCCCGGGTGGCATGCGGGTTGTGCGTGTGTGTAGTCGTGGGGTCAAGCCACGGTCTGCTCACCCTGTGCGTTGGGTTGCTTGAGTGCCTCTTCGCACGGTCGGGTCCGTCGCCTTCCCGTGAAGCCCCTAATAGGGGGGATACCCTCCATTAGGGGGGGTCGGGGGGGCTCGGCCCTCCCTGTTCTGATGGTTTTGGGGGGCTGTCAGCGGGGTGTATTTGTCAGCCAGCGGCTCCGCTTGGCCTCCCCTTGTGCAGTAAGGTGATGCCAAGCTGAGCCCCTTAACGAAACAGAACGTTAGGTTATGGCTATAACCAAGTTCTGTTAGTTAGGGGCGACGCTTGGCATCAGACGGCCGCTGCAGCCCTTGACCTCACCTTGTGGTGAAAGCTTGGGAAGGAGGAGAGCAGGTGACCACACACCTGCTTATGAAGGTAAGCTGATGAGGGGTGTGGTCAGACAAATATTGGGATTAAAGGTACATTGTGGTCTTTATTCAGTGCGCGTGCACATATGCGAGATAGTGCAGTAAGGTGATGCCAAGCGTCGCCCCTAACTAACAGAACTTGGTTATAGCCATAACCTAACGTTAGTACCTAGTGTTATATATAGTACCTGTTAGTACCTAGTGTGTTATATATAGTACCTGTTAGTACCTAGTGTTATATATAGTACCTGTTAGTATCTAGTGTTATATATAGTACATGTTAGTACCTAGTGTTATATATAGTACCTGTTAGTACCTAGTGTTATATATAGTACCTGTTAGTATCTAGTGTTATATATAGTACATGTTAGTACCTAGTGTTATATATAGTACCTGTTAGTACCTAGTGTTATATATAGTACCTGTTAGTACCTAGTGTTATATATAGTACCTGTTAGTACCTAGTGTGTTATATATATTACATGTTAGTATCTAGTGTTATATATAGTACCTGTTAGTATCTAGTGTGTTATATATAGTACCTGTTAGTACCTAGTGTTATATATAGTACCTGTTAGTACCTAGTGTTATATATAGTACCTGTTAGTACCTAGTGTTATATATAATACCTGTTAGTACCTAGTGTGTTATATATAGTACCTGTTAGTATCTAGTGTTATATATAGTACCTGTTAGTACCTAGTGTGTTATATATAGTACCTGTTAGTATCTAGTGTTATATATAGTACCTGTTAGTACCTAGTGTGTTATATATATAGTACCTGTTAGTATCTAGTGTTATATATAGTACCTGTTAGTACTTAGTGTTATATATAGTACCTGTTAGTACCTAGTGTGTTATATATAGTACCTGTTAGTACCTAGTGTTATATATAGTGCCTGTTAGTACCTAGTGTGTTATATATAGTACCTGTTAGTACCTAGTGTTATATATAGTACCTGTTAGTACCTAGTGTTATATATAGTACCTGTTAGTACCTAGTGTTATATATAGTACCTGTTAGTATCTAGTGTTATATATAGTACCTGTTAGTACCTAGTGTGTTATATATAGTACCTGTTAGTACCTAGTGTTATATATAGTACCTGTTAGTACCTAGTGTTATGTATAGTACATGTTAGTACCTAGTGTTATATATAGTACCTGTTAGTACCTAGTGTTATATATAGTACCTGTTAGTACCTAGTGTGTTATATATAGTACCTGTTAGTACCTAGTGTGTTATATATAGTACCTGTTAATATCTAGTGTGTTATATATAGTACATGTTAGTACCTAGTGTTATATATAGTACATGTTAGTACCTAGTGTGTTATATATAGTACCTGTTAGTACCTAGTGTTATATATAGTACCTGTTAGTATCTAGTGTTATATATAGTACATGTTAGTACCTAGTGTTATATATAGTACCTGTTAGTACCTAGTGTGTTATATATAGTACCTGTTAGTACCTAGTGTTATATATAGTACCTGTTAGTATCTAGTGTTATATATAGTACATGTTAGTACCTAGTGTTATATATAGTACATGTTAGTACCTAGTGTTATATATAGTACCTGTTAGTATCTAGTGTTATATATAGTACATGTTAGTACCTAGTGTTATATATAGTACCTGTTAGTACCTAGTGTTATATATAGTACCTGTTAATATCTAGTGTGTTATATATAGTACATGTTAGTACCTAGTGTTATATATAGTACCTGTTAGTACCTAGTGTGTTATATATAGTACCTGTTAGTACCTAGTGTTATATATAGTACCTGTTAGTATCTAGTGTGTTATATAGTACCTGTTAGTACCTAGTGTTATATATAGTACATGTTAGTACCTAGTGTTCTATATAGTACCTGTTAGTACCTAGTGTGTTATATATAGTACCTGTTAGTACCTAGTGTTATATATAGTACCTGTTAGTATCTAGTGTTATATATAGTACATGTTAGTACCTAGTGTTATATATAGTACCTGTTAGTACCTAGTGTTATATATAGTACATGTTAGTATCTAGTGTTATATATAGTACATGTTAGTACCTAGTGTTATATATAGTACCTGTTAGTATCTAGTGTTATATATAGTACCTGTTAGTATCTAGTGTTATATATAGTACCTGTTAGTACCTAGTGTGTTATATATATTACATGTTAGTACCTAGTGTTATATAAAGTACCTGTTAGTACATAGTGTTATATATAGTACCTGTTAGTACCTAGTGTGTTATATATAGTACCTGTTAGTACCTAGTGTTATATATAGTAACTGTTAGTACCTAGTGTTATATATAGTACCTGTTAGTATCTAGTGTTATATATAGTACCTGTTAGTACCTAGTGTTATATATAGTACCTGTTAGTACCTAGTGTTATATATAGTACCTGTTAGTACCTAGTGTTATATATAGTACCTGTTAGTACCTAGTGTTATATATAATACCTGTTAGTACCTAGTGTGTTATATATAGTACCTGTTAGTATCTAGTGTTATATATAGTACCTTTTAGTACCTAGTGTGTTATATATAGTACCTGTTAGTATCTAGTGTTATATATAGTACCTGTTAGTACTTAGTGTTATATATAGTACCTGTTAGTACCTAGTGTGTTATATATAGTACCTGTTAGTACCTAGTGTTATATATAGTACATGTTAGTACCTAGTGTTATATATAGTACCTGTTAGTACCTAGTGTGTTATATATAGTACCTGTTAGTACCTAGTGTTATATATAGTACCTGTTAGTACCTAGTGTTATATATAGTACCTGTTAGTACCTAGTGTTATATATAGTACCTGTTAGTATCTAGTGTTATATGTTACGTTCTGGACACCGACCTCGGTCGGTGACCACCCACATTCCTGGCATATGTCACTGGGCTTGTCACCTGTCATTTCCCTGTCAATTAGTGCTGTCACTTAGGGGTGGTTCCTGATTGGCTGTCACGGGGGTGTGTGTGGAATGTTGGTATTTGGTCTCTATTTAACATACCTCTCTTCTGCTTGTCCATTGTCAGGTCTTCACTAATTGCGTTCGGGGATAACGCGGACGGTTCTACTTTGGACCTCCAATAAGCTCCCATTTACCTTATCTTACACTTGTGCTTTTAGCACTTGTTCTCTCTTAGAATTTACTCTGTGTTCTTACTATTAAAGTCGAACCTGTTCAAGAGTAAACACTCTCTGTCTCTGTGATTGCCTTCAACCATTGGAATTCACCTACCTGCATTCTGACAGAAGACCTGACCATCAGAATTCCATGGAGGCCATCATGGAGATGCTCCGGACGCAGGGAGCAGCCCAGACACGGATGGAGGAACATCAGCAGCTGGTCAGCGCCGAGTTAATCCGACTCAATGGGGTCGTCGGATCATCCCAAGCGGTGGCGCAGTCGCCGTTGGCCACAGCTCGACAAGCCCAAGAAGGAGTGGCTGGCGTGCAGTCGGCGGCGGGGGAAGCAGCGCTCCACGCAGAGGAAAGTCGGGGGGGGTTCGGGGTCCAGGAGCGGTCCCGCGAACCACATCTGCAGGCGCCCGCTCGCTATGACGGATCACCGGATGGTTGTCGGGAATTCATCACCCAGTGTCTACTCGTCTTCCGGCTGCAACCACGATCATTTCCATCGGAGACAGCGCAGGTAGCGTATATTATCACACTGCTCACCGGCGAAGCTCTCTCCTGGGCTACGGCGGAATTAGAGGCAGGGGCGATAATCTGCGACAGTCTGGACGCCTTTACCCGGGAATTGAGAAGAGTATTCGATACTTCCCGGGTACTCTCGATCTTCAAGGCTGGTGGTCGTCTTCTCGACTGCCGGCAGGGCCTCCGCACTGTCGCAGCTTATGCTATCAAGTTTCGGATCTTGGCTCGGGAGACAGCTTGGGCGGAGAACGTCTGCGTGGTTCTGTTCGTCTGGGGACTCTCAGCGCGGATGCGAGATGCTCTCTCCGCGCGTGAGATCCCCGAGCAGCTGGAAGTGCTGATCAACACCACCATCAAGATGGATAATCGGCACCGGGAGAGGGAGAAGGAGCATGTCAACAACACCCAGCCCCAGGTATGTTTTCCTTCTTCTCCTGGTGTTGATAATTCCATGCATTACACGAGTGGGCCACTGGGTGATGAATCCATGCAGCTTGGAGCGCTGTCGCTCTCGGACGACGAGAGGCAGCGCTTCATCAAAGAGCGACGCTGCTTCCGGTGCGGCCGCACCGGTCACCGCTTCGGCAGCTGTCGGGTCCAGGCTGTATCGGCTCGGCGCCAATCGGGGATGGAAGGTGCGCCGTCGGGCCTCGAGAGGGCGCCAGCAGGTGGGCTCATTCCAGCCAAAACCACGGATTCTCGCACATTTTTTGAGGTGGCGATCAACTGTGGGGGTGACATTAGGGGAACTAAGGCTCTCATTGACTCAGGGGCGGCGGGCAATTTTATTCACATGGGATTGGTGAAGGAGTGGGGAACCCCGGTGGAGGACTTAGGGGTTCCCTTACCAGTCTATGCCCTGGACGGTCGGCCCCTGGGCAGTGGGAGCGTCACCCAGCGCACAGTTCCCTTACACATCCGGGTGGAGGGTGGGGAGTGGGAATGGGTTACTTTTTTTGTCATCTTTTCCCCCTATTCTGTCATGGTGTTGGGTCATCCCTGGTTGTCGTCATGTGTTCGTGTCATTAATTGGAGCACGGGCGAACTCTCAACGGCGGCCGACGTCAAGTCGATCGTCAGCGGGAGTTTGCCCAAACCCTTGTCTCCCCCCCCCTCTTCTCTTTTGTCTCCTCCCTCTTTCTCCAGGATGGTGGGGAGCGTGGCAGATTCTGATCTACCCTCTAATCCCGATTTAATAGGGGTGCCTGAGATCTATTGGGACCTGGCGGACGTTTTTAGCAAGACGCGTGCTAAAGCACTTCCGCCTCATAGATCATACGACTGTCCCATTAATCTTCTACCCGGTACCTCCCCGCCTCGCGGGCGAATGTTCTCTCTCTCACGCCCCGAAACCTTGGCCATGAACACCTACATAGAGGAGGCATTGCTTGCGGGGCACATACGCCCTTCCACTTCCCCTGCCGGCGCTGGCTTCTTTTTTGTTGATAAAAAGGATGGGGATCAGCGCCCATGCATTGATTATAGGGGATTGAATGACGTTTCCATCAAGAACCGATATCCTTTACCCCTCATGGACACGGCCTTTGAGTGCTTACAGGGGGCACAGGTCTTTTCTAAACTTGACTTACGTAATGCATACAACCTGGTCAGGATTAGAGAGGGAGACGAGTGGAAGACTGCATTTAACACACCCAATGGGCACTATGAGTATTTGGTCATGCCCTTTGGTTTGGCTAATGCTCCGGCAGTCTTCCAAGCCCTGGTTAACGACGTGCTGCGAGACTTGATTGGGGTGTCGGTGTTTGTCTACTTAGATGATATCCTGATTTTTTCTCGCGATATGGTGCAACACCAAATGCACGTTCGGGAGGTGCTAGACCGTCTCCTCAAGCATCAACTATTCGTTAAGGCTGAGAAGTGTGTGTTTCACACGGACACCGTGTCCTTCCTGGGCTTTGTGTTGACGAAGGGCGATCTGCGCATGGATCCAGCCAAGGTGAGTGCAGTTTTGGACTGGCCACGGCCTTCGTTGCTCAAGGGGTTACAACGGTTTTTGGGCTTTGCAAATTTTTACAGGCGCTTTATTCGCAATTTTAGCGCCTTAGCCAATCCCTTAACAGCTCTCACTAAGGCCTCTCTCCCTGGCTTTGAATGGTCGCCTAGGGCTGAGTCGGCCTTCTGCGATCTTAAGCGTCGTTTTACATCCGCTCCTGTATTGATCCGCCATGATGCGGAGGTTCCGTTCATTGTGGAGGTGGATGCCTCTGACGTCGCGGTGGGGGGGGTGCTCTCTCAGAGATGCTTAAAGGATGGGAAAGTGCACCCGTGTGCTTTTTTTTCTCGCCGTCTGTCACCAGCCGAGCGTAATTACGACGTGGGTAATCGGGAGTTATTGGCGATCAAATTGGCACTGGAGGAGTGGAGACATTGGTTGGAGGGGGCGGCACATCCTTTCATTATTTGGACTGACCATAAGAACTTGGCTTACATCCAAGGGGCTAAACGCCTTAACGCTCGCCAGGCCAGGTGGACGTTGTTCTTCACACGATTTCGATATACCATCTCCTATAGACCCGGCTCCAAGAATATCAAACCTGACGCGTTGTCGCGCCAGTTTGATCTTCCTGGGCGGGAGGAGCAGCCCCATCCCATTATTCCACCGGCCTTGATTTTGGCACCCGTGTCTTGGGGCATAGAGAAGGTGGTAAGGTCGGCGCTAACGCGGGAGCCCGATCCTGGTGGGGGTCCTCCGGGACGGTCGTATGTTCCCAAGGTGGCGCGCTCACGCTTGCTACAGTGGGCACATGCGTCATCCCTCACCAGCCACCCAGGGGCAACCAGGACCCTGGAATTTATCCGTAGGAGGTTCTGGTGGCCGACAGTGGAGGGGGATACGCGTTCCTTTGTGGCGGCCTGTCCGGTGTGCGCACGTAGTAAGACCTCTCGACGGGCACCGGCGGGTCTCCTCCGACCACTTCCTATTCCTAAACGACCCTGGTCACACATATCTCTGGACTTTATTTCTGGTCTTCCCCTTTCGGACGGGTTCACCACCATTTTGGTGGTGGTGGATCGGTTCTCTAAGGCGGCTCACTTTGTCCCTCTCCCCAAGCTTCCTTCGGCCCGGGAGACTGCTGATTTAATTATACAGCATGTCTTTCGGGTCCACGGGCTGCCAGTAGATATTGTGTCGGACCGGGGTCCTCAGTTCGCCTCCAGGTTCTGGAAGGCGTTTGCCGCCGGCCTCGGCGCCTCTGTCAGTCTGTCGTCTGGGTTCCATCCACAGTCGAACGGGCAGACGGAGAGGGTCAACCAGGATTTGGAGGGGGTCTTGAGGTGTTACGTTGCCGGTAGTCCGGCAACGTGGAGTAGGAGGTTGGCTTGGGCTGAGTACGCGCATAATACCCTTCTCTCCTCTTCTACCGGTATGTCTCCCTTTCAGTGCCAGTATGGTTTTCAACCTCCTCTGTTTCCCGAGCAGGAGCAGGAGGCGGAGGTGCCCTCGGCCCAGGCACATGTGGCTCGCTGTCGCAGGACGTGGAAACAGGTTCGGAAGGCGCTACAGAAGGTTTCGGTTAGTACCCAACGGCAGGCTAACCGTAAGCGTCGTCCGGCTCCAGTTTACCGTCCAGGGCAGCGGGTTTGGCTTTCCACCCGGGATCTCCCTCTCCGGGTGGAATCCAAGAAGCTGGCTCCTCGCTTTATAGGACCATTTAAAGTGATTCATCGGGTTAATCCAGTGGCTTACAAGTTACGACTTCCGAGCTCTATGAGGGTTCATCCGACGTTTCATGTGTCCCTGTTGAAGCCATTCCTCTCATCGCCCTTGGCCCCGCCACTGCCTGTGGTTCCTCCGCCCCGGTTTATTGGCGGTCAACCCATTTACACGGTGCGGAGGATACTGGGTTGTAGGCGGACAGGTAGGGGGTTTCAGTTCTTGGTGGATTGGGAGGGGTACGGGATAGAAGAGCGTTCTTGGGTGCCTCAAAGGGATATTTTAGATCCCAGCCTGATCGTTGATTTCCGGCGGCTGAATCCCGAGGCTCCTAGGTGAACGTCTGGTGCCGTTCGTCGGGGGAGGGTACTGTTACGTTCTGGACACCGACCTCGGTCGGTGACCACCCACATTCCTGGCATATGTCACTGGGCTTGTCACCTGTCATTTCCCTGTCAATTAGTGCTGTCACTTAGGGGTGGTTCCTGATTGGCTGTCACGGGGGTGTGTGTGGAATGTTGGTATTTGGTCTCTATTTAACATACCTCTCTTCTGCTTGTCCATTGTCAGGTCTTCACTAATTGCGTTCGGGGATAACGCGGACGGTTCTACTTTGGACCTCCAATAAGCTCCCATTTACCTTATCTTACACTTGTGCTTTTAGCACTTGTTCTCTCTTAGAATTTACTCTGTGTTCTTACTATTAAAGTCGAACCTGTTCAAGAGTAAACACTCTCTGTCTATGTGATTGCCTTCAACCATTGGAATTCACCTACCTGCATTCTGACAGTTATATATAGTACCTGTTAGTACCTAGTGTGTTATATATAGTACCCGTTGGTACCTAGTGTTATATATAGTACCTGTTAGTACCTAGTGTTATATATAGTACCTGTTAGTACCTAGTGTTATATATAGTACCTGTTAGTACCTAGTGTTATATAAAGTACCTGTTAGTACCTAGTGTGTTATATATAGTACCTGTTAGTATCTAGTGTTATATATAGTACATGTTAGTACCTAGTGTTATATAAAGTACCTGTTAGTACCTAGTGTGTTATATATAGTACCTGTTAGTATCTAGTGTGTTATATAGTACCTGTTAGTATCTAGTGTTATATATAGTACATGTTAGTACCTAGTGTTATATATAGTACCTGTTAGTACCTAGTGTTATATATAGTACCTGTTAGTATCTAGTGTTATATATAGTACATGTTAGTACCTAGTGTTATATATAGTACCTGTTAGTACCTAGTGTTATATATATAGTAAATGTTAGTACCTAGTGTTATATATAGTACCTGTTAGTACCTAGTGTGTTATATATAGTACCTGTTAGTACCTAGTGTTATATATAGTACCTGTTAGTACCTAGTGTGTTATATATAGTACCTGTTAATATCTAGTGTGTTATATATAGTACATGTTAGTACCTAGTGTTATATATAGTACCTGTTAGTACCTAGTGTGTTATATATAGTACCTGTTAGTACCTAGTGTTATATATAGTACCTGTTAGTATCTAGTGTGTTATATAGTACCTGTTAGTACCTAGTGTTATATATAGTACATGTTAGTACCTAGTGTTATATATAGTACCTGTTAGTACCTAGTGTGTTATATATAGTACCTGTTTGTATCTAGTGTTATATATAGTACATGTTAGTACCTAGTGTTATATATAGTACCTGTTAGTACCTAGTGTTATATATAGTATCTGTTAGTATCTAGTGTTATATATAGTACATGTTAGTACCTAGTGTTATATATAGTACCTGTTAGTACCTAGTGTTATATATAGTACCTGTTAGTATCTAGTGTTATATATAGTACCTGTTAGTACCTAGTGTGTTATATATATTACATTTTAGTATCTAGTGTTATATATAGTACATGTTAGTATCTAGTGTGTTATATATAGTACATGTTAGTACCTAGTGTTATATATAGTACCTGTTAGTACCTAGTGTTATATATAGTACCTGTTAGTACCTAGTGTTATATATAATACCTGTTAGTATCTAGTGTGTTATATATAGTACCTGTTAGTACCTAGTGTTATATATAGTACCTGTTAGTACCTAGTGTGTTATAGTACCTGTTAGTACCTAGTGTTATATATAGTACCTGTTAGTATCTAGTGTTATATATAGTACCTGTTAGTATCTAGTGTTATATAGTACCTGTTAGTACCTAGTGTGTTATATATATTACATGTTAGTACCTAGTGTTATATAAAGTACCTGTTAGTACCTAGTGTTATATATAGTACCTGTTAGTACCTAGTGTGTTATATAGTACCTGTTAGTACCTAGTGTTATATATAGTACCTGTTAGTACCTAGTGTTATATATAGTACCTGTTAGTACCTAGTGTTATATATAGTACATGTTAGTATCTAGTGTTATATATAGTACCTGTTAGTATCTAGTGTTATATATAGTACCTGTTAGTACCTAGTGTTATATATAGTACCTGTTAGTATCTAGTGTTATATATAGTACCTGTTAGTACCTAGTGTGTTATATATATATTACATTTTAGTATCTAGTGTTATATATAGTACATGTTAGTATCTAGTGTGTTATATATAGTACCTGTTAGTACCTAGTGTTATATATAGTACCTGTTAGTACCTAGTGTTATATATAGTACCTGTTAGTACCTAGTGTTATATATAATACCTGTTAGTATCTAGTGTGTTATATATAGTACCTGTTAGTACCTAGTGTTATATATAGTACCTGTTAGTACCTAGTGTGTTATAGTACCTGTTAGTACCTAGTGTTATATATAGTACCTGTTAGTATCTAGTGTTATATATAGTACCTGTTAGTATCTAGTGTTATATAGTACCTGTTAGTACCTAGTGTGTTATATATATTACATGTTAGTACCTAGTGTTATATAAAGTACCTGTTAGTACCTAGTGTTATATATAGTACCTGTTAGTACCTAGTGTGTTATATATAGTACCTGTTAGTACCTAGTGTTATATATAGTAACTGTTAGTACCTAGTGTTATATATAGTACCTGTTAGTATCTAGTGTTATATATAGTACCTGTTAGTACCTAGTGTTATATATAGTACCTGTTAGTACCTAGTGTTATATATAGTACCTGTTAGTACCTAGTGTTATATATAGTACATGTTAGTATCTAGTGTTATATATAGTACCTGTTAGTATCTAGTGTTATATATAGTACCTGTTAGTACCTAGTGTTATATATAGTACCTGTTAGTATCTAGTGTTATATATAGTACCTGTTAGTATCTCGTGTTATATATAGTACCTGTTAGTACCTAGTGTTATATATAGTACCTGTTAGTATCTAGTGTTATATATAGTACCTGTTAGTACCTAGTGTTATATATAGCACCTGTTAGTATCTAGTGTTATATATAGTACCTGTTAGTACTAGGGATGTCCGATATTATCGGCCGACCGATATTATCGGCCGATATCGGCAGTAAAATGTGATATCGGAAAATATTGGTATCGGTTTAAAAACAGAAAAAAACAATAACAATATTTGTTATATATATATCCAGTGAAATTATTAGTTACCTGAAATTATTCAGTTTTTTGGACGGGGAAACCCTGCATATATCGGTATCGGTTGATATCGGTTGATATCGGTATCGGAAATTAAGAGTTGGACAATATCGGAATATCGGTATCGGTAAAAAAGCCAATATCGAGCATCCCTAGTTAGTACCTAGTGTTATATATAGTACCTGTTAGTACCTAGTGTTATATATAGTACCTGTTAGTACCTAGTGTTATATATAGTACCTGTTAGTACCTAGTGTGTTATATATAGTACCTGTTAGTACCTAGTGTGTTATATATAGTACCTGTTAGTACCTAGTGTGTTATATATAGTACCTGTTAGTATCTAGTGTTATATATAGTACCTGTTAGTATCTAGTGTTATATATAGTACCTGTTAGTATATAGTGTTATATATAGTACCTGTTAGTACCTAGTGTTATATATAGTACCTGTTAGTATCTAGTGTTATATATAGTACCTGTTAGTACCTAGTGTTATATATAGTACCTGTTAGTATCTAGTGTTATATATAGTACCTGTTAGTATCTCGTGTTATATATAGTACCTGTTAGTACCTAGTGTTATATATAGTACCTGTTAGTATCTAGTGTTATATATAGTACCTGTTAGTACCTAGTGTTATATATAGCACCTGTTAGTATCTAGTGTTATATATAGTACCTGTTAGTACTAGGGATGTCCGATATTATCGGCCGACCGATATTATCGGCCGATATCGGCAGTAAAATGTGATATCGGAAAATATTGGTATCGGTTTAAAAACAGAAAAAAACAATAACAATATTTGTTATATATATATCCAGTGAAATTATTAGTTACCTGAAATTATTCAGTTTTTTGGACGGGGAAACCCTGCATATATCGGTATCGGTTGATATCGGTTGATATCGGTATCGGAAATTAAGAGTTGGACAATATCGGAATATCGGTATCGGTAAAAAAGCCAATATCGAGCATCCCTAGTTAGTACCTAGTGTTATATATAGTACCTGTTAGTACCTAGTGTTATATATAGTACCTGTTAGTACCTAGTGTTATATATAGTACCTGTTAGTACCTAGTGTGTTATATATAGTACCTGTTAGTACCTAGTGTGTTATATATAGTACCTGTTAGTACCTAGTGTGTTATATATAGTACCTGTTAGTATCTAGTGTTATATATAGTACCTGTTAGTATCTAGTGTTATATATAGTACCTGTTAGTACCTAGTGTGTTATATATATTACATTTTAGTATCTAGTGTTATATATAGTACATGTTAGTATCTAGTGTGTTATATATAGTACATGTTAGTACCTAGTGTTATATATAGTACCTGTTAGTACCTAGTGTTATATATAGTACCTGTTAGTACCTAGTGTTATATATAATACCTGTTAGTATCTAGTGTGTTATATATAGTACCTGTTAGTACCTAGTGTTATATATAGTACCTGTTAGTATCTAGTGTGTTATATAGTACCTGTTAGTACCTAGTGTTATATATAGTACATGTTAGTACCTAGTGTTATATATAGTACCTGTTAGTACCTAGTGTGTTATATATAGTACCTGTTTGTATCTAGTGTTATATATAGTACATGTTAGTACCTAGTGTTATATATAGTACCTGTTAGTACCTAGTGTTATATATAGTATCTGTTAGTATCTAGTGTTATATATAGTACATGTTAGTACCTAGTGTTATATATAGTACCTGTTAGTACCTAGTGTTATATATAGTACCTGTTAGTATCTAGTGTTATATATAGTACCTGTTAGTACCTAGTGTGTTATATATATTACATTTTAGTATCTAGTGTTATATATAGTACATGTTAGTATCTAGTGTGTTATATATAGTACATGTTAGTACCTAGTGTTATATATAGTACCTGTTAGTACCTAGTGTTATATATAGTACCTGTTAGTACCTAGTGTTATATATAATACCTGTTAGTATCTAGTGTGTTATATAGTACCTGTTAGTACCTAGTGTTATATATAGTACATGTTAGTACCTAGTGTTATATATAGTACCTGTTAGTACCTAGTGTGTTATATATAGTACCTGTTTGTATCTAGTGTTATATATAGTACATGTTAGTACCTAGTGTTATATATAGTACCTGTTAGTACCTAGTGTTATATATAGTATCTGTTAGTATCTAGTGTTATATATAGTACATGTTAGTACCTAGTGTTATATATAGTACCTGTTAGTACCTAGTGTTATATATAGTACCTGTTAGTATCTAGTGTTATATATAGTACCTGTTAGTACCTAGTGTGTTATATATATTACATTTTAGTATCTAGTGTTATATATAGTACATGTTAGTATCTAGTGTGTTATATATAGTACATGTTAGTACCTAGTGTTATATATAGTACCTGTTAGTACCTAGTGTTATATATAGTACCTGTTAGTACCTAGTGTTATATATAATACCTGTTAGTATCTAGTGTGTTATATATAGTACCTGTTAGTACCTAGTGTTATATATAGTACCTGTTAGTACCTAGTGTGTTATAGTACCTGTTAGTACCTAGTGTTATATATAGTACCTGTTAGTATCTAGTGTTATATATAGTACCTGTTAGTATCTAGTGTTATATAGTACCTGTTAGTACCTAGTGTGTTATATATATTACATGTTAGTACCTAGTGTTATATAAAGTACCTGTTAGTACCTAGTGTTATATATAGTACCTGTTAGTACCTAGTGTGTTATATAGTACCTGTTAGTACCTAGTGTTATATATAGTACCTGTTAGTACCTAGTGTTATATATAGTACCTGTTAGTACCTAGTGTTATATATAGTACATGTTAGTATCTAGTGTTATATATAGTACCTGTTAGTATCTAGTGTTATATATAGTACCTGTTAGTACCTAGTGTTATATATAGTACCTGTTAGTATCTAGTGTTATATATAGTACCTGTTAGTACCTAGTGTGTTATATATATATTACATTTTAGTATCTAGTGTTATATATAGTACATGTTAGTATCTAGTGTGTTATATATAGTACCTGTTAGTACCTAGTGTTATATATAGTACCTGTTAGTACCTAGTGTTATATATAGTACCTGTTAGTACCTAGTGTTATATATAATACCTGTTAGTATCTAGTGTGTTATATATAGTACCTGTTAGTACCTAGTGTTATATATAGTACCTGTTAGTACCTAGTGTGTTATAGTACCTGTTAGTACCTAGTGTTATATATAGTACCTGTTAGTATCTAGTGTTATATATAGTACCTGTTAGTATCTAGTGTTATATAGTACCTGTTAGTACCTAGTGTGTTATATATATTACATGTTAGTACCTAGTGTTATATAAAGTACCTGTTAGTACCTAGTGTTATATATAGTACCTGTTAGTACCTAGTGTGTTATATATAGTACCTGTTAGTACCTAGTGTTATATATAGTAACTGTTAGTACCTAGTGTTATATATAGTACCTGTTAGTATCTAGTGTTATATATAGTACCTGTTAGTACCTAGTGTTATATATAGTACCTGTTAGTACCTAGTGTTATATATAGTACCTGTTAGTACCTAGTGTTATATATAGTACATGTTAGTATCTAGTGTTATATATAGTACCTGTTAGTATCTAGTGTTATATATAGTACCTGTTAGTACCTAGTGTTATATATAGTACCTGTTAGTATCTAGTGTTATATATAGTACCTGTTAGTATCTCGTGTTATATATAGTACCTGTTAGTACCTAGTGTTATATATAGTACCTGTTAGTATCTAGTGTTATATATAGTACCTGTTAGTACCTAGTGTTATATATAGCACCTGTTAGTATCTAGTGTTATATATAGTACCTGTTAGTACTAGGGATGTCCGATATTATCGGCCGACCGATATTATCGGCCGATATCGGCAGTAAAATGTGATATCGGAAAATATTGGTATCGGTTTAAAAACAGAAAAAAACAATAACAATATTTGTTATATATATATCCAGTGAAATTATTAGTTACCTGAAATTATTCAGTTTTTTGGACGGGGAAACCCTGCATATATCGGTATCGGTTGATATCGGTTGATATCGGTATCGGAAATTAAGAGTTGGACAATATCGGAATATCGGTATCGGTAAAAAAGCCAATATCGAGCATCCCTAGTTAGTACCTAGTGTTATATATAGTACCTGTTAGTACCTAGTGTTATATATAGTACCTGTTAGTACCTAGTGTTATATATAGTACCTGTTAGTACCTAGTGTGTTATATATAGTACCTGTTAGTACCTAGTGTGTTATATATAGTACCTGTTAGTACCTAGTGTGTTATATATAGTACCTGTTAGTATCTAGTGTTATATATAGTACCTGTTAGTATCTAGTGTTATATATAGTACCTGTTAGTATATAGTGTTATATATAGTACCTGTTAGTACCTAGTGTTATATATAGTACCTGTTAGTATCTAGTGTTATATATAGTACCTGTTAGTACCTAGTGTTATATATAGTACCTGTTAGTATCTAGTGTTATATATAGTACCTGTTAGTATCTCGTGTTATATATAGTACCTGTTAGTACCTAGTGTTATATATAGTACCTGTTAGTATCTAGTGTTATATATAGTACCTGTTAGTACCTAGTGTTATATATAGCACCTGTTAGTATCTAGTGTTATATATAGTACCTGTTAGTACTAGGGATGTCCGATATTATCGGCCGACCGATATTATCGGCCGATATCGGCAGTAAAATGTGATATCGGAAAATATTGGTATCGGTTTAAAAACAGAAAAAAACAATAACAATATTTGTTATATATATATCCAGTGAAATTATTAGTTACCTGAAATTATTCAGTTTTTTGGACGGGGAAACCCTGCATATATCGGTATCGGTTGATATCGGTTGATATCGGTATCGGAAATTAAGAGTTGGACAATATCGGAATATCGGTATCGGTAAAAAAGCCAATATCGAGCATCCCTAGTTAGTACCTAGTGTTATATATAGTACCTGTTAGTACCTAGTGTTATATATAGTACCTGTTAGTACCTAGTGTTATATATAGTACCTGTTAGTACCTAGTGTGTTATATATAGTACCTGTTAGTACCTAGTGTGTTATATATAGTACCTGTTAGTACCTAGTGTGTTATATATAGTACCTGTTAGTATCTAGTGTTATATATAGTACCTGTTAGTATCTAGTGTTATATATAGTACCTGTTAGTACCTAGTGTGTTATATATATTACATTTTAGTATCTAGTGTTATATATAGTACATGTTAGTATCTAGTGTGTTATATATAGTACATGTTAGTACCTAGTGTTATATATAGTACCTGTTAGTACCTAGTGTTATATATAGTACCTGTTAGTACCTAGTGTTATATATAATACCTGTTAGTATCTAGTGTGTTATATATAGTACCTGTTAGTACCTAGTGTTATATATAGTACCTGTTAGTACCTAGTGTGTTATAGTACCTGTTAGTACCTAGTGTTATATATAGTACCTGTTAGTATCTAGTGTTATATATAGTACCTGTTAGTATCTAGTGTTATATAGTACCTGTTAGTACCTAGTGTGTTATATATATTACATGTTAGTACCTAGTGTTATATAAAGTACCTGTTAGTACCTAGTGTTATATATAGTACCTGTTAGTACCTAGTGTGTTATATAGTACCTGTTAGTACCTAGTGTTATATATAGTACCTGTTAGTACCTAGTGTTATATATAGTACCTGTTAGTACCTATTGTTATATATAGTACATGTTAGTATCTAGTGTTATATATAGTACCTGTTAGTATCTAGTGTTATATATAGTACCTGTTAGTACCTAGTGTTATATATAGTACCTGTTAGTATCTAGTGTTATATATAGTACCTGTTAGTACCTAGTGTGTTATATATATTACATTTTAGTATCTAGTGTTATATATAGTACATGTTAGTATCTAGTGTGTTATATATAGTACCTGTTAGTACCTAGTGTTATATATAGTACCTGTTAGTACCTAGTGTGTTATAGTACCTGTTAGTACCTAGTGTTATATATAGTACCTGTTAGTATCTAGTGTTATATATAGTACCTGTTAGTATCTAGTGTTATATAGTACCTGTTAGTACCTAGTGTGTTATATATATTACATGTTAGTACCTAGTGTTATATAAAGTACCTGTTAGTACCTAGTGTTATATATAGTACCTGTTAGTACCTAGTGTGTTATATATAGTACCTGTTAGTACCTAGTGTTATATATAGTAACTGTTAGTACCTAGTGTTATATATAGTACCTGTTAGTATCTAGTGTTATATATAGTACCTGTTAGTACCTAGTGTTATATATAGTACCTGTTAGTACCTAGTGTTATATATAGTACCTGTTAGTACCTAGTGTTATATATAGTACATGTTAGTATCTAGTGTTATATATAGTACCTGTTAGTATCTAGTGTTATATATAGTACCTGTTAGTACCTAGTGTTATATATAGTACCTGTTAGTATCTAGTGTTATATATAGTACCTGTTAGTATCTCGTGTTATATATAGTACCTGTTAGT
The DNA here is from genome assembly GCF_963971535.1 of Notolepis coatsorum. Classification (NCBI taxonomy): domain Eukaryota; kingdom Metazoa; phylum Chordata; class Actinopteri; order Aulopiformes; family Paralepididae; genus Notolepis; species Notolepis coatsorum. The sequence continues at coordinate 61,033,699 of NC_140169.1, forward strand.
ACCTAGTGTTATATATAGTACCTGTTAGTATCTAGTGTTATATATAGTACCTGTTAGTACCTAGTGTTATATATAGCACCTGTTAGTATCTAGTGTTATATATAGTACCTGTTAGTACTAGGGATGTCCGATATTATCGGCCGACCGATATTATCGGCCGATATCGGCAGTAAAATGTGATATCGGAAAATATTGGTATCGGTTTAAAAACAGAAAAAAACAATAACAATATTTGTTATATATATATCCAGTGAAATTATTAGTTACCTGAAATTATTCAGTTTTTTGGACGGGGAAACCCTGCATATATCGGTATCGGTTGATATCGGTTGATATCGGTATCGGAAATTAAGAGTTGGACAATATCGGAATATCGGTATCGGTAAAAAAGCCAATATCGAGCATCCCTAGTTAGTACCTAGTGTTATATATAGTACCTGTTAGTACCTAGTGTTATATATAGTACCTGTTAGTACCTAGTGTTATATATAGTACCTGTTAGTACCTAGTGTGTTATATATAGTACCTGTTAGTATCTAGTGTTATATATAGTACCTGTTAGTATCTAGTGTTATATATAGTACCTGTTAGTATATAGTGTTATATATAGTACCTGTTAGTACCTAGTGTTATATATAGTACCTGTTAGTATCTAGTGTTATATATAGTACCTGTTAGTACCTAGTGTTATATATAGTACCTGTTAGTATCTAGTGTTATATATAGTACCTGTTAGTATCTCGTGTTATATATAGTACCTGTTAGTACCTAGTGTTATATATAGTACCTGTTAGTATCTAGTGTTATATATAGTACCTGTTAGTACCTAGTGTTATATATAGCACCTGTTAGTATCTAGTGTTATATATAGTACCTGTTAGTACTAGGGATGTCCGATATTATCGGCCGACCGATATTATCGGCCGATATCGGCAGTAAAATGTGATATCGGAAAATATTGGTATCGGTTTAAAAACAGAAAAAAACAATAACAATATTTGTTATATATATATCCAGTGAAATTATTAGTTACCTGAAATTATTCAGTTTTTTGGACGGGGAAACCCTGCATATATCGGTATCGGTTGATATCGGTTGATATCGGTATCGGAAATTAAGAGTTGGACAATATCGGAATATCGGTATCGGTAAAAAAGCCAATATCGAGCATCCCTAGTTAGTACCTAGTGTTATATATAGTACCTGTTAGTACCTAGTGTTATATATAGTACCTGTTAGTACCTAGTGTTATATATAGTACCTGTTAGTACCTAGTGTGTTATATATAGTACCTGTTAGTATCTAGTGTTATATATAGTACCTGTTAGTATCTAGTGTTATATATAGTACCTGTTAGTATATAGTGTTATATATAGTACCTGTTAGTACCTAGTGTTATATATAGTACCTGTTAGTATCTAGTGTTATATATAGTACCTGTTAGTACCTAGTGTTATATATAGTACCTGTTAGTATCTAGTGTTATATATAGTACCTGTTAGTATCTCGTGTTATATATAGTACCTGTTAGTACCTAGTGTTATATATAGTACCTGTTAGTATCTAGTGTTATATATAGTACCTGTTAGTACCTAGTGTTATATATAGCACCTGTTAGTATCTAGTGTTATATATAGTACCTGTTAGTACTAGGGATGTCCGATATTATCGGCCGACCGATATTATCGGCCGATATCGGCAGTAAAATGTGATATCGGAAAATATTGGTATCGGTTTAAAAACAGAAAAAAACAATAACAATATTTGTTATATATATATCCAGTGAAATTATTAGTTACCTGAAATTATTCAGTTTTTTGGACGGGGAAACCCTGCATATATCGGTATCGGTTGATATCGGTTGATATCGGTATCGGAAATTAAGAGTTGGACAATATCGGAATATCGGTATCGGTAAAAAAGCCAATATCGAGCATCCCTAGTTAGTACCTAGTGTTATATATAGTACCTGTTAGTACCTAGTGTTATATATAGTACCTGTTAGTACCTAGTGTTATATATAGTACCTGTTAGTACCTAGTGTGTTATATATAGTACCTGTTAGTACCTAGTGTGTTATATATAGTACCTGTTAGTACCTAGTGTGTTATATATAGTACCTGTTAGTATCTAGTGTTATATATAGTACCTGTTAGTATCTAGTGTTATATATAGTACCTGTTAGTATATAGTGTTATATATAGTACCTGTTAGTACCTAGTGTTATATATAGTACCTGTTAGTATCTAGTGTTATATATAGTACCTGTTAGTACCTAGTGTTAAATATAGTACTTGTTAGTATCTAGTGTTATATATAGTACCTGTTAGTACCTAGTGTTATATATAGTACCTGTTAGTATCTAGTGTTATATATAGTACCTGTTAGTATCTAGTGTTATATAGTACATGTTAGTACCTAGTGTGTTATATATAGTACCTGTTAGTATCTAGTGTTATATATAGTACCTGTTAGTACCTAGTGTGTTATATATAGTACCTGTTAGTATCTAGTGTTATATATAGTACCTGTTAGTATCTAGTGTAATATATAGTACCTGTTAGTACCTAGTGTTATATATAGTACCTGTTAGTACCTAGTGCTATATATAGTACCTGTTAGTACCTAGTGTGTTATATATAGTACCTGTTAGTATCTAGTGTTATATATAGTACCTGTTAGTACCTAGTGTGTTATATATATTACATGTTAGTATCTAGTGTTATATATAGTACCTGTTAGTATCTAGTGTGTTATATATAGTACCTGTTAGTACCTAGTGTTATATATAGTACATGTTAGTACCTAGTGTTATATATAGTACCTGTTAGTACCTAGTGTTATATATAATACCTGTTAGTATCTAGTGTGTTATATATAGTACCTGTTAGTACCTAGTGTTATATAAAGTACCTGTTTTTTCCTTAATGCAAAAAAGACCAAGTACATGACCTTCTCTCGCTCTCGAGCTAATACAGCTGTCCCCCCGATTCTGACACTGGAAGGGACATGCCTTGACAAAGTAGCATCCTATAAATATCTGGGCATATGGATTGATGAAAAGATGGCCTTTGATGTTCATATTGGGAACCTACTGAGAAAACTTAGACCTAAACTGGGCTTTTTCTTCCAGTTAAAGAAATGTTTCCCGTCTGAAGCCAGGAAGAGAATTGTGCAGAGTTCCTTTCTGCCTGTATTAGACTATGGCGATGTAATCTATATGCATGCTCCTTCCTCCCTGCTTAAAAAGCTGGATTCTGCGTACCATACTGCCATACGTTTTGTAACAGGTGCAGGCTCTCGCACCCACCACTGCACTTTGTATCAGTCATTAGGATGGTCCTCTCTGTACCAAAGAAGACAATCACACATGTTGATTTTTATCCTTAAGTCATTGCTAGGTAAGCTGCCCTTATATATCTCCAGACTTCTGTCCTTTTATACTTGCTTTTTTAATACCAGACGAGCAGCAAATGGGATGCTGTTAAATGTTCCTTTGATGCAGTCAGAGCTTGGTAAAGCTGCATTCTCCCACTATGCTCCCTTTTTATGGAATACGCTGCAAGTGAAACTTTGTCTACAGGCACTTCCTACTGTGAATGCTTTTAAAGGTATGCTACGATTAGCCCTTTATGAAACATGTAACTGTTTTACCTGATGCTATTGTTGATGTGATTATGCTCCTTGCCACTGCACAAATGACCCTCTGTATTTATATTTGAATTGTATGTTTTTTGTTTAATGCCCTGTTTTATGTTGAAACTTGTTGTGTGCTGTGTTGGTCAGGACTCCCTGGAAGAAGAGATCTTGTATCTCAATGGGACATTCCTGGATAAATAAAGGATAAATAAAATAAAATAGTACCTAGTCTTATATATAGTACCTGTTAGTACCTAGTGTGTTATATATAGTACCTGTTAGTACCTAGTGTTATATATAGTACCTGTTAGTATCTAGGTACTATATATAACACTAGATACTAACAGGTACTATATATAACACTAGGTACTAACAGGTACTATATATAACACACTAGGTACTAACAGGTACTATATATAACACTAGGTACTAACAGGTACTATATATAACACTAGGTACTAACAGGTACTATATATATAACACTAGATACTAACAGGTACTATATATAACACTAGGTACTAACAGGTACTATATATACCACTAGGTACTAACAGGTACGATATATAACACACTAGGTACTAACAGGTACTATATATAACACACTAGGTACTAACAGGTACTATATATAACACTAGGTACTAACATGTACTATATATAACACTAGGTACTAACAGGTACTATATATAACACACTAGGTACTAACAGGTACTATATATAACACTAAGTACTAACAGGTACTATATATAACACTAGATACTAACAGGTACTATATATAACACACTAGGTACTAACAGGTACTATATATAACACACTAGGTACTAACAGGTACTATATATAACACTAGGTACTAACAGGTACTATATATAACACACTAGGTACTAACAGGTACTATATATACCACTAGATACTAACAGGTACTATATATAACACTAGGTACTAACAGGTACTATATATAACACACTAGGTACTAACAGGTACTATATATAACACTAGATACTAACAGGTACTATATATAACACTAGGTACTAACAGGTACTATATATAACACTAGGTACTAACAGGTACTATATATAACACTAGGTACTAACAGGTACTATATATAACACTAGGTACTAACAGGTACTATATATAACACTAGGTACTAACAGGTACTATATATAACACACTAGGTACTAACAGGTACTATATATAACACACTAGGTACTAACAGGTACTTTATATAACACTAGGTACTAACAGGTACTATATATAACACTAGGTACTAACAGGTACTATATATAACACTAGGTACTAACAGGTACTATATATAACACTAGGTACTAACGGGTACTATATATAACACACTAGGTACTAACAGGTACTATATATAACACTAGATACTAACAGGTACTATATATAACACTAGGTACTAACAGGTACTATATATAACACTAGGTACTAACAGGTACTATATATAACACTAGGTACTAACAGGTACTATATATAACACACTAGGTACTAACAGGTACCATATATAACACTAGGTACTAACAGGTACTATATATAACACTAGGTACTAACAGGTACTATATATAACACACTAGGTACTAACAGGTACTATATATAACACTAAGTACTAACAGGTACTATATATAACACTAGATACTAACAGGTACTATATATAACACACAAGGTACTAACAGGTACTATATATAACACTAGATACTAACAGGTACTATATATAACACACTAGGTACTAACAGGTACTATATATAACACTAGATACTAACAGGTACTATATATAACACACTAGGTACTAACAGGTATTATATATAACACTAGGTACTAACAGGTACTATATATAACACACTAGGTACTAACAGGTACTATATATAACACTAGATACTAACAGGTACTATATATAACACTAGGTACTAACAGGTACTATATATAACACACTAGGTACTAACAGGTACTATATATAACACTAGATACTAACAGGTACTATATATAACACTAGGTACTAACAGGTACTATATATAACACTAGGTACTAACAGGTACTATATATAACACTAGGTACTAACAGGTACTATATATAACACTAGGTACTAACAGGTACTATATATAACACTAGGTACTAACAGGTACTATATATAACACACTAGGTACTAACAGGTACTATATATAACACACTAGGTACTAACAGGTACTTTATATAACACTAGGTACTAACAGGTACTATATATAACACTAGGTACTAACAGGTACTATATATAACACTAGGTACTAACAGGTACTATATATAACACTAGGTACTAACGGGTACTATATATAACACACTAGGTACTAACAGGTACCATATATAACACTAGATACTAACAGGTACTATATATAACACTAGGTACTAACAGGTACTATATATAACACTAGGTACTAACAGGTACTATATATAACACTAGGTACTAACAGGTACTATATATAACACACTAGGTACTAACAGGTACTATATATAACACTAGGTACTAACATGTACTATATATAACACTAGGTACTAACAGGTACTATATATAACACACTAGGTACTAACAGGTACTATATATAACACTAAGTACTAACAGGTACTATATATAACACTAGATACTAACAGGTACTATATATAACACACAAGGTACTAACAGGTACTATATATAACACTAGATACTAACAGGTACTATATATAACACACTAGGTACTAACAGGTACTATATATAACACTAGATACTAACAGGTACTATATATAACACACTAGGTACTAACAGGTATTATATATAACACTAGGTACTAACAGGTACTATATATAACACTAGGTACTAACAGGTACTATATATAACACTAGGTACTAACAGGTACTATATATAACACACTAGATACTAACAGGTACTATATATAACACTAGATACTAACATGTAATATATATAACACACTAGGTACTAACAGGTACTATATATAACACTAGGTACTAACAGGTACTATATATAACACTAGGTACTAACAGGTACTATATATAACACTAGGTACTAACATGTACTATATATAATACTAGATAATAACAGGTACTATATTTAACACTAGGTACTAACAGGTACTATATATAACACTATGTACTAACATGTACTATATATAACACTAGATACTAACAGGTACTATATATAACACTAGGTACTAACAGGTACTATATATAACACACTAGGTACTAACATGTACTATATATAACACTAGGTACTAACATGTACTATATATAACACTAGGTACTAACAGGTACTATATAACACACTAGATACTAACAGGTACTATATATAACACTAGGTACTAACAGGTACTGTTACGAAGGATCAGATTGAACCGAATATATATATTTATTACTTGATATATATTGCATAGTATTTGTATATCGTCTGATATCCCTTGTGTATTCTTTGTACATATACACGGAATATCCCTTTTACCTAGTACAGACCATAATATTTCGTTCTCCTATTGGACAGCGATCCACTAGGCGCCACGGCCATACCCCCAATGTCTAGTTCAAAGTCACCGCCAAGACATGCCTGGACATGACCGGCTCTGCGCAAGAATACGAGACAGAAATAAGGCTGGTACTAGTTTGTTCACCTAACGTATAAATACGGCGCAGGTGAATACAGAAGTATGTTACCCAATAAGTTGAAGCCTCACACCACGATACAACGTGCTGTGAAGTGGGCCGTTTTGCCCCGAAATAGAGCCTTGAGACCGCGTGCGAATTGATAGCTGAAGTGTCAGAGTTTAACGCTGTACCGTCGAGTTCGACCTATTCTATTATTCAGTAATAGTCTATTTATGGGGGCGCCCTCGTGGCGCATACCATAGTGCCTTGCGCACCTACGCGGCCGTCCCGGGTTCGCTCCCCGCTCCCGGCGATATTTGTCGCATGTCTTCCCCACATCTCCTCCCGTTCGCCCTCTCCTCTGTCGGTCCTGCGTGACCAGTAAAAGCTGTAAAAATGATAAAGATAATAATTTTAATAGTCTATTTATGTATAGTGTATCGTGCGACTACCGTTCTACAGTGACCAGCATTACCAACGCTTCCTCGTACCTAGCTAGTGTGCTTATCCAGGCTGGGCGGCTTAACCTGGTGCCGTCATCCGAGGAGCCCTAGACGAGGACCGTGTGGATATGAACACTGGATAACCTACCCGACGACTACAGAGCCCTTTTCGGCTGGATTATATTTGCTTTGGTCCTGTATCTGATGGAGCGGAGAATCGTCTACACCCACAACTGTGTGGGATTTACCCTGTGAGGAGCATCGTCGAGCCCGCCTCTAGGACGCCTGAGGCTGGCTAGCTTTCCTCCATGCTGCACTGCATACCGGAGAATAGCTGTTGTTCGTCTGCGGATCAAGAGATTATTGCACTGTCTCCTGTACCTGGAGTCTCTTTATTCCTCGTTGACCCAGACTTTCGTTACCGACAAATCCTCTCCCCTGCTGGCCTACAACCGGAGGGACCCTACTAGTATCTCCCGCTGCCCTACTAGTGTACCATAGATATAATTCCTATGATACAGGTGGTATTCATTATCTCCTGCGTAATATTCTGATGGACTTACGCTCTTGACCTATTCATGCACATTCTTCGCCTTACAAGCGCGACTCTAATTCTCAAGTAATGTAAGATAATCTTCGTGCTGCTAATAAATATTATTCTAACCCATATTTGTTGTGGAACCGTGTCATTGTGGAGGTGTTCATCTCATATACCTGTGTATTGTATGGCCAGTAGTAATGTACATAAGACAGTAGTGGTTTAATGATACCATACTTATTCAATACAGTCAGGGAATTGTACCCCTCAGTTACAATTGGTCCTTCGAGCCGGAGGGTAACTAGCGTAATATTAATATAATATTAATATTGACATGGCCAATGATGAACACTCCACAAACGGTTCTCCTAAGCTAGATCGCCCGCAGCGCAGACGACAGCCACCTCATTACCTAGAGGACTACGCTGCCAGTCTACTACCTAGCTTTATACAGACGTTAAACGCGGAAAAGTAAAAGTATGCCAAACCCTAACGACCAGGCGACCCCGCCAGTAGAGACCCTAGTGGGTTCTAACGTAACTGACCAAGCTCACGGGGGGGACCAGGAGGGACCTGACATGACTTTACCCCCCGCCAACGTCGACGAGGTAGTCCCCGGAGAGCTCCAGGATAAAGAAAGCCCTCCAGGGACGGAACCCGACCCACCACCAGAAGAGACGCGCACCCAGGAGATTGACCTCCTCGGTACGCGACAGGAGAACGGATCTCCAACGAGTACTACCAGAAGCCGATCACCTCCATCAGTGTCTTCCCCCAGCGAGGCGGACAAGATGCTGGCGCAGGCTTTTATCGCCACCCTGGCAGCCTCAACCGAACGCGATCGACTCCAAGCACAGACGCTTAGCGAGCGCGAACATTCTTCCATGGAACAAGAGCGCCTCCGCGCTGAACACCAAAGTGAGCGCGAACACTCTACCATGGAAAGAGACCGCCTGCAGGCTCAACAACTAAGTGAGCGCGAACAATCTGCAGACCAAAGAGAACGCTTCCACGCGCAACTCCAAGCGCAAGCCCTTAGTGAACGCGAACACTCTGCGATCGAGCGAGGTACTATATATAACACTAAGTACTAACAGGTACTAGCCAGAGACCCCGCTCAAGCTACTGTGTACCGCGCTGAGATTGACAAGCTAATCACAGCGGGACACATAAAGAAAATTGACATTAAAGAGGCCGATCAGACGACCGAATCATGGTACGTGCCGCACCACAAAGTCCACCACAACGGCAAGGATCGTATTGTGTTTAACTGCAGCTACCAGATCGGATCACAAAATCTGAATAAAGAGCTCTTGCCCGGCCCAACACTCAGCCCCTCTCTACTAGGCGTGTTGCTACGTTTCCGCCAGGACAAGGTGGCCATCAGCGGCGACATCAAAGGGATGTTCCTGCAGGTGCGACTAGTGGAAGAGGACAAGCCCCTGCTGCGGTTCTTATGGAGAGAGAGGATCGAGGATGAGCAACCATCCATCTATCAATGGGAAGTCCTCCCTTTCGGAACCACATGCAGCCCATGCTGTGCTACGTTCGCACTGCAAAAACACGTCGCAGAGGACCCAGCAGCTGATGAAGAGGTCCGACAAAGTGTAGGAAATAGTTTCTACGTGGACAACTGTCTGCAAAGCGTCTCGACGCCAGAAGAAGCCGAGGCCCTCCTACTCAAGCTCCGCGCCTCTCTGATCAAAGGCGGCTTTGATCTCCGGCAGTGGGCCAGCAGCGACCCTCAAGTACTGCGCAGCCTCTCCCCAGAGGACAAGGCAGCAAGCAGCGAGACCTGGATGGCGACCATCCCAGGAGGAGCCCAAGAAATGACATTAGGACTAGTCTGGCGCTTCAAAACAGACTCGCTCCATTATAAACACACACCCCTGACCAAGGAGCAGGGAAGGTTGACTTCACTACCGACCACAAGACGGAGTGTATACAGAACACTCGCCAGACAATATGACCCGTTGGGATGTATTCTACCTTACACCACCAGGGCAAAGATGATTGTGCGAGCGCTATGGGACAAGGACCAGGGCTGGGACGACCCCATACCCGAACACCTTGCCTCCACATGGAGAGAGTGGGAGACAGAACTCAGCTCGCTCCCAGGTGTCAACATACGCCGCAGCTACTTCCCACCCACAGTGAGGCCGGAGACGTGTCAGATAGACCTGCACGTCTTCAGCGACGCCTCCGAAGTAGCCTACGGTTCGGTGGCCTACCTGCGGGCCCGAGAGGAGGGAGGAGAAATACATACTGCCTTCATCCTGGCTCGCTCAAGAATAGCCCCCCGCAAGCAACAATCTATCCCGCGTCTAGAGCTCTGCGCAGCCCTAGCAGGAGCGCAACTCGCCACGTTAATCCAACGTGAACTCACCATCCCGGTGCAAAGAACAATCCTGTGGTCAGACTCCATGACCGTACTCACATGGATCCAGTCCGATTCGTGTAGATACAAGGTCTTCGTGGGAGTCAGAATCACAGAGATCCAAGATTTAACAGAAGCAGCATGCTGGAGGTATGTGGACACAAAACAGAACCCAGCTGACGTCATCACACGGGGAATGTCCCTGGATGACCTCACCCGTCACAATCTCTATAGTGACGGTCCCGAGTTCCTCAAGCTCCCGGAAGAAGAGTGGCCTACACCCACCCCACGGGAGGCGAGTGAAGAGGAGGCAGAGAAGAAGAAATCTATGTTCTGTGGGTTGACACACACACCCGTCCCCACAGATCCCAACATAGACGACTGCCCCACCCTTGAGAGTGCGCAGTTAAAAACATTCCTGTGGCACCACCCAGAGGTTCCGTCCACTACTGACATTACTGCAGCTAACTACGAAGAAGCAGAACTCCTTCTGCTACAGCGAGCCCAAAGAGACTCGTTCCCCGACGAGCTAGACTGTCTGCAGGGATCAAAGCCAGTCCCGTCAGACAGCAGACTGCTCCACTTGGCCCCTGAGAGCGACGCCCATAATCTCATCAGAGTGGGTGGTCGTCTGAGGAGAGCCCCAGACTTAACGGATGACGTCAAGTACCCGATAGTCTTAAACAGCCGACACAAGGTCACAGAGCTCATCATAAAGAAATACGACGAGGACGTGCACCACGCCGGGGCAGAGAGAGTCTTCGCGGAGATCAGACGTCGTTATTGGATACTGCAAGGAAGAGAAGCAGTACGACGCTTCCAGCGGACTTGTCTAGACTGTCGCAAATGGCGAGCACAGCCCAGTATACCCAGGATGGCTGACCTACCCCCCTGTCGCCTCCGACTCGGCGACAAGCCTTTTCACTCCACCGGTATGGACTGTTTCGGCCCGCTGTATGTAAAGAAAGGAAGAGGGACGGAGAAGCGGTGGGGTATTGTATTCAAATGCATGACCACCCGAGCGATACACATAGAACTCCTTCCAACCATGAGTACGGACTCATTCCTTATGGCCTTCCGGAGATTCACATCGCGGAAAGGAAAACCGTCTATATTATTGTCTGATCACGGGACAAACTTCAAAGGCAGAGAAAGAGAGCTGAGAGAGAGCTTCCAAGCTATGGGCCCAGAACTTAAGACCCACCTCGCTCCATCTCAGATTGATTTCCAGTTTAACCCCCCGAATGCACCTCACTTCGGTGGAACTTGGGAACGAGAAGTACGTTCAATAAAGACAGCCCTGTACGCCGTGCTTGGGGCCCAGACCGTGGCGGAAGAAGTCCTCACGACAGTCCTCACGGAGATCGAGGGAGTATTGAACTCAAAGCCCCTCGGTTACGTCTCAAGTGATGTAGCAGATGTCGACCCAGTCACCCCCAACACTCTCCTGATGGGGCGGCTGGACCCCGCGCTCCCACAGACAGTGCACAGGCCTGAAGAAGCGAACGGCCGAAGAATGTGGAGGTACAGTCAAGTATTGGCTGACAAGTTTTGGAACAGTTTCCTCCTCCACTATCTACCGTCTCTACAGACCCGCCAGAAATGGGTGAAAGAAAGAGACAATTTGACGGAAGGTACAGTCGTCATGATTATCGACCAGTCACTACCCCGAGCTATGTGGCCGGCCGGCCGCGTAAGCAAAGTGATCACTGGTGCCGACGGAAAGGTCAGAGCGGCAGAAGTGCTCGTCCAAGGGCGGACATATACCAGACCCGTGGCGAGGCTGATAGAGTTGCCAAGGCTCCCCGACACTCTTGATGACGACCATGACCCCCTGACTTTGTGAACTGCCCTACCCTCACAACGGACATTGAGTAGTGGACAGTGCGGTTAATCTGTCTCTGCTTATCTAATTAGGTGCGGACTAATTAGGAGGCGGCTGTTACGAAGGATCAGATTCAACCGAATATATATATTTATTACTTGATATATATTGCATAGTATTTGTATATCGTCTGATATCCCTTGTGTATTCTTTGTACATATACACGGAATATCCCTTTTACCTAGTACAGACCATAATATTTCGTTCTCCTATTGGACAGCGATCCACTAGGCGCCACGGCCATACCCCCAATGTCTAGTTCAAAGTCACCGCCAAGACATGCCTGGACATGACCGGCTCTGCGCAAGAATACGAGACAGAAATAAGGCTGGTACTAGTTTGTTCACCTAACGTATAAATACGGCGCAGGTGAATACAGAAGTATGTTACCCAATAAGTTGAAGCCTCACACCACGATACAACGTGCTGTGAAGTGGGCCGTTTTGCCCCGAAATAGAGCCTTGAGACCGCGTGCGAATTGATAGCTGAAGTGTCAGAGTTTAACGCTGTACCGTCGAGTTCGACCTATTCTATTATTCAGTAATAGTCTATTTATGTATAGTGTATCGTGCGGCTACCGTTCTACAGTGACCAGCATTACCAACGCTTCCTCGTACCTAGCTAGTGTGCTTATCCAGGCTGGGCGGCTTAACCTGGTGCCGTCATCCGAGGAGCCCTAGACGAGGACCGTGTGGATATGTACACTGGATAACCTACCCGACGACTACAGAGCCCTTTTCGGCTGGATTATATTTGCTTTGGTCCTGTATCTGATGGAGCGGAGAATCGTCTACACCCACAACTGTGTGGGATTTACCCTGTGAGGAGCATCGTCAAGCCCGCCTCTAGGACGCCTGAGGCTGGCTAGCTTTCCTCCATGCTGCATGGCATACCGGAGAATAGCTGTTGTTCGTCTGCGGATCAAGAGATTATTGCACTGTCTCCTGTACCTGGAGTCTCTTTATTCCTCGTTGACCCAGACTTTCGTTACCGACAAATCCTCTCCCCTGCTGGCCTACAACCGGAGGGACCCTACTAGTATCTCCCGCTGCCCTACTAGTGTACCATAATATAATTCCTATGATACAGGTGGTATTCATTATCTCCTGCGTAATATTCTAATGGACTTACGCTCTTGACCTATTCATGCACATTCTTCGCCTTACAAGCGCGACTCTAATTCTCAAGTAATGTAAGATAATCTTCGTGCTGCTAAAAAATATTATTCTAACCCATATTTGTTGTGGAACCGTGTCATTGTGGAGGTGTTCATCTCATATACCTGTGTACTGTATGGCCAGTAGTAATGTACATAAGACAGTAGTGGTTTAATGATACCATACTTATTCAATACAGTCAGGGAATTGTACCCCTCAGTTACAGGTACTATATATAACACTAGGTACTAACAGGTACTATATATAACACTAGGTACTAACAGGTACTATATATAACACACTAGGTACTAACAGGTACTATATATAACACTAGATACTAACAGGTACTATATATAACACTAGGTACTAACAGGTACTATATATAACACTAGGTACTAACAGGTACTATATATAACACTAGGTACTCACATGTACTATATATAACACACTAGGTACTAACAGGTACTATATATAACACTAGGTACTAACAGGTACTATATATAACACTAGGTACTAACAGGTACTATATATAACACACTAGGTACTAACAGGTACTATATATAACACTAAGTACTAACAGGTACTATATATAACACTAGATACTAACAGGTACTATATATAACACACTAGGTACTAACAGGTACTATATATAACACTAGATACTAACAGGTACTATATATAACACACTAGGTACTAAGAGGTACTATATATAACACTAGATACTAACAGGTACTATATATAACACACTAGGTACTAACAGGTATTATATATAACACTAGGTACTAACAGGTACTATATATAACACTAGGTACTAACATGTACTATATATAACACTAGGTACTAACATGTAATATATATAACACACTAGGTACTAACAGGTACTATATATAACACTAGGTAATAACAGGTACTATATATAACACTAGGTACTAACAGGTACTATATATAACACTAGGTACTACCATGTACTATATATAACACTAGATACTAACAGGTACTATATATAACACTAGGTACTAACAGGTACTATATATAACACTAGGTACTAACATGTACTATATATAACACTAGATACTAACAGGTACTATATATAACACTAGGTACTAACAGGTACTATATATAACACACTAGGTACTAACAGGTACTATATATAACACTAGGTACTAACATGTACTATATATAACACTAGGTACTAACAGGTACTATATAACACTAGGTACTAACATGTACTATATATAACACTAGGTACTAACAGGTACTATATAACACACTAGATACTAACAGGTACTATATATAACACTAGGTACTAACAGGTACTATATATAACACACTAGATATTAACAGGTACTATATATAACACACTAGGTACTAACAGGTACTATATATAACACTAGGTACTAACATGTACTATATATAACAGTAGGTACTAACAGGTACTATATATAACACGAGGTACTAACATGTACTATATATAACACTAGATACTAACAGGTACTATATATAACACTAGGTACTAACAGGTACTATATATAACACTAGGTACTAACATGTACTATATATAACACTAGATACTAACAGGTACTATATAACACACTAGATACTAACAGGTACTATATATAACACACTAGGTACTAACAGGTACTTTATATAACACTAGGTACTAACATGTACTATATATAACACTAGATACTAACAGGTACTATATATAACACACTAGGTACTAACAGGTACTTTATATAACACTAGGTACTAACAGGTACTATATATAACACTAGGTACTAACAGGTACTATATATAACACTAGGTACTAACAGGTACTATATATAACACTAGGTACTAACGGGTACTATATATAACAGACTAGGTACTAACAGGTACTATATATAACACTAGATACTAACAGGTACTATATATAATACTAGGTACTAACAGGTACTATATATAACACTAGGTACTAACAGGTACTATATATAACACTAGGTACTAACAGGTACTATATATAACACACTAGGTACTAACAGGTACTATATATAACACTAGGTACTAACAGGTACTATATATAACACTAGGTACTAACAGGTACTATATATAACACACTAGGTACTAACAGGTACTATATATAACACTAAGTACTAACAGGTACTATATATAACACTAGATACTAACAGGTACTATATATAACACACTAGGTACTAACAGGTACTATATATAACACTAGATACTAACAGGTACTATATATAACACACTAGGTACTAACAGGTACTATATATAACACTAGATACTAACAGGTACTATATATAACACACTAGGTACTAACAGGTACTATATATAACACTAGATACTAACAGGTACTATATATAACACTAGGTACTAACAGGTACTATATATTACACTAGATACTAACAGGTACTATATATAACACACTAGGTACTAACAGGTACTATATATAACACTAGATACTAACAGGTACTATATATAACACTAGGTACTAACAGGTACTATATATAACACTAGGTACTAACAGGTACTATATATAACACTAGGTACTAACAGGTACTATATATAACACACTAGGTACTAACAGGTACTATATATAACACTAGGTACTAACAGGTACTATATATAACACTAGGTACTAACAGGTACTATATATAACACACTAGGTACTAACAGGTGCTATATATAACACTAAGTACTAACAGGTACTATATATAACACTAGATACTAACAGGTACTATATATAACACACTAGGTACTAACAGGTACTATATATAACACTAGATACTAACAGGTACTATATATAACACACTAGGTACTAACATGTACTATATACAACACTAGATACTAACAGGTACTATATATAACACACTAGGTACTAACAGGTACTATATATATAACACTAGATACTAACAGGTACTATATATAACACTAGGTACTAACAGGTACTATATATTACACTAGATACTAACAGGTACTATATATAACACTAGATACTAACAGGTACTATATATAACACACTAGGTACTAACATGTACTATATACAACACTAGATACTAACAGGTACTATATATAACACACTAGGTACTAACAGGTACTATATATATAACACTAGATACTAACAGGTACTATATATAACACTAGGTACTAACAGGTACTATATATTACACTAGATACTAACAGGTACTATATATAACACACTAGGTACTAACAGGTACTATATATAACACTAGGTACTAACAGGTACTATATATAACACTAGGTACTAACAGGTACTATATATTACACTAGATACTAACAGGTACTATATATAACACTAGATACTAACAGGTACTATATATAACACACTAGGTACTAACATGTACTATATATAACACTAGATACTAACATGTACTATATATAACACTAGATACTAACAGGTACTATATATAACACTAGGTACTAACAGGTACTATATATAACACTAGATACTAACAGGTACTATATTTAACACTAGGTACTAACAGGTACTATATATAACACTAGATACTAACAGGTACTATATATAACACTAGATACTAACAGGTACTATATATAACACTAGGTACTAACAGGTACTATATATAACACTAGATACTAACAGGTACTATATATAACACTAGATACTAACAGGTACTATATATAACACTAGATACAAACAGGTACTATATATAACACACTAGGTACTAACAGGTACTATATATAACACACTAGGTACTAACAGGTACTATATATAACACACTAGGTACTAACAGGTACTATATATAACACTAGGTACTAACAGGTACTATATATAACACTAGGTACTAACAGGTACTATATATAACACTAGGTACTAACAGGTACCATATATAACACTAGATACTAACAGGTACTATATATAACACTAGGTACTAACAGGTACTATATATAACACTAGGTACTAACAGGTACTATATATAACACTAGATACTAACATGTACTATATATAACACTAGATACTAACAGGTACTATATATAACACTAGGTACTAACAGGTACTATATATAACACTAGATCCTAACAGGTACTATATATAACACTAGATACTAACACGTACTATATATAACACTAGGTACTAACAGGTACTATATATAACACTAGGTACTAACAGGTACTATATATATAACACTAGGTACTAACAGGTACTATATATAACACTAGATACTAACAGGTACTATATATAACACTAGGTACTAACAGGTACTATATATAACACTAGGTACTAACAGGTACTATATATAACACACTAGGTACTAACAGGTACTATATATAACACTAGGTACTAACAGGTACTTTATATAACACTAGGTACTAACATGTAATATATATAACACACTAGGTACTAACAGGTACTATATATAACACTAGATACTAACAGGTACTATATATAACACTAGATACTAACAGGTACTATATATAACACTAGGTACTAACAGGTACTATAACACACTAGGTACTAACAGGTACTATATATAACACTAGGTACTAACAGGTACTATATATAACACACTAGATACTAACAGGTATTATATATAACACTAGGTACTAACAGGTACTATATATAACACTAGGTACTAACAGGTACTATATATAACACTAGGTACTAACAGGTACTATATATAACACACTAGATACTAACAGGTACTATATATAACACTAGATACTAACATGTAATATATATAACACACTAGGTACTAACAGGTACTATATATAACACTAGGTACTAACAGGTACTATATATAACACTAGATACTAACATGTACTATATATAACACTAGGTACTAACATGTACTATATATAACACTAGATACTAACAGGTACTATATATAACACTAGGTACTAACAGGTACTATATATAACACTAGGTACTAACATGTACTATATATAACACTAGATACTAACAGGTACTATATATAACACTAGGTACTAACAGGTACTATATATAACACACTAGGTACTAACAGGTACTATATATAACACTAGGTACTAACATGTACTATATATAACACTAGGTACTAACAGGTACTATATAACACACTAGATACTAACAGGTACTATATATAACACTAGGTACTAACAGGTACTATATATAACACATTAGGTACTAACAGGTACTATATATAACACTAGGTACTAACATGTACTATATATAACACACTAGATATTAACAGGTACTATATATAACACACTAGGTACTAACAGGTACTATATATAACACTAGGTACTAACAGGTACTATATATAACACACTAGGTACTAACAGGTACTATATATAACACTAGGTACTAACATGTACTATATATAACACTAGGTACTAACATGTACTATATATAACACTAGGTACTAACATGTACTATATATAACACTAGATACTAACAGGTACTATATATAACACTAGGTACTAACAGGTACTATATATAACACTAGGTACTAACATGTACTATATATAACACTAGATACTAACAGGTACTATATAACACACTAGATACTAACAGGTACTATATATAACACACTAGGTACTAACAGGTACTTTATATAACACTAGGTACTAACATGTACTATATATAACACTAGATACTAACAGGTACTATATATAACACACTAGGTACTAACAGGTACTATATATAACACACTAGGTACTAACAGGTACTATATATAACACACTAGGTACTAACAGGTACTATATATAACACTAGGTACTAACAGGTACTATATATAACACACTAGGTACTAACAGGTACTATATATAACACTAAGTACTAACAGGTACTATATATAACACACTAAGTACTAACATGTACTATATATAACACTAGATACTAACAGGTACTATATAACACACTAGATACTAACAGGTACTATATATAACACACTAGGTACTAACAGGTACTTTATATAACACTAGGTACTAACATGTACTATATATAACACTAGATACGAACAGGTACTATATATAACACACTAGGTACTAACAGGTACTTTATATAACACTAGGTACTAACAGGTACTATATATAACACTAGATACTAACAGGTACTATATATAACACTAGGTACTAACAGGTACTATATATAACATTAGGTACTAACAGGTACTATATATAACACTAGGTACTAACAGGTACTATATATAACACTAGATACTAACAGGTACTATATATAACACTAGGTACTAACAGGTACTATATATAACACACTAGATACTAACAGGTACTATATATAACACTAGGTACTAACCTGTACTATATATAACACACTAGGTACTAACAGGTACTATATATAACACTAGATACTAACAGGTACTATATATAACACTAGGTACTAACAGGTACTATATATAACACTAGGTACTAACAGGTACTATATATAACACTAGATACTAACAGGTACTATATATAACACTAGGTACTAACAGGTACTATATATAACACTAGGTACTAACAGGTACTATATATAACACTAGATACTAACATGTACTATATATAACACTAGATACTAACAGGTACTATATATAACACTAGGTACTAACAGGTACTATATATAACACTAGATACTAACAGGTACTATATATAACACTAGGTACTAACAGGTACTATATATAACACACTAGGTACTAACAGGTACTATATATAACACTAGGTACTAACAGGTACTATATATAACACTAGGTACTAACAGGTACTATATATAACACTAGATACTAACAGGTACTATATATAACACTAGGTACTAACAGGTACTATATATAACACACTAGGTACTAACAGGTACTATATATAACACTATGTACTAACAGGTACTATATATAACACTAGGTACTAACAGGTACTATATATAACACTAGATACTAACAGGTACTATATATAACACTAGGTACTAACAGGTACTATATATAACACTAGATACTAACAGGTACTATATTTAACACTAGGTACTAATAGGTACTATATATAACACTAGATACTAACAGGTACTATATATAACACTAGATACTAACAGGTACTATATATAACACTAGGTACTAACAGGTACTATATATAACACTAGATACTAACAGGTACTATATATAACACTAGATACTAACAGGTACTATATATAACACACTAGGTACTAACAGGTACTATATATAACACACTAGGTACTAACAGGTACTATATATAACACACTAGGTACTAACAGGTACTATATATAACACTAGGTACTAACATGTACTATATATAACACTAGGTACTAACAGGTACTATATAACACACTAGATACTAACAGGTACTATATATAACACTAGGTACTAACAGGTACTATATATAACACATTAGGTACTAACAGGTACTATATATAACACTAGGTACTAACATGTACTATATATAACACACTAGATATTAACAGGTACTATATATAACACACTAGGTACTAACAGGTACTATATATAACACTAGGTACTAACAGGTACTATATATAACACACTAGGTACTAACAGGTACTATATATAACACTAGGTACTAACATGTACTATATATAACACTAGGTACTAACATGTACTATATATAACACTAGGTACTAACATGTACTATATATAACACTAGATACTAACAGGTACTATATATAACACTAGGTACTAACAGGTACTATATATAACACTAGGTACTAACATGTACTATATATAACACTAGATACTAACAGGTACTATATAACACACTAGATACTAACAGGTACTATATATAACACACTAGGTACTAACAGGTACTTTATATAACACTAGGTACTAACATGTACTATATATAACACTAGATACTAACAGGTACTATATATAACACACTAGGTACTAACATGTACTATATATAATACACTAGGTACTAACAGGTACTATATATAACACTAGGTACTAACAGGTACTATATATAACACTAGATACTAACAGGTACTATATATAACACTAGATACTAACAGGTACTATATATAATACTAGGTACTAACAGGTACTATATATAACACTAGATACTAACAGGTACTATATTTAACACTAGGTACTAACAGGTACTATATATAACACTAGATACTAACAGGTACTATATATAACACTAGGTACTAACAGGTACTATATATAACACTAGATACTAACAGGTACTATATATAACACTAGATACTAACAGGTACTATATATAACACTAGATACTAACAGGTACTATATATAACACACTAGGTACTAACAGGTACTATATATAACACACTAGGTACTAACAGGTACTATATATAACACACTAGGTACTAACAGGTACTATATATAACACTAGGTACTAACAGGTACTATATATAACACTAGGTACTAACAGGTACTATATATAACACACTAGGTACTAACAGGTACTATATATAACACTAGGTACTAACAGGTACTATATATAACACTAGGTACTAACAGGTACTATATATAACACTAGATACTAACAGGTACTATATATAACACTAGGTACTAACAGGTACTATATATAACACACTAGGTACTAACAGGTACTATATATAACACTATGTACTAACAGGTACTATATATAACACTAGGTACTAACATGTACTATATATAACACTAGATACTAACAGGTACTATATATAACACTAGATACTAACAGGTACTATATATAACACTAGGTACTAACAGGTACTATATATAACACTAGATACTAACAGGTACTATATTTAACACTAGGTACTAACAGGTACTATATATAACACTAGATACTAACAGGTACTATATATAACACTAGGTACTAACAGGTACTATATATAACACTAGATACTAACAGGTACTATATATAACACTAGATACTAACAGGTACTATATATAACACTAGATACTAACAGGTACTATATATAACACACTAGGTACTAACAGGTACTATATATAACACACTAGGTACTAACAGGTACTATATATAACACACTAGGTACTAACAGGTACTATATATAACACTAGGTACTAACAGGTACTATATATAACACTAGGTACTAACAGGTACTATATATAACACTAGGTACTAACAGGTACCATATATAACACTAGATACTAACAGGTACTATATATAACACTAGGTACTAACAGGTACTATATATAACACTAGGTACTAACAGGTACTATATATAACACTAGATACTAACATGTACTATATATAACACTAGATACTAACAGGTACTATATATAACACTAGGTACTAACAGGTACTATATATAACACTAGATCCTAACAGGTACTATATATAACACTAGATACTAACACGTACTATATATAACACTAGGTACTAACAGGTACTATATATAACACTAGGTACTAACAGGTACTATATATAACACTAGGTACTAACATGTACTATATATAACACTAGATACTAACAGGTACTATATATAACACTAGGTACTAACAGGTACTATATATAACACTAGGTACTAACAGGTACTATATATAACACACTAGGTACTAACAGGTACTATATATAACACTAGGTACTAACAGGTACTTTATATAACACTAGGTACTAACATGTAATATATATAACACACTAGGTACTAACAGGTACTATATATAACACTAGATACTAACAGGTACTATATATAACACTAGATACTAACAGGTACTATATATAACACTAGGTACTAACAGGTACTATAACACACTAGGTACTAACAGATACTATATATAACACTAGGTACTAACAGGTACTATATATAACACACTAGATACTAACAGGTATTATATATAACACTAGGTACTAACAGGTACTATATATAACACTAGGTACTAACAGGTACTATATATAACACTAGGTACTAACAGGTACTATATATAACACACTAGATACTAACAGGTACTATATATAACACTAGATACTAACATGTAATATATATAACACACTAGGTACTAACATGTACTATATATAACACTAGGTACTAACAGGTACTATATATAACACTAGATACTAACAGGTACTATATATAACACTAGGTACTAACAGGTACTATATATAACACTAGGTACTAACATGTACTATATATAACACTAGATACTAACAGGTACTATATATAACACTAGGTACTAACAGGTACTATATATAACACACTAGGTACTAACAGGTACTATATATAACACTAGGTACTAACATGTACTATATATAACACTAGGTACTAACAGGTACTATATAACACACTAGATACTAACAGGTACTATATATAACACTAGGTACTAACATGTACTATATATAACACATTAGGTACTAACAGGTACTATATATAACACTAGGTACTAACATGTACTATATATAACACACTAGATATTAACAGGTACTATATATAACACACTAGGTACTAACAGGTACTATATATAACACTAGGTACTAACAGGTACTATATATAACACACTAGGTACTAACAGGTACTATATATAACACTAGGTACTAACATGTACTATATATAACACTAGGTACTAACATGTACTATATATAACACTAGGTACTAACATGTACTATATATAACACTAGATACTAACAGGTAATATATATAACACTAGGTACTAACAGGTACTATATATAACACTAGGTACTAACATGTACTATATATAACACTAGATACTAACAGGTACTATATATAACACTAGATACTATCAGGTACTATATATAACACTAGATACTAACAGGTACTATATATAACACTAGGTACTAACAGGTACTATATATAACACTAGGTACTAACAGGTACTATATATAACACACTAGATACTAACAGGTACTATATATAACACTAGATACTAACATGTAATATATATAACACACTAGGTACTAACAGGTACTATATATAACACTAGGTACTAACAGGTACTATATATAACACTGGATACTAACAGGTACTATATATAACACTAGGTACTAACATGTACTATATATAACACTAGATACTAACAGGTACTATATATAACACTAGGTACTAACAGGTACTATATATAACACTAGGTACTAACATGTACTATATATAACACTAGATACTAACAGGTACTATATATAACACTAGGTACTAACAGGTACTATATATAACACACTAGGTACTAACAGGTACTATATATAACACTAGGTACTAACATGTACTATATATAACACTAGGTACTAACAGGTACTATATAACACACTAGATACTAACAGGTACTATATATAACACTAGGTACTAACAGGTACTATATATAACACATTAGGTACTAACAGGTACTATATATAACACTAGGTACTAACATGTACTATATATAACACACTAGATATTAACAGGTACTATATATAACACACTAGGTACTAACAGGTACTATATATAACACTAGGTACTAACAGGTACTATATATAACACACTAGGTACTAACAGATACTATATATAACACTAGGTACTAACATGTACTATATATAACACTAGGTACTAACATGTACTATATATAACACTAGGTACTAACATGTACTATATATAACACTAGGTACTAACATGTACTATATATAACACTAGGTACTAACATGTACTATATATAACACTAGATACGAACAGGTACTATATAACACACTAGATACTAACAGGTACTATATATAACACACTAGGTACTAACAGGTACTTTATATAACACTAGGTACTAACATGTACTATATATAACACTAGATACTAACAGGTACTATATATAACACACTAGGTACTAACAGGTACTATATATAACACACTAGGTACTAACATGTACTATATATAACACACTAGGTACTAACATGTACTATATATAACACTAGGTACTAACAGGTACTATATATAACACACTAGGTACTAACAGGTACTATATATAACACACTAAGTACTAACATGTACTATATATAACACTAGATACTAACAGGTACTATATAACACACTAGATACTAACAGGTACTATATATAACACACTAGGTACTAACAGGTACTTTATATAACACTAGGTACTAACATGTACTATATATAACACTAGATACGAACAGGTACTATATATAACACACTAGGTACTAACAGGTACTTTATATAACACTAGGTACTAACAGGTACTATATATAACACTAGATACTAACAGGTACTATATATAACACTAGGTACTAACAGGTACTATATATAACATTAGGTACTAACAGGTACTATATATAACACTAGATACTAACATGTACTATATATAACACTAGGTACTAACAGGTACTATATATAACACACTAGATACTAACAGGTACTATATATAACACTAAGTACTAACAGGTACTATATATAACACTAGATACTAACAGGTACTATATATAACACACTAGGTACTAACAGGTACTATATATAACACTAGATACTAACAGGTACTATATATAACACACTAGGTACTAAGAGGTACTATATATAACACTAGATACTAACAGGTACTATATATAACACACTAGGTACTAACAGGTATTATATATAACACTAGGTACTAACAGGTACTATATATAACACTAGGTACTAACATGTACTATATATAACACTAGGTACTAACATGTAATATATATAACACACTAGGTACTAACAGGTACTATATATAACACTAGGTAATAACAGGTACTATATATAACACTAGGTACTAACAGGTACTATATATAACACTAGGTACTACCATGTACTATATATAACACTAGATACTAACAGGTACTATATATAACACTAGGTACTAACAGGTACTATATATAACACTAGGTACTAACATGTACTATATATAACACTAGATACTAACAGGTACTATATATAACACTAGGTACTAACAGGTACTATATATAACACACTAGGTACTAACAGGTACTATATATAACACTAGGTACTAACATGTACTATATATAACACTAGGTACTAACAGGTACTATATAACACTAGGTACTAACATGTACTATATATAACACTAGGTACTAACAGGTACTATATAACACACTAGATACTAACAGGTACTATATATAACACTAGGTACTAACAGGTACTATATATAACACACTAGATATTAACAGGTACTATATATAACACACTAGGTACTAACAGGTACTATATATAACACTAGGTACTAACATGTACTATATATAACAGTAGGTACTAACAGGTACTCTAGGTACTAACAGGTACTATATATAACACTAGATACTAACAGGTACTATATATAACACTAGATACTAACAGGTACTATATATAACACACTAGGTACTAACAGGTACTATATATAACACACTAGGTACTAACAGGTACTATATATAACACACTAGGTACTAACAGGTACTATATATAACACTAGGTACTAACATGTACTATATATAACACTAGGTACTAACAGGTACTATATAACACACTAGATACTAACAGGTACTATATATAACACTAGGTACTAACAGGTACTATATATAACACATTAGGTACTAACAGGTACTATATATAACACTAGGTACTAACATGTACTATATATAACACTAGATACTAACAGGTACTATATTTAACACTAGGTACTAACAGGTACTATATATAACACTAGATACTAACAGGTACTATATATAACACTAGATACTAACAGGTACTATATATAACACTAGATACTAACAGGTACTATATATAACACTAGGTACTAACAGGTACTATATATAACACTAGGTACTAACAGGTACTATATATAACACACTAGGTACTAACAGGTACTATATATAACACTAGGTACTAACAGGTACTTTATATAACACTAGGTACTAACATGTAATATATATAACACACTAGGTACTAACAGGTACTATATATAACACTAGATACTAACAGGTACTATATATAACACTAGATACTAACAGGTACTATATATAACACTAGGTACTAACAGGTACTATAACACACTAGGTACTAACAGGTACTATATATAACACTAGGTACTAACAGGTACTATATATAACACACTAGATACTAACAGGTATTATATATAACACTAGGTACTAACAGGTACTATATATAACACTAGGTACTAACAGGTACTATATATAACACTAGGTACTAACAGGTACTATATATAACACACTAGATACTAACAGGTACTATATATAACACTAGATACTAACATGTAATATATATAACACACTAGGTACTAACATGTACTATATATAACACTAGGTACTAACAGGTACTATATATAACACTAGATACTAACAGGTACTATATATAACACTAGGTACTAACAGGTACTATATATAACACTAGGTACTAACATGTACTATATATAACACTAGATACTAACAGGTACTATATATAACACTAGGTACTAACAGGTACTATATATAACACACTAGGTACTAACAGGTACTATATATAACACTAGGTACTAACATGTACTATATATAACACTAGGTACTAACAGGTACTATATAACACACTAGATACTAACAGGTACTATATATAACACTAGGTACTAACATGTACTATATATAACACATTAGGTACTAACAGGTACTATATATAACACTAGGTACTAACATGTACTATATATAACACACTAGATATTAACAGGTACTATATATAACACACTAGGTACTAACAGGTACTATATATAACACTAGGTACTAACAGGTACTATATATAACACACTAGGTACTAACAGGTACTATATATAACACTAGGTACTAACATGTACTATATATAACACTAGGTACTAACATGTACTATATATAACACTAGGTACTAACATGTACTATATATAACACTAGATACTAACAGGTAATATATATAACACTAGGTACTAACAGGTACTATATATAACACTAGGTACTAACATGTACTATATATAACACTAGATACTAACAGGTACTATATATAACACTAGATACTATCAGGTACTATATATAACACTAGATACTAACAGGTACTATATATAACACTAGGTACTAACAGGTACTATATATAACACTAGGTACTAACAGGTACTATATATAACACACTAGATACTAACAGGTACTATATATAACACTAGATACTAACATGTAATATATATAACACACTAGGTACTAACAGGTACTATATATAACACTAGGTACTAACAGGTACTATATATAACACTGGATACTAACAGGTACTATATATAACACTAGGTACTAACATGTACTATATATAACACTAGATACTAACAGGTACTATATATAACACTAGGTACTAACAGGTACTATATATAACACTAGGTACTAACATGTACTATATATAACACTAGATACTAACAGGTACTATATATAACACTAGGTACTAACAGGTACTATATATAACACACTAGGTACTAACAGGTACTATATATAACACTAGGTACTAACATGTACTATATATAACACTAGGTACTAACAGGTACTATATAACACACTAGATACTAACAGGTACTATATATAACACTAGGTACTAACAGGTACTATATATAACACATTAGGTACTAACAGGTACTATATATAACACTAGGTACTAACATGTACTATATATAACACACTAGATATTAACAGGTACTATATATAACACACTAGGTACTAACAGGTACTATATATAACACTAGGTACTAACAGGTACTATATATAACACACTAGGTACTAACAGGTACTATATATAACACTAGGTACTAACATGTACTATATATAACACTAGGTACTAACATGTACTATATATAACACTAGGTACTAACATGTACTATATATAACACTAGATACTAACAGGTACTATATATAACACTAGGTACTAACATGTACTATATATAACACTAGGTACTAACATGTACTATATATAACACTAGATACGAACAGGTACTATATAACACACTAGATACTAACAGGTACTATATATAACACACTAGGTACTAACAGGTACTTTATATAACACTAGGTACTAACATGTACTATATATAACACTAGATACTAACATGTACTATATATAACACACTAGGTACTAACAGGTACTATATATAACACACTAGGTACTAACATGTACTATATATAACACACTAGGTACTAACATGTACTATATATAACACTAGGTACTAACAGGTACTATATATAACACACTAGGTACTAACAGGTACTATATATAACACACTAAGTACTAACATGTACTATATATAACACTAGATACTAACAGGTACTATATAACACACTAGATACTAACAGGTACTATATATAACACACTAGGTACTAACAGGTACTTTATATAACACTAGGTACTAACATGTACTATATATAACACTAGATACGAACAGGTACTATATATAACACACTAGGTACTAACAGGTACTTTATATAACACTAGGTACTAACAGGTACTATATATAACACTAGATACTAACAGGTACTATATATAACACTAGGTACTAACAGGTACTATATATAACATTAGGTACTAACAGGTACTATATATAACACTAGGTACTAACAGGTACTATATATAACACTAGATACTAACATGTACTATATATAACACTAGGTACTAACAGGTACTATATATAACACACTAGATACTAACAGGTACTATATATAACACTAGGTACTAACATGTACTATATATAACACACTAGGTACTAACAGGTACTATATATAACACTAGAT
Source organism: Notolepis coatsorum (assembly GCF_963971535.1). Classification (NCBI taxonomy): domain Eukaryota; kingdom Metazoa; phylum Chordata; class Actinopteri; order Aulopiformes; family Paralepididae; genus Notolepis; species Notolepis coatsorum. Next base: position 61,064,000 of record NC_140169.1, read on the forward strand.
ACTAACAGGTACTATATATAACACTAGGTACTAACAGGTACTATATATAACACTAGGTACTAACATGTACTATATATAACACTAGATACTAACAGGTACTATATATAACACTAGGTACTAACAGGTACTATATATAACACTAGGTACTAACAGGTACTATATATAACACTAGATACTAACATGTACTATATATAACACTAGATACTAACAGGTACTATATATAACACTAGGTACTAACAGGTACTATATATAACACTAGATACTAACAGGTACTATATATAACACTAGGTACTAACAGGTACTATATATAACACACTAGGTACTAACAGGTACTATATATAACACTAGGTACTAACAGGTACTATATATAACACTAGGTACTAACAGGTACTATATATAACACTAGATACTAACAGGTACTATATATAACACTAGGTACTAACAGGTACTATATATAACACACTAGGTACTAACAGGTACTATATATAACACTATGTACTAACAGGTACTATATATAACACTAGGTACTAACAGGTACTATATATAACACTAGATACTAACAGGTACTATATATAACACTAGATACTAACAGGTACTATATATAACACTAGGTACTAACAGGTACTATATATAACACTAGATACTAACAGGTACTATATTTAACACTAGGTACTAACAGGTACTATATATAACACTAGATACTAACAGGTACTATATATAACACTAGATACTAACAGGTACTATATATAACACTAGGTACTAACAGGTACTATATATAACACTAGATACTAACAGGTACTATATATAACACTAGATACTAACAGGTACTATATATAACACACTAGGTACTAACAGGTACTATATATAACACACTAGGTACTAACAGGTACTATATATAACACACTAGGTACTAACAGGTACTATATATAACACTAGGTACTAACATGTACTATATATAACACTAGGTACTAACAGGTACTATATAACACACTAGATACTAACAGGTACTATATATAACACTAGGTACTAACAGGTACTATATATAACACATTAGGTACTAACAGGTACTATATATAACACTAGGTACTAACATGTACTATATATAACACTAGATACTAACAGGTACTATATTTAACACTAGGTACTAACAGGTACTATATATAACACTAGATACTAACAGGTACTATATATAACACTAGATACTAACAGGTACTATATATAACACTAGGTACTAACAGGTACTATATATAACACTAGATACTAACAGGTACTATATATAACACTAGATACTAACAGGTACTATATATAACACACTAGGTACTAACAGGTACTATATATAACACACTAGGTACTAACAGGTACTATATATAACACACTAGGTACTAACAGGTACTATATATAACACTAGGTACTAACATGTACTATATATAACACTAGGTACTAACAGGTACTATATAACACACTAGATACTAACAGGTACTATATATAACACTAGGTACTAACAGGTACTATATATAACACATTAGGTACTAACAGGTACTATATATAACACTAGGTACTAACATGTACTATATATAACACACTAGATATTAACAGGTACTATATATAACACACTAGGTACTAACAGGTACTATATATAACACTAGGTACTAACATGTACTATATATAACACACTAGGTACTAACAGGTACTATATATAACACTAGGTACTAACATGTACTATATATAACACTAGGTACTAACATGTACTATATATAACACTAGGTACTAACATGTACTATATATAACACTAGATACTAACAGGTACTATATATAACACTAGGTACTAACATGTACTATATATAACACTAGATACTAACAGGTACTATATAACACACTAGATACTAACAGGTACTATATATAACACACTAGGTACTAACAGGTACTTTATATAACACTAGGTACTAACATGTACTATATATAACACTAGATACTAACAGGTACTATATATAACACACTAGGTACTAACATGTACTATATATAACACACTAGGTACTAACAGGTACTATATATAACACACTAGGTACTAACAGGTACTATATATAACACTAGGTACTAACAGGTACTATATATAACACACTAGGTACTAACAGGTACTATATATAACACTAAGTACTAACAGGTACTATATATAACACTAGATACTAACAGGTACTGTTGTGAAGGGCCAGATTAAACCGAATATATATATTTATTTATATATATATATTTAATTGTATTTGTATATTCTCTAATATTCCCTGATATCCCTTGTATATTCCTTGTACAATATGCATTGAATATCCATTCTAGCCTACTGAACATCCCATAATAGTCTCCATTCTACTATTGGTCGAGACCTTGGTGCCAGGCTGCCATACCCCTCAGACCCAGTTCAAACGTACCGCTCGACATGTACGAACAAGTCCTAGTTCCGCGTAGGAATTTGGCTACCGCACCACTAATGGGACTATTTGTTCATAGTGCGTATATATACTGCGCTACTAAAGTAGGACTTTCTTTTCAGTCCAGTTTCTTACCCTCCAATAGAGTCACAGACGTAAAGCCTCCCCGCGATGCCACGTGTGGGAGTAAGGCCAAGTTCGCCTACCATCGGTATTGAGACATCGTGTATATTAATATTTGAATAGTCATATTTGGCACTATATCGTCGAGTTGGACGTAGTCTATTAAGCTAATAATAGTCTGTTAATATATAGTGCTTCGTGCGGTGAGAATACTACCGTAGTCAGTACCCCATCGTTTCGGGCAGAGAACTGGCTGTTTACCCAGGGTGGTTGACCCTATGTGAAGCTGCACCCGAGGAGCCCCAGAGCCAACGAGCGAGTGGACCTGTATACCGGATTATTCTACCGACGACAGCCCGCCTTCCCAGGCACGGATTATGCTTTGGATACTTTGATTATTCCATGGATAAAGACCCCCGACACTGCCGTGTGTTGGAACCCCCCTCCCTGGAGAGGACGCAAGGTGAGGAGACGCTCTGCAAGACGAGGTCGCTTCACGTCTCTCCCCCGTGGACCGGAGAGAGCCGGCCCACAAAGAGTCCACCTGCTTTCATCTGTGGTCCAAGGATCGCCGGCGCATTGAACGGCACTACAGTGGGTTCACCTGGGATACCCTTGGCCGGACGAGGCAGCCGGATTCTACCCCCCCCCCCCTCCTACTCCTGTCGGCTTACAAGCGACCGGATTAACCCCCTCTAGTGTATCTAGTATAATCATTAAAGTATCATTGCTGTTATTCCTTAACTATTCCAGGTCGTATATTTACCACCTGCGCCTTCAGAGATTGGACATTCTCTATTGATATACCGACGAATACTCCTTGCCATAAAAGTGCATACTATTTCAATTCATAAATGTAATTAAGTGATTAAGTGCTTATTCTACACACCATCGCTGTGTAGAAATAAAGACCTGTTTCTAATTCGTACATTTGTGTTGGATCCGTTTCATCTACGTGAGAGTGTTCATGATAATATATTTATGCCGTGTACTGGGTGGCCGAATATTAAGTACAAAGGTAGTGGTAGTAAGTATCATATCTAGTAATACAGTCAGGGAATTGTACCCCTCAGTTACAATTGGTCCTTCGAGCCGGATGGTAATTAGTGTAATATTAATATAGTGTTATTAATATTGAAATGGCCTATGATGAACACTCCACGAAACGATCCTCCTAACCAACGCCCGCAGCGCGAACGACGGCTCCCTCAGTACTTAGAGGCTTACGCTGTCAGTCAACAACCTAGTTTTCTACTAACAGTAAACGCGGTAAAACTAGAAAGTAAAAGTATGTCTAACCCCAACGCCCAGACTACCGCGACCATAGAGGCCCCTACGGGCTCTAATGTAACTGACCAAGTTCACGGTGGGGACCAGTGGGAACCAGACATGACTTCACACCCCGCCAGTACTGAAGAAGTAGTCCCCGATGAGTCCCGGGAGGAATACAACGCTACCGAGAGAGAACTCGGCACGGAAGAAGACGGGGAGAGCACCGTGGAGATAGAGCTCCAAGGCTCCGCAAGGAGTACCCCGAGGGAAGGCTCCCCTATACAACCGCCTTCTCCAGAGGCAGAGAGGACCCTACAGCAGGCCTTCCTCATCAGCCTGAACGCCGCTGCTGAACGCGACCGACTGCAGATCCAGCAGCGAAGCGAACACGAGCAGATACGTCTAGAAATAAGACGCATTCAGATGGAAGAGAATGTGGCCCGAGAACGAGCCGGTGCTCAACGGGACGCAGCGCGCGACAGACAGCAGTCGCAACTAATAGAACAGCTGATCAGACGGACAACACCCTCTCCCTCCGCCAGAGGCTCCAGGAACTCGTCTAGACACACCTCCAGGGCGGCATCCCCTAGCCGAGTAAACAACCCTGAACTTGACCAACAGACGAGGTCTATACCCCCCACAGACCACCTCCCCCCACCGGTCCAAGCGAGACCTAGCAACCGGGAAGGAGCAGCATATCCTGTGGAGAGGCTAAACCAGAGACTACAAGCACTGGATGACCTAACTGAAGACGAAGAGGAAGAGGAGGAGAACCACGCCCGAAGACAGCACAGTACTCTACCGGACCAGGAGGCCCGGTACAGCCCAGGCTATACTCCCGCGGAGCTGCGCTACAGACCCCCGACTCTATACACGGGTGAGCACGACGCACGACCCGCACCGAGGAACAGCACCTGGACAAGCGGGCCATGGTACACTGCCGGTACCAGCCCATACCAAGGAGCGGGAGGAGACTCGCCTAGGAGGCCTCTCCCCCAACGCTCGCCGATGTATCCACAGTCAGCGTCATACATTGGCACGCCTATGGTACCCGACTTCACCCAAGAGAACCGGGCCCAGTATACAGAACTCCGCATGTGTCTGGAGACCATGTTGGTGGATGTATTGGATGAACGCCACAAATACGCCATCCTACTGAAGCACTTAAAGGTACCCCGCGCACATAATATAGCGCTCGCCTACGCGACTTCCACCACCCCATACACAGCAGCGCTGGTAGCATTGGACCAGAGGTATGGGCGCATATGGGATTACGTGATCCAGGAGATCCGACACATCGACCGCTTACCCCCAGCAATAGACAATCGAGCACTGGACGACCTGTCCATCAGAGTGCAGTCCCTGGTAGGGATGTTGGGAGCGCAAAGAGAGAAGGGGAGGCATGAACTTTACGCCAACTCAAATGTGGAAAGGATCCTGGAGAAGCTGCCGCCCGCTCGTCAGGAGCGCTTTAGGCGGCAGAGGGACCACAGAGACCCGAATGGCCCCGAACCGAACCTCCTCGATCTAGCAGACTTCCTGGCGAGAGAAGTCAGCAGCCTACGGCTAGATACATTCGGACGGAGCACCCCTGGCTCCAGAGAAGGAACCAGACGACTAAATGATGGAAGAAGATCGGTGACTGTGATGCACCAATCGGAGTCAGTACCGAGCAGCAGGAGCCACAGTACCCCCTCCAGAACGGAGAAGTGGAAGATAGTGTGCCCCTACTGTGAGAAAGAACACTGGCTAGCGCAATGTGACTCCTTCCCCAAGCTGAACGCGGAGGAAGCAGGTCAATGGATAAAGTCCAACAAGCGCTGTTTTCGCTGTGCGCGCTCACACATGGCAGCCGAATGCCGCTTAAAGAAAAGGTGCACCAAGTGCGATGGAGCCCATCTGGACATACTTCACGACAGTAACAGACGGCGCCCTTCACCTGCACCATCCAGCCGCAAAGCGAGCGTCATGTACATCGATCCCGCCAGCAGCAGTGGAGCCTGAGTACTCCTAAAAGTAGTGCGTGTGACACTAAGCTACCAGAATAAAGTCCTGGACACTTACGCCGTCCTCGATGACGGGTCAGAGAAGACCCTGCTGCTCGCCTCCGCTGCGGCCCAGCTAGGGCTGCGGGGAAGCGAAACCCAAATGACAATTCGGACAATAAGACGAGATTTGAAGACGATAAAGGGCGAGAATGTCTCATTCTCTATCGCAGCAAGCGGCCAGCCTGAGCGACGGTACCAGATTGCAGACGCTTTCACCAGCCAAGAAATAGGACTGTCGCGGTACACATACCCCGTCGCCAAGCTGATGGAGAAATATGCACATCTGCGCAAGTTACCGATCCCGCTCATAGACAATGCTATGCCGACCCTGTTGATAGGCTCCGACCATGCAGACCTCATTGTCCCGATAGACCGGGTTCATACCGGACCCCGAGGCTGCCCTGCAGCAGTCGAGACCCGTTTGCGATGGACTCTCCAAGGCCCGCTCGCCAAATCTCTCAACCAAAGTACAGCCACTAGATGTCTCCACTCCCGAGTCACAGAGGGAGAAACCGCACTCCTGCAACACGTAGAGCGGCTATGGACCTTGGAACAAATGCCCTTTAAGAACGGAAAGAAAGACATTCGCTCTAAAGATGACATTTACGCCATTCACCTCCTCGAGACAGGGACCAAGAGAGTCCCGGTCAACGGCGTGTTGAGATACGCCACGCCACTCCTGCGGCGAGAAGGAATGCCTACTTTCCACGCCAAGACAGACGCCACAGAACGGTACCTGCTGAACACGGAGCGGCGCTTAGCCAAGAACCCCGCCCAAGAGAGTGTATACCGCGCTGAGATTGAGAAGCTCATCACAGCGGGACACGTCACAAAGATGGACATTAAAGAGGCTGACCAGACCACTGAATCGTGGTACGTGCCCCACCACAAGGTCCATCACAACGGTAAAGACCGCATAGTATTTAACTGCAGCTACCAGATCGGATCCCAAAATCTGAATAAAGAGTTACTGCCCGGTCCCACACTCGGCCCCTCCCTACTCTGCGTTCTACTCCGCTTCCGCCAGGAAAAGGTGGCCATCAGCGGGGACATTAAAGGAATGTTCCTGCAGGTGAGATTAGTAGAGGCGGACAAGCCCCTGTTACGGTTCCTATGGAGAGAGAAGCCAGGAGATGAGCACCCAGCCATCTACCAATGGGAAGTCCTCCCCTTCGGAACGACGTGCAGCCCCTGCTGTGCGACATTTGCACTACAGAAACATGTAGCAGAGGACCCAGCAGCGGACGAAGAGGTCCGACACAGCGTAAAGAACAGCTTCTACGTAGACAACTGTCTACAAAGCCTTTCAACCCAGGAAGAAGCCGAGGCTCTCCTGATTAAACTCCGCGCCTCATTGATCAAAGGCGGCTTTGATCTCAGGCAGTGGGCCAGCAGCGATCCGCAAGTACTGCGCAGCCTCTCCTCTGAGGACAAGGCAGCCAGCAGCGAGACCTGGATGGCTACAATCCCGGGAGAAGCCCAGGAGATGACCCTGGGATTGGTGTGGCGATTCAAAACAGATTCGCTTCACTACAGACACAAGCCCCTGACTACGGAGCAGGGAAGGCCGGCGGCGGCGCCGACCACCAGACGGAGTGTGTACATAACACTCGCCCGACAATATGACCCGCTAGGATGTATTCTACCGTACACCACCAGGGCAAAAATGATTGTACGAGCATTGTGGGACAAGGACCAGGGCTGGGACGACCCCATTCCCGCACATCTTGCATCCACCTGGAGAGAGTGGGAGATGGAGCTCCACTCACTCCCAGGCGTTAATATGCGCCGAAGCTACTTCCCACCCACGGTGAGGCCAGAGACATGTAAAATGGACTTACACGTCTTCAGTGACGCCTCAGAGGTCGCATACGGATCAGTAGCCTACTTGCGGGCCCAAGACCAGGGGGGAGAGATCTACACAGCATTTGTCCTCGCCCGCTCGAGAATAGCCCCACGCAAGCAACAATCTATCCCACGTCTAGAGCTCTGCGCAGCCCTAGCCGGAGCGCACCTAGCCACGCTCATCCAACGTGAGCTCACCATACCGGTGTCTAGAACAATCCTGTGGTCAGATTCCACGACGGTACTCGCCTGGATCAAATCGGACTCATGCAAGTACAAAGTCTTCGTGGGAGTCAGAGTCACCGAGATTCAAGACTTAACCGAAGAGTTAACCGGAGAAACAGAGTGGCGCTACGTTGATACAAAACAGAACCCAGCTGACGTCATCACCCGGGGGATGCCCCTGGATGACCTCACCCGTCGCAATGTCTACAGTGACGGCCCCGCATTCCTAAGACTCCCGGAAGGACAGTGGCCCATGCCTATCCCGAGGGAAGCAAGTCCAGAGGAGGTGGAAAATAAGAAGTCTGTGTTCTGTGGATTGAGCACCGTAGCCTCCACCGACCCTAACATAGACGATTGCACGTCCATAGAGAGTGCACAACAAAGAACATTCCTGCGGTACCACCCGGAGTGCAAGTCCCTCGCTGATATGTCAGCAGCTAACTACGAGGAAGCAGAATTGCTTCTACTGCAGCGAGCCCAGAGAGACTCGTTCCCCGATGAATTGGCCTGTCTACAGGGAGGAAAGCCCGTCCCATCCGACAGCAGATTAATTCATCTGGCCCCCGAGAGCGACGCTCATACCCTCATCAGAGCGGGTGGTCGCCTACGCAGAGCCCCCAATCTACCGGATGACATTAAATACCCGATCGTATTGAACAGCCGACACAAGGTCACAGAGCTGATTATAAAGAAATACGATGAGGATGTACATCACGCAGGAGCAGAAAGAGTCTTCGCGGAAATCAGACGTCGTTACTGGATCCTACAAGGAAGAGAGGCGGTACGACGCTTCCAGTGAACATGTCTAGACTGCCGCAAGTGGCGCGCGCAGCCCAGCATACCAAGGATGGCTGACCTTCCTCCATGTCGCCTCCGAATCGGTGACAAGCCATTCCACTCAACGGGTATGGACTGCTTTGGCCCGCTGCACATAAAGAAAGGAAGAGGAACCGAGAAGCGGTGGGGTACTGTATTCAAATGCATGACCACCAGAGCGATACACATCGAGCTTCTCCCGACCATGAGCACAGACTCATTCCTTATGGCTTTCCGAAGATTCACATCACGGAAAGGAAGACCGTCTACCCTATTGTCCGATCATGGGACAAACTTCAAAGGCGGCGAAAGAGAGCTGAGAGAGAGCTTCCAAGCTATGGGCCCAGAACTTAAGACCCACCTCGCTCCAGCACAGGTTGATTTCCAATTCAACCCCCCAAACGCACCCCACTTCGGTGGCACTTGGGAACGAGAAGTGCGCTCCATAAAGACAGCCCTGTACGCAGTACTTGGGGCCCAGACTGTGGCGGAAGAAGTCCTAATGACAGTCCTCACGGAGATTGAGGGAGTACTTAACTCGAAGCCCCTCGGATATGTCTCCAGTGATGTGGCGGATATCGACCCAGTTACCCCCAACACACTCCCGATGGGGCGGCTAGATCCTGCATTACCACAGACAATGTACCGGCCTGAAGAAGCGAACGGCCGACGAATGTGGAGGTACAGCCAAGTATTAGCCGACAAGTTTTGGAACAGTTTCCTACTGCACTACCTACCATCTCTACAGACCCGCCAGAAGTGGGTAAAGGAGAGAGACAATTTGACAGAAGGAACAGTCGTCATGATTATTGATCAATCACTGCCCAGAGCTATGTGGCCGGCCGGCCGCGTAAGCAAAGTGATCACCGGTGCCGACGGCAAGGTCCGAGCAGCTGAAGTGCTCGTCCAGGGTCGCACTTACACCCGTCCCGTGGCAAGGCTCATAGAACTGCCTCGACTCCCAGACACAATCGATGATGACCATGACCCTACAACCCTATGACTTTGTGAAGTTGACTGACCCCTACAGCAAACCCTTATGTGTAAATAGACGACGCGATTAATCTGTCTCTGTTTAACTGATTAGGTCTGGGACCTATTCAGGGGTGGCTGTTGTGAAGGGCCAGATTAAACCGAATATATATATTTATTTATATATATTTAATTGTATTTGTATATTCTCTAATATTCCCTGATATCCCTTGTATATTCCTTGTACAATATGCATTGAATATCCATTCTAGCCTACTGAACATCCCATAATAGTCTCCATTCTACTATTGGTCGAGACCTTGGTGCCAGGCTGCCATACCCCTCAGACCCAGTTCAAACGTACCGCTCGACATGTACGAACAAGTCCTAGTTCCGCGTAGGAATTTGGCTACCGCACCACTAATGGGACTATTTGTTCATAGTGCGTATATATACTGCGCTACTAAAGTAGGACTTTCTTTTCAGTCCAGTTTCTTACCCTCCAATAGAGTCACAGACGTAAAGCCTCCCCGTGATGCCACGTGTGGGAGTAAGGCCAAGTTCGCCTACCATCGGTATTGAGACATCGTGTATATTAATATTTGAATAGTCATATTTGGCACTATATCGTCGAGTTGGACGTAGTCTATTAAGCTAATAATAGTCTGTTAATATATAGTGCTTCGTGCGGTGAGAATACTACCGTAGTCAGTACCCCATCGTTTCGGGCAGAGAACTGGCTGTTTACCCAGGGTGGTTGACCCTATGTGAAGCTGCACCCGAGGAGCCCCAGAGCCAACGAGCGAGTGGACCTGTATACCGGATTATTCTACCGACGACAGCCCGCCTTCCCAGGCACGGATTATGCTTTGGATACTTTGATTATTCCATGGATAAAGACCCCCGACACTGCCGTGTGTTGGAACCCCCCCCCCTGGAGAGGACGCAAGGTGAGGAGACGCTCTGCAAGATGAGGTCGCTTCACGTCTCTCCCCCGTGGAACGGAGAGAGCCGGCCCACAAAGAGTCCACCTGCTTTCATCTGTTGTCCAAGGATCGCCGGCGCATTGAACGGCACTACAGTGGGTTCACCTGGGATACCCTTGGCCGGACGAGGCAGCCGGATTCTACCCCCCCCCCCCCTCCTACTCCTGTCGGCTTACAAGCGACCGGATTAACCCCCTCTAGTGTATCTAGTATAATCATTAAAGTATCATTGCTGTTATTCCTTAACTATTCCAGGTCGTATATTTACCACCTGCGCCTTCAGAGATTGGACATTCTCTATTGATATACCGACGAATACTCCTTGCCATAAAAGTGCATACTATTTCAATTCATAAATGTAATTAAGTGATTAAGTGCTTATTCTACACACCATCGCTGTGTAGAAATAAAGACCTGTTTCTAATTCGTACATTTGTGTTGGATCCGTTTCATCTACGTGAGAGTGTTCATGATAATATATTTATGCCGTGTACTGGGTGGCCGAATATTAAGTACAAAGGTAGTGGTAGTAAGTATCATATCTAGTAATACAGTCAGGGAATTGTACCCCTCAGTTACAGGTACTATATATAACACACTAAGTACTAACATGTACTATATATAACACTAGATACTAACAGGTACTATATAACACACTAGATACTAACAGGTACTATATATAACACACTAGGTACTAACAGGTACTTTATATAACACTAGGTACTAACATGTACTATATATAACACTAGATACTAACAGGTACTATATATAACACACTAGGTACTAACAGGTACTTTATATAACACTAGGTACTAACAGGTACTATATATAACACTAGATACTAACAGGTACTATATATAACACTAGGTACTAACAGGTACTATATATAACATTAGGTACTAACATGTACTATATATAACACTAGGTACTAACAGGTACTATATATAACACTAGATACTAACAGGTACTATATATAACACTAGGTACTAACAGGTACTATATATAACACACTAGATACTAACAGGTACTATATATAACACTAGGTACTAACATGTACTATATATAACACACTAGGTACTAACAGGTACTATATATAACACTAGATACTAACAGGTACTATATATAACACTAGGTACTAACAGGTACTATATATAACACTATGTACTAACATGTACTATATATAACACTAGATACTAACAGGTACTATATATAACACTAGATACTAACAGGTACTATATATAACACTAGGTACTAACAGGTACTATATATAACACATTAGGTACTAACAGGTACTATATATAACACTAGGTACTAACATGTACTATATATAACACACTAGATATTAACATGTACTATATATAACACACTAGGTACTAACAGGTACTATATATAACACTAGATACTAACAGGTACTATATTTAACACTAGGTACTAACAGGTACTATATATAACACTAGATACTAACAGGTACTATATATAACACTAGGTACTAACAGGTACTATATATAACACTAGATACTAACAGGTACTATATATAACACTAGATACTAACAGGTACTATATATAACACTAGATACTATCAGGTACTATATATAACACACTAGGTACTAACAGGTACTATATATAACACACTAGGTACTAACAGGTACTATATATAACACACTAGGTACTAACAGGTACTATATATAACACTAGGTACTAACAGGTACTATATATAACACTAGGTACTAACAGGTACTATATATAACACTAGGTACTAACAGGTACCATATATAACACTAGATACTAACAGGTACTATATATAACACTAGGTACTAACAGGTACTATATATAACACTAGGTACTAACAGGTACTATATATAACACTAGATACTAACATGTACTATATATAACACGAGATACTAACAGGTACTATATATAACACTAGGTACTAACAGGTACTATATATAACACTAGATCCTAACAGGTACTATATATAACACTAGATACTAACACGTACTATATATAACACTAGGTACTAACAGGTACTATATATAACACTAGGTACTGACAGGTACTATATATAACACTAGGTACTAACAGGTACTATATATAACACTAGAAACTAACAGGTACTATATATAACACTAGGTACTAACAGGTACTATATATAACACTAGGTACTAACAGGTACTATATATAACACACTAGGTACTAACAGGTACTATATATAACACTAGGTACTAACAGGTACTTTATATAACACTAGGTACTAACATGTAATATATATAACACACTAGGTACTAACAGGTACTATATATAACACTAGATACTAACAGGTACTATATATAACACTAGATACTAACAGGTACTATATATAACACTAGGTACTAACAGGTACTATAACACACTAGGTACTAACAGGTACTATATATAACACTAGGTACTAACAGGTACTATATATAACACACTAGATACTAACAGGTATTATATATAACACTAGGTACTAACAGGTACTATATATAACACTAGGTACTAACAGGTACTATATATAACACTAGGTACTAACAGGTACTATATATAACACACTAGATACTAACAGGTACTATATATAACACTAGATACTAACATGTAATATATATAACACACTAGGTACTAACAGGTACTATATATAACACTAGGTACTAACAGGTACTATATATAACACTAGATACTAACAGGTACTATATATAACACTAGGTACTAACATGTACTATATATAACACTAGATACTAACAGGTACTATATATAACACTAGGTACTAACAGGTACTATATATAACACTAGGTACTAACATGTACTATATATAACACTAGATACTAACAGGTACTATATATAACACTAGGTACTAACAGGTACTATATATAACACACTAGGTACTAACAGGTACTATATATAACACTAGGTACTAACATGTACTATATATAACACTAGGTACTAACAGGTACTATATAACACACTAGATACTAACAGGTACTATATATAACACTAGGTACTAACAGGTACTATATATAACACATTAGGTACTAACAGGTACTATATATAACACTAGGTACTAACATGTACTATATATAACACACTAGATATTAACAGGTACTATATATAACACACTAGGTACTAACAGGTACTATATATAACAATAGGTACTAACAGGTACTATATATAACACACTAGGTACTAACAGGTACTATATATAACACTAGGTACTAACATGTACTATATATAACACTAGGTACTAACATGTACTATATATAACACTAGGTACTAACATGTACTATATATAACACTAGATACTAACAGGTACTATATATAACACTAGGTACTAACAGGTACTATATATAACACTAGGTACTAACATGTACTATATATAAAACTAGATACTAACAGGTACTATATAACACACTAGATACTAACAGGTACTATATATAACACACTAGGTACTAACAGGTACTTTATATAACACTAGGTACTAACATGTACTATATATAACACTAGATACTAACAGGTACTATATATAACACACTAGGTACTAACAGGTACTATATATAACACACTAGGTACTAACAGGTACTATATATAACACACTAGGTACTAACAGGTACTATATATAACACTAGGTACTAACAGGTACTATATATAACACACTAGGTACTAACAGGTACTATATATAACACTAAGTACTAACAGGTACTATATATAACACACTAAGTACTAACATGTACTATATATAACACTAGATACTAACAGGTACTATATAACACACTAGATACTAACAGGTACTATATATAACACACTAGGTACTAACAGGTACTTTATATAACACTAGGTACTAACATGTACTATATATAACACTAGATACGAACAGGTACTATATATAACACACTAGGTACTAACAGGTACTTTATATAACACTAGGTACTAACAGGTACTATATATAACACTAGATACTAACAGGTACTATATATAACACTAGGTACTAACAGGTACTATATATAACATTAGGTACTAACAGGTACTATATATAACACTAGGTACTAACAGGTACTATATATAACACTAGATACTAACAGGTACTATATATAACACTAGGTACTAACAGGTACTATATATAACACACTAGATACTAACAGGTACTATATATAACACTAGGTACTAACATGTACTATATATAACACACTAGGTACTAACAGGTACTATATATAACACTAGATACTAACAGGTACTATATATAACACTAGGTACTAACAGGTACTATATATAACACTAGTTACTAACAGGTACTATATATAACACTAGATACTAACAGGTACTATATATAACACTAGGTACTAACAGGTACTATATATAACACTAGGTACTAACAGGTACTATATATAACACTAGATACTAACATGTACTATATATAACACTAGATACTAACAGGTACTATATATAACACTAGGTACTAACAGGTACTATATATAACACTAGATACTAACAGGTACTATATATAACACTAGGTACTAACAGGTACTATATATAACACACTAGGTACTAACAGGTACTATATATAACACTAGGTACTAACAGGTACTATATATAACACTAGGTACTAACAGGTACTATATATAACACTAGATACTAACAGGTACTATATATAACACTAGGTACTAACAGGTACTATATATAACACACTAGGTACTAACAGGTACTATATATAACACTATGTACTAACAGGTACTATATATAACACTAGGTACTAACAGGTACTATATATAACACTAGATACTAACAGGTACTATATATAACACTAGATACTAACAGGTACTATATATAACACTAGGTACTAACAGGTACTATATATAACACTAGATACTAACAGGTACTATATTTAACACTAGGTACTAACAGGTACTATATATAACACTAGATACTAACAGGTACTATATATAACACTAGATACTAACAGGTACTATATATAACACTAGGTACTAACAGGTACTATATATAACACTAGATACTAACAGGTACTATATATAACACTAGATACTAACAGGTACTATATATAACACACTAGGTACTAACATGTACTATATATAACACACTAGGTACTAACAGGTACTATATATAACACACTAGGTACTAACAGGTACTATATATAACACTAGGTACTAACATGTACTATATATAACACTAGGTACTAACAGGTACTATATAACACACTAGATACTAACAGGTACTATATATAACACTAGGTACTAACAGGTACTATATATAACACATTAGGTACTAACAGGTACTATATATAACACTAGGTACTAACATGTACTATATATAACACACTAGATATTAACAGGTACTATATATAAAACACTAGGTACTAACAGGTACTATATATAACACTAGGTACTAACAGGTACTATATATAACACACTAGGTACTAACAGGTACTATATATAACACTAGGTACTAACATGTACTATATATAACACTAGGTACTAACATGTACTATATATAACACTAGGTACTAACATGTACTATATATAACACTAGATACTAACAGGTACTATATATAACACTAGGTACTAACAGGTACTATATATAACACTAGGTACTAACATGTACTATATATAACACTAGATACTAACAGGTACTATATAACACACTAGATACTAACAGGTACTATATATAACACACTAGGTACTAACAGGTACTTTATATAACACTAGGTACTAACATGTACTATATATAACACTAGATACTAACAGGTACTATATATAACACACTAGGTACTAACATGTACTATATATAACACACTAGGTACTAACAGGTACTATATATAACACACTAGGTACTAACAGGTACTATATATAACACTAGGTACTAACAGGTACTATATATAACACACTAGGTACTAACAGGTACTATATATAACACTAAGTACTAACAGGTACTATATATAACACTAGATACTAACAGGTACTATATATAACACACTAAGTACTAACATGTACTATATATAACACTAGATACTAACAGGTACTATATAACACACTAGATACTAACAGGTACTATATATAACACACTAGGTACTAACAGGTACTTTATATAACACTAGGTACTAACATGTACTATATATAACACTAGATACTAACAGGTACTATATATAACACACTAGGTACTAACAGGTACTTTATATAACACTAGGTACTAACAGGTACTATATATAACACTAGATACTAACAGGTACTATATATAACACTAGGTACTAACAGGTACTATATATAACATTAGGTACTAACATGTACTATATATAACACTAGGTACTAACAGGTACTGTATATAACACTAGATACTAACAGGTACTATATATAACACTAGGTACTAACAGGTACTATATATAACACACTAGATACTAACAGGTACTATATATAACACTAGGTACTAACATGTACTATATATAACACACTAGGTACTAACAGGTACTATATATAACACTAGATACTAACAGGTACTATATATAACACTAGGTACTAACAGGTACTATATATAACACTATGTACTAACAGGTACTATATATAACACTAGATACTAACAGGTACTATATATAACACTAGGTACTAACAGGTACTATATATAACACTAGGTACTAACATGTACTATATATAACACTAGATACTAACATGTACTATATATAACACTAGATACTAACAGGTACTATATATAACACTAGGTACTAAGAGGTACTATATATAACACTAGATACTAACATGTACTATATATAACACTATGTACTAACAGGTACTATATATAACACACTAGGTACTAACAAGTACTATATATAACACTAGGTACTAACAGGTACTATATATAACACTAGGTACTAACAGGTACTATATATAACACTAGATACTAACAGGTACTATATATAACACTAGGTACTAACAGGTACTATATATAACACACTAGGTACTAACAGGTACTATATATAACACTATGTACTAACAGGTACTATATATAACACTAGGTACTAACAGGTACTATATATAACACTAGATACTAACAGGTACTATATATAACACTAGATACTAACAGGTACTATATATAACACTAGGTACTAACAGGTACTATATATACCACTAGATACTAACAGGTACTATATTTAACACTAGGTACTAACAGGTACTATATATAACACTAGATACTAACAGGTACTATATATAACACACTAGGTACTAACAGGTACTATATATAACACTAGATACTAACAGGTACTATATATAACACTAGGTACTAACAGGTACTATATGTTACACTAGATACTAACAGGTACTATATATAACACTAGATACTAACAGGTACTATATATAACACTAGGTACTAACAGGTACTATATATAACACTAGATACTAACAGGTACTATATTTAACACTAGGTACTAACAGGTACTATATATAACACTAGATACTAACAGGTACTATATATAACACACTAGGTACTAACAGGTACTATATATAACACTAGATACTAACAGGTACTATATATAACACTAGGTACTAACAGGTACTATATGTTACACTAGATACTAACAGGTACTATATATAACACTAGGTACTAACAGGTACTATATATAACACTAGGTACTAACAGGTACCATATATAACACTAGATACTAACAGGTACTATATATAACACTAGGTACTAACAGGTACTATATATAACACTAGGTACTAACAGGTACTATATATAACACTAGATACTAACATGTACTATATATAACACTAGATACTAACAGGTACTATATATAACACTAGGTACTAACAGGTACTATATATAACACTAGATCCTAACAGGTACTATATATAACACTAGATACTAACACGTACTATATATAACACTAGGTACTAACAGGTACTATATATAACACTAGGTACTAACAGGTACTATATATATAACACTAGGTACTAACAGGTACTATATATAACACTAGATACTAACAGGTACTATATATAACACTAGGTACTAACAGGTACTATATATAACACTAGGTACTAACAGGTACTATATATAACACACTAGGTACTAACAGGTACTATATATAACACTAGGTACTAACAGGTACTTTATATAACACTAGGTACTAACATGTAATATATATAACACACTAGGTACTAACAGGTACTATATATAACACTAGATACTAACAGGTACTATATATAACACTAGATACTAACAGGTACTATATATAACACTAGGTACTAACAGGTACTATAACACACTAGGTACTAACAGGTACTATATATAACACTAGGTACTAACAGGTACTATATATAACACTAGATACTAACAGGTACTATATATAACACTAGGTACTAACAGGTACTATATATAACACTAGGTACTAACATGTACTATATATAACACTAGATACTAACAGGTACTATATATAACACTAGGTACTAACAGGTACTATATATAACACACTAGGTACTAACAGGTACTATATATAACACTAGGTACTAACATGTACTATATATAACACTAGGTACTAACAGGTACTATATAACACACTAGATACTAACAGGTACTATATATAACACTAGGTACTAACAGGTACTATATATAACACATTAGGTACTAACAGGTACTATATATAACACTAGGTACTAACATGTACTATATATAACACACTAGATATTAACAGGTACTATATATAACACACTAGGTACTAACATGTACTATATATAACACTAGGTACTAACAGGTACTATATATAACACACTAGGTACTAACAGGTACTATATATAACACTAGGTACTAACATGTACTATATATAACACTAGGTACTAACATGTACTATATATAACACTAGGTACTAACATGTACTATATATAACACTAGATACTAACAGGTACTATATATAACACTAGGTACTAACAGGTACTATATATAACACTAGGTACTAACATGTACTATATATAACACTAGATACTAACAGGTACTATATAACACACTAGATACTAACAGGTACTATATATAACACACTAGGTACTAACAGGTACTTTATATAACACTAGGTACTAACATGTACTATATATAACACTAGATACTAACAGGTACTATATATAACACACTAGGTACTAACAGGTACTATATATAACACACTAGGTACTAACAGGTACTATATATAACACACTAGGTACTAACAGGTACTATATATAACACTAGGTACTAACAGGTACTATATATAACACACTAGGTACTAACAGGTACTATATATAACACTAAGTACTAACAGGTACTATATATAACACACTAAGTACTGACATGTACTATATATAACACTAGATACTAACAGGTACTATATAACACACTAGATACTAACAGGTACTATATATAACACACTAGGTACTAACAGGTTCTTTATATAACACTAGGTACTAACATGTACTATATATAACACTAGATACGAACAGGTACTATATATAACACACTAGGTACTAACAGGTACTTTATATAACACTAGGTACTAACAGGTACTATATATAACACTAGATACTAACAGGTACTATATATAACACTAGGTACTAACAGGTACTATATATAACATTAGGTACTAACAGGTACTATATATAACACTAGGTACTAACAGGTACTATATATAACACTAGATACTAACAGGTACTATATATAACACTAGGTACTAACAGGTACTATATATAACACACTAGATACTAACAGGTACTATATATAACACTAGGTACTAACATGTACTATATATAACACACTAGGTACTAACAGGTACTATATATAACACTAGATACTAACAGGTACTATATATAACACTAGGTACTAACAGGTACTATATATAACACTAGGTACTAACAGGTACTATATATAACACTAGATACTAACAGGTACTATATATAACACTAGGTACTAACAGGTACTATATATAACACTAGGTACTAACAGGTACTATATATAACACTAGATATTAACATGTACTATATATAACACTCGATACTAACAGGTACTATATATAACACTAGGTACTAACAGGTACTATATATAACACTAGATACTAACAGGTACTATATATAACACTAGGTACTAACAGGTACTATATATAACACACTAGGTACTAACAGGTACTATATATAACACTAGGTACTAACAGGTACTATATATAACACTAGGTACTAACAGGTACTATATATAACACTAGATACTAACAGGTACTATATATAACACTAGGTACTAACAGGTACTATATATAACACACTAGGTACTAACAGGTACTATATATAACACTATGTACTAACAGGTACTATATATAACACTAGGTACTAACAGGTACTATATATAACACTAGATACTAACATGTACTATATATAACACGAGATACTAACAGGTACTATATATAACACTAGGTACTAACATGTACTATATATAACACTAGATACTAACAGGTACTATATATAACACTAGATACTAACAGGTACTATATATAACACACTAGGTACTAACAGGTACTATATATAACACACTAGGTACTAACAGGTACTATATATAACACTAGGTACTAACATTGTACTATATATAACACTAGGTACTAACAGGTACTATATAACACACTAGATACTAACAGGTACTATATATAACACTAGGTACTAACAGGTACTATATATAACACATTAGGTACTAACAGGTACTATATATAACACTAGGTACTAACATGTACTATATATAACACACTAGATATTAACAGGTACTATATATAACACTAGGTACTAACAGGTACTATATATAACATTAGGTACTAACAGGTACTATATATAACACTAGGTACTAACAGGTACTATATATAACACTAGATACTAACAGGTACTATATATAACACTAGGTACTAACAGGTACTATATATAACACACTAGATACTAACAGGTACTATATATAACACTAGGTACTAACATGTACTATATATAACACACTAGGTACTAACAGGTACTATATATAACACTAGGTACTAACAGGTACTATATATAACACTAGGTACTAACAGGTACTATATATAACACTAGATACTAACAGGTACTATATATAACACTAGGTACTAACAGGTACTATATATAACACACTAGGTACTAACAGGTACTATATATAACACTATGTACTAACAGGTACTATATATAACACTAGGTACTAACAGGTACTATATATAACACTAGATACTAACAGGTACTATATATAACACTAGGTACTAACAGGTACTATATATAACACTAGATACTAACAGGTACTATATTTAACACTAGGTACTAACAGGTACTATATATAACACTAGATACTAACAGGTACTATATATAACACTAGATACTAACAGGTACTATATATAACACTAGGTACTAACAGGTACTATATATAACACTAGATACTAACAGGTACTATATATAACACTAGATACTAACAGGTACTATATATAACACACTAGGTACTAACAGGTACTATATATAACACACTAGGTACTAACAGGTACTATATATAACACACTAGGTACTAACAGGTACTATATATAACACTAGGTACTAACATGTACTATATATAACACTAGGTACTAACAGGTACTATATAACACACTAGATACTAACAGGTACTATATATAACACTAGGTACTAACAGGTACTATATATAACACATTAGGTACTAACAGGTACTATATATAACACTAGGTACTAACATGTACTATATATAACACACTAGATATTAACAGGTACTATATATAACACACTAGGTACTAACAGGTACTATATATAACACTAGGTACTAACAGGTACTATATATAACACACTAGGTACTAACAGGTACTATATATAACACTAGGTACTAACATGTACTATATATAACACTAGGTACTAACATGTACTATATATAACACTAGTACTAACATGTACTATATATAACACTAGATACTAACAGGTACTATATATAACACTAGGTACTAACAGGTACTATATATAACACTAGGTACTAACATGTACTATATATAACACTAGATACTAACAGGTACTATATAACACACTAGATACTAACAGGTACTATATATAACACACTAGGTACTAACAGGTACTTTATATAACACTAGGTACTAACATGTACTATATATAACACTAGATACTAACAGGTACTATATATAACACACTAGGTACTAACATGTACTATATATAACACACTAGGTACTAACAGGTACTATATATAACACACTAGGTACTAACAGGTACTATATATAACACTAGGTACTAACAGGTACTATATATAACACACTAGGTACTAACAGGTACTATATATAACACTAAGTACTAACAGGTACTATATATAACACTAGATACTAACAGGTACTATATATAACACACTAAGTACTAACATGTACTATATATAACACTAGATACTAACAGGTACTATATAACACACTAGATACTAACAGGTTACTTATATAACACACTAGGTACTAACAGGTACTTTATATAACACTAGGTACTAACATGTACTATATATAACACTAGATACTAACAGGTACTATATATAACACACTAGGTACTAACAGGTACTTTATATAACACTAGGTACTAACAGGTACTATATATAACACTAGATACTAACAGGTACTATATATAACACTAGGTACTAACAGGTACTATATATAACATTAGGTACTAACAGGTACTATATATAACACTAGGTACTAACAGGTACTATATATACCACTAGATACTAACAGGTACTATATATAACACTAGGTACTAACAGGTACTATATATAACACACTAGATACTAACAGGTACTATATATAACACTAGGTACTAACATGTACTATATATAACACACTAGGTACTAACAGGTACTATATATAACACACTAGATACTAACAGGTACTATATATAACACTAGGTACTAACATGTACTATATATAACACACTAGGTACTAACAGGTACTATATATAACACTAGGTACTAACAGGTACTATATATAACACTATATACTAACAGGTACTATATATAACACTAGGTACTAACAGGTACTATATATAACACACTAGGTACTAACAGGTACTATATATAACACTAGGTACTAACAGGTACTATATATAACACTAGGTACTAACAGGTACTATATATAACACTAGATACTAACAGGTACTATATATAACACTAGGTACTAACATGTACTATATATAACACACTAGGTACTAACAGGTACTATATATAACACTAGATACTAACAGGTACTATATTTAACACTAGGTACTAACAGGTACTATATATAACACTAGATACTAACAGGTACTATATATAACACTAGATACTAACAGGTACTATATATAACACTAGGTACTAACAGGTACTATATATAACACTAGATACTAACAGGTACTATATTTAACACTAGGTACTAACAGGTACTATATATAACACTAGATACTAACAGGTACTATATATAACACTAGGTACTAACAGGTACTATATATAACACTAGATACTAACAGGTACTATATATAACACTAGATACTAACAGGTACTATATATAACACTAGATACTAACAGGTACTATATATAACACACTAGGTACTAACAGGTACTATATATAACACACTAGGTACTAACAGGTACTATATATAACACACTCGGTACTAACAGGTACTATATATAACACTAGGTACTAACAGGTACTATATATAACACTAGGTACTAACAGGTACTATATATAACACTAGGTACTAACAGGTACTATATATAACACTAGATACTAACATGTACTATATATAACACTAGGTACTAACAGGTACTATATATAACACACTAGGTACTAACAGGTACTATATATAACACTAGGTACTAACAGGTACTATATATAACACTAGGTACTAACAGGTACTATATATAACACTAGATACTAACAGGTACTATATATAACACTAGATCCTAACAGGTACTATATATAACACTAGATACTAACACGTACTATATATAACACTAGGTACTAACAGGTACTATATATAACACTAGGTACTAACAGGTACTATATATAACACTAGGTACTAACAGGTACTATATATAACACTAGATACTAACAGGTACTATATATAACACTAGGTACTAACAGGTACTATATATAACACTAGGTACTAACAGGTACTATATATAACACACTAGGTACTAACAGGTACTATATATAACACTAGGTACTAACAGGTACTTTATATAACACTAGGTACTAACATGTAATATATATAACACACTAGGTACTAACAGGTACTATATATAACACTAGATACTAACAGGTACTATATATAACACTATATACTAACAGGTACTATATATAACACTAGGTACTAACAGGTACTATAACACACTAGGTACTAACAGGTACTATATATAACACTAGGTACTAACAGGTACTATATATAACACACTAGATACTAACAGGTACTATATATAACACTAGGTACTAACAGGTACTATATATAACACTAGGTACTAACAGGTACTATATATAACACTAGGTACTAACATGTACTATATATAACACACTAGATACTAACAGGTACTATATATAACACTAGATACTAACATGTACTATATATAACACACTAGGTACTAACATGTACTATATATAACACTAGGTACTAACAGGTACTATATATAACACTAGATACTAACAGGTACTATATATAACACTAGGTACTAACATGTACTATATATAACACTAGATACTAACAGGTACTATATATAACACTAGGTACTAACAGGTACTATATATAACACTAGGTACTAACATGTACTATATATAACACTAGATACTAACAGGTACTATATATAACACTAGGTACTAACAGGTACTATATATAACACACTAGGTACTAACAGGTACTATATATAACACTAGGTACTAACAGGTACTATATATAACACTAGGTACTAACAGGTACTATATAACACACTAGATACTAACAGGTACTATATATAACACTAGGTACTAACAGGTACTATATATAACACTTAGGTACTAACAGGTACTATATATAACACTAGGTACTAACATGTACTATATATAACACACTAGATATTAACAGGTACTATATATAACACACTAGGTACTAACAGGTACTATATATAACACTAGATACTAACAGGTACTATATTTAACACTAGGTACTAACAGGTACTATATATAACACTAGATACTAACAGGTACTATATATAACACTAGATACTAACAGGTACTATATATAACACTAGGTACTAACAGGTACTATATATAACACTAGATACTAACAGGTACTATATATAACACTAGATACTAACAGGTACTATATATAACACACTAGGTACTAACAGGTACTATATATAACACACTAGGTACTAACAGGTACTATATATAACACTAGGTACTAACATGTACTATATATAACACTAGGTACTAACAGGTACTATATACACACTAGATACTAACAGGTACTATATATAACACTAGGTACTAACAGGTACTATATATAACACATTAGGTACTAACAGGTACTATATATAACACTAGGTACTAACATGTACTATATATAACACACTAGATATTAACATGTACTATATATAACACACTAGGTACTAACAGGTACTATATATAACACTAGATACTAACAGGTACTATATTTAACACTAGGTTCTAACAGGTACTATAAATAACACTAGATACTAACAGGTACTATATATAACACTAGGTACTAACAGGTACTATATATAACACTAGATACTAACAGGTACTATATATAACACTAGATACTAACAGGTACTATATATAACACTAGATACTAACAGGTACTATATATAACACACTAGGTACTAACAGGTACTATATATAACACACTAGGTACTAACAGGTACTATATATAACACACTAGGTACTAACAGGTACTATATATAACACTAGGTACTAACAGGTACTATATATAACACTAGGTACTAACAGGTACTATATATAACACTAGGTACTAACAGGTACCATATATAACACTAGATACTAACAGGTACTATATATAACACTAGGTACTAACAGGTACTATATATAACACTAGGTACTAACAGGTACTATATATAACACTAGATACTAACATGTACTATATATAACACGAGATACTAACAGGTACTATATATAACACTAGGTACTAACATGTACTATATATAACACTAGATACTAACAGGTACTATATATAACACTAGATACTAACAGGTACTATATATAACACACTAGGTACTAACAGGTACTATATATAACACACTAGGTACTAACAGGTACTATATATAACACTAGGTACTAACATGTACTATATATAACACTAGGTACTAACAGGTACTATATAACACACTAGATACTAACAGGTACTATATATAACACTAGGTACTAACAGGTACTATATATAACACATTAGGTACTAACAGGTACTATATATAACACTAGGTACTAACATGTACTATATATAACACACTAGATATTAACATGTACTATATATAACACACTAGGTACTAACAGGTACTATATATAACACTAGATACTAACAGGTACTATATTTAACACTAGGTTCTAACAGGTACTATAAATAACACTAGATACTAACAGGTACTATATATAACACTAGGTACTAACAGGTACTATATATAACACTAGATACTAACAGGTACTATATATAACACTAGATACTAACAGGTACTATATATAACACTAGATACTAACAGGTACTATATATAACACACTAGGTACTAACAGGTACTATATATAACACACTAGGTACTAACAGGTACTATATATAACACACTAGGTACTAACAGGTACTATATATAACACTAGGTACTAACAGGTACTATATATAACACTAGGTACTAACAGGTACTATATATAACACTAGGTACTAACAGGTACCATATATAACACTAGATACTAACAGGTACTATATATAACACTAGGTACTAACAGGTACTATATATAACACTAGGTACTAACAGGTACTATATATAACACTAGATACTAACATGTACTATATATAACACGAGATACTAACAGGTACTATATATAACACTAGGTACTAACATGTACTATATATAACACTAGATCCTAACAGGTACTATATATAACACTAGATACTAACACGTACTATATATAACACTAGGTACTAACAGGTACTATATATAACACTAGGTACTAACAGGTACTATATATAACACTAGGTACTAACAGGTACTATATATAACACTAGATACTAACAGGTACTATATATAACACTAGGTACTAACAGGTACTATATATAACACTAGGTACTAACATGTACTATATATAACACACTAGGTACTAACAGGTACTATATATAACACTAGGTACTAACAGGTACTTTATATAACACTAGGTACTAACATGTAATATATATAACACACTAGGTACTAACAGGTACTATATATAACACTAGATACTAACAGGTACTATATATAACACTAGATACTAACAGGTACTATATATAACACTAGGTACTAACAGGTACTATAACACACTAGGTACTAACAGGTACTATATATAACACTAGGTACTAACAGGTACTATATTTAACACACTAGATACTAACAGGTATTATATATAACACTAGGTACTAACAGGTACTATATATAACACTAGGTACTAACAGGTACTATATATAACACTAGGTACTAACAGGTACTATATATAACACACTAGATACTAACAGGTACTATATATAACACTAGATACTAACATGTAATATATATAACACACTAGGTACTAACAGGTACTATATATAACACTAGGTACTAACAGGTACTATATATAACACTAGATACTAACAGGTACTATATATAACACTAGGTACTAACATGTACTATATATAACACTAGATACTAACAGGTACTATATATAACACTAGGTACTAACAGGTACTATATATAACACTAGGTACTAACATGTACTATATATAACACTAGATACTAACAGGTACTATATATAACACTAGGTACTAACAGGTACTATATATAACACACTAGGTACTAACAGGTACTATATATAACACTAGGTACTAACATGTACTATATATAACACTAGGTACTAACAGGTACTATATAACACACTAGATACTAACAGGTACTATATATAACACTAGGTACTAACAGGTACTATATATAACACATTAGGTACTAACAGGTACTATATATAACACTAGGTACTAACATGTACTATATATAACACACTAGATATTAACAGGTACTATATATAACACACTAGGTACTAACATGTACTATATATAACACTAGGTACTAACAGGTACTATATATAACACACTAGGTACTAACAGGTACTATATATAACACTAGGTACTAACATGTACTATATATAACACTAGGTACTAACATGTACTATATATAACACTAGGTACTAACATGTACTATATATAACACTAGATACTAACAGGTACTATATATAACACTAGGTACTAACAGGTACTATATATAACACTAGGTACTAACATGTACTATATATAACACTAGATACTAACAGGTACTATATAACACACTAGATACTAACAGGTACTATATATAACACACTAGGTACTAACAGGTACTTTATATAACACTAGGTACTAACATGTACTATATATAACACTAGATACTAACAGGTACTATATATAACACACTAGGTACTAACAGGTACTATATATAACACACTAGGTACTAACAGGTACTATATATAACACACTAGGTACTAACAGGTACTATATATAACACTAGGTACTAACAGGTACTATATATAACACACTAGGTACTAACAGGTACTATATATAACACTAAGTACTAACAGGTACTATATATAACACACTAAGTACTAACATGTACTATATATAACACTAGATACTAACAGGTACTATATAACACACTAGATACTAACAGGTACTATATATAACACACTAGGTACTAACAGGTACTTTATATAACACTAGGTACTAACATGTACTATATATAACACTAGATACGAACAGGTACTATATATAACACACTAGGTACTAACAGGTACTTTATATAACACTAGGTACTAACAGGTACTATATATAACACTAGATACTAACAGGTACTATATATAACACTAGGTACTAACAGGTACTATATATAACATTAGGTACTAACAGGTACTATATATAACACTAGGTACTAACAGGTACTATATATAACACTAGATACTAACAGGTACTATATATAACACTAGGTACTAACAGGTACTATATATAACACACTAGATACTAACAGGTACTATATATAACACTAGGTACTAACATGTACTATATATAACACACTAGGTACTAACAGGTACTATATATAACACTAGATACTAACAGGTACTATATATAACACTAGGTACTAACAGGTACTATATATAACACTAGGTACTAACAGGTACTATATATAACACTAGATACTAACAGGTACTATATATAACACTAGGTACTAACAGGTACTATATATAACACTAGGTACTAACAGGTACTATATATAACACTAGATACTAACATGTACTATATATAACACTAGATACTAACAGGTACTATATATAACACTAGGTACTAACAGGTACTATATATAACACTAGATACTAACAGGTACTATATATAACACTAGGTACTAACAGGTACTATATATAACACACTAGGTACTAACAGGTACTATATATAACACTAGGTACTAACAGGTACTATATATAACACTAGGTACTAACAGGTACTATATATAACACTAGATACTAACAGGTACTATATATAACACTAGGTACTAACATGTACTATATATAACACACTAGGTACTAACAGGTACTATATATAACACTAGGTACTAACAGGTACTATATATAACACTAGATACTAACAGGTACTATATATAACACTAGATACTAACAGGTACTATATATAACACTAGGTACTAACAGGTACTATATATAACACTAGATACTAACAGGTACTATATTTAACACTAGGTACTAACAGGTACTATATATAACACTAGATACTAACAGGTACTATATATAACACTAGATACTAACAGGTACTATATATAACACTAGGTACTAACATGTACTATATATAACACTAGATACTAACAGGTACTATATATAACACTAGATACTAACAGGTACTATATATAACACACTAGGTACTAACAGGTACTATATATAACACACTAGGTACTAACAGGTACTATATATAACACACTAGGTACTAACAGGTACTATATATAACACTAGGTACTAACATGTACTATATATAACACTAGGTACTAACAGGTACTATATAACACACTAGATACTAACAGGTACTATATATAACACTAGGTATTAACAGGTACTATATATAACACACTAGGTACTAACAGGTACTATATATAACACTAGGTACTAACAGGTACTATATATAACACACTAGGTACTAACAGGTACTATATATAACACTAGGTACTAACATGTACTATATATAACACTAGGTACTAACATGTACTATATATAACACTAGGTACTAACATGTACTATATATAACACTAGATACTAACAGGTACTATATATAACACTAGGTACTAACAGGTACTATATATAACACTAGGTACTAACATGTACTATATATAACACTAGATACTAACAGGTACTATATAACACACTAGATACTAACAGGTACTATATATAACACACTAGGTACTAACAGGTACTTTATATAACACTAGGTACTAACATGTACTATATATAACACTAGATACTAACAGGTACTATATATAACACACTAGGTACTAACATGTACTATATATAACACACTAGGTACTAACAGGTACTATATATAACACACTAGGTACTAACAGGTACTATATATAACACTAGGTACTAACAGGTACTATATATAACACACTAGGTACTAACAGGTACTATATATAACACTAAGTACTAATAGGTACTATATATAACACTAGATACTAACAGGTACTATATATAACACACTAAGTACTAACATGTACTATATATAACACTAGATACTAACAGGTACTATATAACACACTAGATACTAACAGGTACTATATATAACACACTAGGTACTAACAGGTACTTTATATAACACTAGGTACTAACATTGTGCAGCTTTCTATTGTGGTGGTGGAGGTTAGGTGCACTTTAGTCTGCGTTTGTAAATAAGTAATGTTTTTTTTGTGTTGTTTTTTATGCTGTGCGTTTATGTGAATGTTGATTAGTGGTAGTTGAGCTATGGTTATAATTATATTGTCATTTCGGATGTATGGAGGCACTGTATGCTTGGTTAAAGTTGTGAATGGAGGTGTATTCATTCACATGTGATCCAGGGACGTAGCGAGGAGTGGGCTGTAATTGGTCGAGATACGTCACGTGGTGTCAGTGAAACAGTAAACAAGAAGTTGCGGGGAATTTGACAGCAGCGAAGGGAAACGAGTGAGGACTGGTGAGTGAATGTGTGTAAGCGATTTGTTTTAAGAATGATAGTATTATTGTGGTAGTTATTGATTGAATGTGTGTTTTGTTTCAAGGTTTGTAACCTGTTGGAGAAAAGAATTAAAACCGTTTTACAACTGAGTGGCATCCTGTCCATCCCTTCACCCCAGCAGCGGGAGTAAAGCTGCACAGTTACAAACCACGGGCGGCGGCAGAAGAGTGGCTGAAACGCGCCGTCAGACAAGGACAAAATAACCGAGGGATATGAGGTACTCCTGTGTCGTTGTAAATGGAATAACTCGCGCATCAGACCATACGGGTCAGCGAGCAGGAACTTTCACCTGGTTCAAATGCTGGTACAAGCATCTAACACAGCTAAGGAAGCTGACGCAGCTGAATGAGTGAATGAATGAAAACTTGGTTTGACAGATGTCAGTGCCAACTTCAAATGCGATCAGGAGTAATGCCAAGCTACTGAAACTGGCTATCAAATAGCATACCAAAGCTAACGTGGACAAACAATGAAGGCAGTTGATTGTTTGTTTGAGCATTTTATTAACAGATTGGAGAGTGGGTGCAATACAGTGCAGCTCAGTGCGCACGGTTGCTGGGGGGATGTAGACCAGAGAGGACTTTCGTCTTGTTTACATCAGGGTCCCCCATCCAGTTGAGGATAAAAGCTATAGTTTGTTTACTAGCCCTGCGATGGTGCCAATCATATTATATGTATGCTGATTAGTAGCCCTCTAATTTCAAGACCTTTAGCTTAGTTTGAGTGTACCTGGGTGGCAAGCCGGCGGGAGAAGGTGAAACCTACTCCACTTTGTTTATTTGTATTGTTTTCCATTTTTGGGCGGTATCCCTGGGGGGACCTCTGGTGAGCCTGGTAACGCCGCTGAAGACTAGTTAGGCTAGGATAGTTAGGGAAGTAGCTTCTGAGCTAGTTTAGGCAGCTAGAGAGGGCGGAAGACACAAGGTAGATAAGGAGTTACGGGTACGCTCAATTAGGTTATTATTTATTAGGTTATTTATTATTACAATTATTTATTTTATGGTCAAATAAATAATAAATAAATAAAAATAAATGAAAATGGATTAATTAAAGAAAGAGAGGGCCAAAGTGAAGGCAGCTTTCACAAGAAAG
Organism: Notolepis coatsorum; assembly: GCF_963971535.1. NCBI lineage: Eukaryota > Metazoa > Chordata > Actinopteri > Aulopiformes > Paralepididae > Notolepis > Notolepis coatsorum. The sequence goes on from NC_140169.1 coordinate 61,097,386, forward strand.
GCCAACAGCATTTTGCGAATGGCGCCAACTATGCTGCGAGAGGAATTGAAAAGTGAGTGGAAATCCCTTTCTGAGGACGCAGAAAGGCTTCATGCAGCTAATTATGTGTGTGAGGCCTGTCTGATTGATGAAGCAGGCGACATGGAGGCTGTGGATGATAAAGCCAAAGCAGACTTGGAGAGGGTAACCATAGAGTGTGATACAACATTAAAAGAGGTGAAGCAGGCAATCCATTCCAACCTTTGGTCAAAATATGCAGAGACCGAGCTAAAAGCAGCCATTGGACGGGCAGAAAGAAGCTATGAAGGTGTGGGAGAAGTTAACCTGGAAACAATCACCTACGAAAATGGTAAAGAACAAGTCACACTCTTGGAATCTCTCATCACCAAGGCAGAAAGTCTGCTAGCTGTCTGGGAAGGGTGGATCCCTGAAGGCGCTGCGTGCGAGGTTAGAAAAAAGCTGCAAGTACTGGAGGACAAGAGAATTGACCTCTGGCGAAGGTGGGTGGTTGAATTCGGCAGGGTCCAGAAAGAGCAGGCTGATAGAGCCATTGAAATCAGGCTAAAGGCCGCCTCCGACATTGCAGAAGCTGAAAAAGGAGCCGCTGAGGCTGAAAGAAGAGCCGCCGAGACCAGGCTAAAGGCAGCCGAAGTTAGCGCTGGGTCTGAGGAGAGGGCTGCAGATGCCAGAGAAAAGGCAGCTGAGATCCAGTTGGTAATGGCAGAGGCCGCCGCAGAAGAGCGTGCCGAGCTGGCTAAGGCGCAGCGGAAAGCATGGGAGGTAGCACACAGCGCTAGCATAGCAAGCCTGGAAGCGGGAGGCTCACAAGCAGCAGCCATACAGAGAGTTCGCCTTCACCCAATACAGCTACCAAAGTTCAATGGTTGCATGAGAGACTTTCACCGTTGGCGAAGAGACTGGGAAAACCTCCAGCGACAGGGAGATCCATCTGGGTCAGCCGAAGTAAAGAAATTCCAGCTCCTAGACAGTGTGGAGGAGAGAATCATCAATGGCGTTAGGCTCTCAAGCTACGACACAGCTCATGATATGTTTAGGGTCCTTGAAAACCGGTTCGGGAATAAGACCACCATCGCCATTCAGATAATTGAAGAGTTGGAGAAGTTGCCGGTGGCAAAAGGTAACCAGCCGAGAAAAACAATAGAGCTCATCCAAGCTGTTGAGAAGGCCCTTACTGACCTGACAGACTTAGGAAATATTGGAGCTATAAAGAATCCACTTGTTATCAAAGCTATTGAAAGCAAACTGCCTGAATGTGAGCTGAGGAGCTGGCTCACCTTTAAAGCTGCACCTGTGAACAATGTCACCCCTGAAGGCCACTTTGACGCTCTCCTAAAATTCTTAAAAAATGAAGAAGTAGTCCTTGAGGCGTTGGTGCAGCTAAGACCCTCAGAAGTGTTCGAGAAGCCAAGCAAGCCAGAGTGGAAGACGTTCACACGAGCAACAGGAATGGTTGCGACTGGAGAAGAATGCAGCGTGTGTGGAGATGAGGAGCACGGAGGCAAAATGTTCTTCTGCAAAAGGTTCAAAGCGCTCAGTCTGGCTGAAAAGAGAGACGTCGTCGAAAGGAATGAAGCCTGCCAGAGATGTTTGACATCCCATCAGAGGGATGGAGAATGCAGCGACAGGTTCCTTTGCAGGAAGTGCTGCCAAAAGGGAGAGACCTCCGACCACCACTACCTCATGTGCTCTGCAGAAGGAGGGCAAAAAGGAGAGGAGAGGAGAATGGGAAGACAAAGGGTGGAAACAAGCGGCGTAAACACAGGAACACTCTCAGAAGAGCAACAGAAGGCACTTGCTAACGTCTCCCCCGAAGCAGCGGACCAGATTTTAAGGGCATTCACCAACCAAACAACAGTGTCAATGAGCACAAGCAGTAAGGGTGGTAGTCTCCGTGGAAAAAATGGCCTGAGGGAGCATCCTGTGCTTATGATGATCATGGAGGTCATGACAAACGGAGGGCAAACTATTGGGACCCTAGTAGACCTTGCGTCCGACACCAACTACATAACCCACCAAGCTGCCAAAAGACTCAGACTGAGAGGGGAGAAGATAACGTTGGTTGTGCATGGAGTTGGTGGGATGAAAGTGAGAGTCAAGACAGAAAGGTACCTGCTCAAGGTCAGGATGCGTATTTCAGAGGACACATGGAGTCCCCACCAGATAGTCTGTTATGGCCTGGATGAAATCGCCCGAGCAGGCAGAGTCGTCAGCCCGAAGCAGCTTAAAAGATTCTTCCCAGAAGTCAAAACGGAGGAGCTGGTCCGGCCAGAGAAGATCGAGCTCTTGATCAGCCACCGGGAGGGTCGGCTTGCTCCACAGCGGATGAAGAGAGTGGGAGATCTGGTGCTGTGGGACGGCCCGCTAGGGAAGACTGTGGGGGGAACGCACCCTGATCTGTTTGAGGAGATGGAGATGTCAATCCACAACTCTAAGACTCATTTTGCACACTCTATGAGAGCAAAAGCGATCACGGTGGAGGAGATCTCCTGCGAGCTGGTAAACACCAAAAGAAAAAGGGCTCAGAAACTGGACAAGGTCACGAGAGGAGTGGAAGAGATCCTCCCCGCTGGAGGCTTCTCTCTCAAGCCATGGGTTCAGTCCGGTCAAAGTGGGAGGCGTGAAAGAAGTCAGCCCAAGCAATCTGGTGAGGTTTCGAGTCTGGCGCTCGAGACCCTGGTGTTGCCCAATGCCAGAGAGGCTGTGTGTAAGGTTCAGCAGCTTGGCCAAGCTCTGTGGGGGGGCCATCAGCTGGGTCCGCCGAGCGGTGAACAAGTGGCGAATCCGAGGTGGAGCCATAGAGAGAGCAGAGTGGGAGGCCAAGCACTTGATGCAAGCAAAGAGTGTGCTGATAAAGATTTGTCAATTTTGTCGCTAACCATGGCTGAGAAATGTGTTGCATTAGAGGAAGAAAAGGCCTCTTTACATACTATGATGAAACGGTCACAAGAAAGTCATCAGTCTGAGATTAATTCTTTAAAAAGTGAATTGGATAAAGTATCAGCACAGTTGCAAATGACTGAGTACAGTCTTGAGGAGAGAGAGAAGATCCACCATGATGAGTGTGAAGGGGCCTCTGCCCTGAAGGGGAAAGGGGGAAAGTGGAGCATCTCCACGTACAGTTCCATAAAGAGTCAGATAAAGTGAGAGAGGCAGTTAACAAACATCATTGTCTACACAATGAATTGCAAGCCAAAGATGAGCAAATCAACTGCATCAACGTTCAAATAAGTCAAAGAAAGGAATTACTTGCTGGACTCGGTCAACAGCTGAAGGAGAATGATGCAGCCATTGCCCATGTCATGGATTCTGCCTCAATTGAAAGGCTGAAACATGCTGAAGAGAACAATGGTCTAATAGCACAGTTGGGAAGAATGGAATATGAGCACAGAAGCTCTCTGAAACAGCTGGAAACTACAACAGCCTGTTAGCAATGGAACTGAGATTTCAGTTTCACAGAATAAATGGAAGACATTACATCTCAAACTCAAGCTGTAACAAAATAAATATGTGACATTTTTGTCCTTGAAGGGGCATTTCTTCATCTTCAAAAAGAGGGTCTGTCCTCGAAGCATGGGAGCTTGGGGCCGCTTCCGAGAACTTTGTTTGGCAGCTAAAAAGGGAGTAGCATTCCCTGAGTCAACTCTGAACAGACTTGTGTCCACCACCAAGGGAGAGTGTTTATCTGTTGTGGTCTCCTTGGGTCTAAAGACCAGGATACCAAGTGGGAGGTGTGCAGCTTTCTATTGTGGTGGTGGAGGTTAGGTGCACTTTAGTCTGCGTTTGTAAATAAGTAATGTTTTTTTTGTGTTGTTTTTTATGCTGTGCGTTTATGTGAATGTTGATTAGTGGTAGTTGAGCTATGGTTATAATTATATTGTCATTTCGGATGTATGGAGGCACTGTATGCTTGGTTAAAGTTGTGAATGGAGGTGTATTCATTCACATGTGATCCAGGGACGTAGCGAGGAGTGGGCTGTAATTGGTCGAGATACGTCACGTGGTGTCAGTGAAACAGTAAACAAGAAGTTGCGGGGAATTTGACAGCAGCGAAGGGAAACGAGTGAGGACTGGTGAGTGAATGTGTGTAAGCGATTTGTTTTAAGAATGATAGTATTATTGTGGTAGTTATTGATTGAATGTGTGTTTTGTTTCAAGGTTTGTAACCTGTTGGAGAAAAGAATTAAAACCGTTTTACAACTGAGTGGCATCCTGTCCATCCCTTCACCCCAGCAGCGGGAGTAAAGCTGCACAAACATGTACTATATATAACACTAGATACTAACAGGTACTATATATAACACACTAGGTACTAACAGGTACTTTATATAACACTAGGTACTAACAGGTACTATATATAACACTAGATACTAACAGGTACTATATATAACACTAGGTACTAACAGGTACTATATATAACATTAGGTACTAACAGGTACTATATATAACACTAGGTACTAACAGGTACTATATATAACACTAGATACTAACAGGTACTATATATAACACTAGGTACTAACAGGTACTATATATAACACACTAGATACTAACAGGTACTATATATAACACTAGGTACTAACATGTACTATATATAACACACTAGGTACTAACAGGTACTATATATAACACTAGATACTAACAGGTACTATATATAACACTAGGTACTAACAGGTACTATATATAACACTATGTACTAACAGGTACTATATATAACACTAGATACTAACAGGTACTATATATAACACTAGGTACTAACAGGTACTATATATAACACTAGGTACTAACAGGTACTATATATAACACTAGATACTAACATGTACTATATATAACACTAGATACTAACAGGTACTATATATAACACTAGGTACTAACAGGTACTATATATAACACTAGATACTAACAGGTACTATATATAACACTAGGTACTAACAGGTACTATATATAACACACTAGGTACTAACAGGTACTATATATAACACTAGGTACTAACATGTACTATATATAACACTAGGTACTAACAGGTACTATATATAACACTAGATACTAACATGTACTATATATAACACACTAGGTACTAACATGTACTATATATAACACACTAGGTACTAACAGGTACTATATATAACACTAGGTACTAACAGGTACTATATATAACACTAGATACTAACAGGTACTATATTTAACACTAGGTACTAACAGGTACTATATATAACACTAGATACTAACAGGTACTATATATAACACTAGATACTAACAGGTACTATATATAACACTAGGTACTAACATGTACTATATATAACACTAGATACTAACAGGTACTATATATAACACTAGATACTAACAGGTACTATATATAACACACTAGGTACTAACAGGTACTATATATGACACACTAGGTACTAACAGGTACTATATATAACACTAGATACTAACAGGTACTATATATAACACTAGGTACTAACAGGTACTATATATAACACACTAGGTACTAACAGGTACTATATATAACACTAGGTACTAACAGGTACTATATATAACACTAGATACTAACAGATACTATATATAACACTAGATACTAACAGGTACTATATATAACACTAGGTACTAACAGGTACTATATATAACACTAGATACTAACAGGTACTATATTTAACACTAGGTACTAACAGGTACTATATATAACACTAGATACTAACAGGTACTATATATAACACTAGATACTAACAGGTACTATATATAACACTAGGTACTAACATGTACTATATATAACACTAGAAACTAACAGGTACTATATATAACACTAGATACTAACAGGTACTATATATAACACTATGTACTAACAGGTACTATATATAACACTAGATACTAACAGGTACTATATATAACACTAGGTACTAACATGTACTATATATAACACTAGGTACTAACAGGTACTATATATAACACTAGATACTAACATGTACTATATATAACACTAGATACTAACAGGTACTATATATAACACTAGGTACTAACATGTACTATATATAACACTAGATACTAACAGGTACTATATATAACACTAGGTACTAACAGGTACTATATATAACACTAGATACTAACAGGTACTATATATAACACTAGGTACTAACAGGTACTATATATAACACTAGATACTAACAGGTACTATATATAACACTAGGTACTAACAGGTACTATATATAACACACTAGGTACTAACAGGTACTATATATAACACTAGGTACTAACATGTACTATATATAACACTAGGTACTAACAGGTACTATATATAACACTAGATACTAACATGTACTATATATAACACACTAGGTACTAACATGTACTATATATAACACACTAGGTACTAACAGGTACTATATATAACACTAGGTACTAACAGGTACTATATATAACTCTAGATACTAACAGGTACTATATTTAACACTAGGTACTAACAGGTACTATATATAACACTAGATACTAACAGGTACTATATATAACACTAGATACTAACAGGTACTATATATAACACTAGGTACTAACATGTACTATATATAACACTAGATACTAACAGGTACTATATATAACACTAGATACTAACAGGTACTATATATAACACACTAGGTACTAACAGGTACTATATATAACACACTAGGTACTAACAGGTACTATATATAACACTAGATACTAACAGGTACTATATATAACACTAGGTACTAACAGGTACTATATATAACACACTAGGTACTAACAGGTACTATATATAACACTAGGTACTAACAGGTACTATATATAACACTAGATACTAACAGGTACTATATATAACACTAGATACTAACAGGTACTATATATAACACTAGGTACTAACAGGTACTATATATAACACTAGATACTAACAGGTACTATATTTAACACTAGGTACTAACAGGTACTATATATAACACTAGATACTAACAGGTACTATATATAACACTAGATACTAACAGGTACTATATATAACACTAGGTACTAACATGTACTATATATAACACTAGAAACTAACAGGTACTATATATAACACTAGATACTAACAGGTACTATATATAACACTATGTACTAACAGGTAATATATATAACTAACAGGTACTATATATAACACTAGGTACTAACAGGTACTATATATAACACTAGGTACTAACAGGTACTATATATAACACTAGGTACTAACAGGTACTATATATAACACTAGATACTAACATGTACTATATATAACACACTAGGTACTAACATGTACTATATATAACACACTAGGTACTAACAGGTACTATATATAACACTAGGTACTAACAGGTACTATATATAACACTAGATACTAACAGGTACTATATTTAACACTAGGTACTAACAGGTACTATATATAACACTAGATACTAACAGGTACTATATATAACACTAGATACTAACAGGTACTATATATAACACTAGGTACTAACATGTACTATATATAACACTAGATACTAACAGGTACTATATATAACACTAGATACTAACAGGTACTATATATAACACACTAGGTACTAACAGGTACTATATATAACACACTAGGTACTAACAGGTACTATATATAACACTAGATACTAACAGGTACTATATATAACACTAGGTACTAACAGGTACTATATATAACACACTAGGTACTAACAGGTACTATATATAACACTAGGTACTAACAGGTACTATATATAACACTAGATACTAACAGGTACTATATATAACACTAGATACTAACAGGTACTATATATAACACTAGATACTAACAGGTACTATATATAACACTAGGTACTAACAGGTACTATATATAACACTAGATACTAACAGGTACTATATATAACACTAGGTACTAACAGGTACTATATATAACACTATGTACTAACAGGTACTATATATAACACTAGATACTAACAGGTACTATATATAACACTAGATACTAACATGTACTATATATAACACTAGATACTAACAGGTACTATATATAACACTAGATACTAACATGTACTATATATAACACTAGATACTAACAGGTACTATATATAACACTAGGTACTAACAGGTACTATATATAACACTAGATACTAACAGGTACTATATATAACACTAGGTACTAACAGGTACTATATATAACACACTAGGTACTAACAGGTACTATATATAACACTAGGTACTAACATGTACTATATATAACACTAGGTACTAACAGGTACTATATATAACACTAGATACTAACATGTACTATATATAACACACTAGGTACTAACATGTACTATATATAACACACTAGGTACTAACAGGTACTATATATAACACTAGGTACTAACAGGTACTATATATAACACTAGATACTAACAGGTACTATATTTAACACTAGGTACTAACAGGTACTATATATAACACTAGATACTAACAGGTACTATATATAACACTAGATACTAACAGGTACTATATATAACACTAGGTACTAACATGTACTATATATAACACTAGATACTAACAGGTACTATATATAACACTAGATACTAACAGGTACTATATATAACACACTAGGTACTAACAGGTACTATATATAACACACTAGGTACTAACAGGTACTATATATAACACACTAGGTACTAACAGGTACTATATATAACACTAGATACTAACAGGTACTATATATAACACTAGGTACTAACAGGTACTATATATAACACACTAGGTACTAACAGGTACTATATATAACACTAGGTACTAACAGGTACTATATATAACACTAGATACTAACAGGTACTATATATAACACTAGATACTAACAGGTACTATATATAACACTAGGTACTAACAGGTACTATATATAACACTAGATACTAACAGGTACTATATTTAACACTAGGTACTAACAGGTACTATATATAACACTAGATACTAACAGGTACTATATATAACACTAGATACTAACAGGTACTATATATAACACTAGGTACTAACATGTACTATATATAACACTAGATACTAACAGGTACTATATATAACACTAGATACTAACAGGTACTACATATAACACACTAGGTACTAACAGGTACTATATATAACACACTAGGTACTAACAGGTACTATATATAACACACTAGGTACTAACAGGTACTATATATAACACTAGGTACTAACATGTACTATATATAACACTAGGTACTAACAGGTACTATATAACACACTAGATACTAACAGGTACTATATATAACACTAGGTACTAACAGGTACTATATATAACACATTAGGTACTAACAGGTACTATATATAACACTAGGTACTAACATGTACTATATATAACACACTAGATATTAACAGGTACTATATATAACACACTAGGTACTAACAGGTACTATATATAACACTAGGTACTAACAGGTACTATATATAACACACTAGGTACTAACAGGTACTATATATAACACTAGGTACTAACATGTACTATATATAACACTAGGTACTAACATGTACTATATATAACACTAGGTACTAACATGTACTATATATAACACTAGATACTAACAGGTACTATATATAACACTAGGTACTAACAGGTACTATATATAACACTAGGTACTAACATGTACTATATATAACACTAGATACTAACAGGTACTATATAACACACTAGATACTAACAGGTACTATATATAACACACTAGGTACTAACAGGTACTTTATATAACACTAGGTACTAACATGTACTATATATAACACTAGATACTAACAGGTACTATATATAACACACTAGGTACTAACATGTACTATATATAACACACTAGGTACTAACAGGTACTATATATAACACACTAGGTACTAACAGGTACTATATATAACACTAAGTACTAACAGGTACTATATATAACACTAGATACTAACAGGTACTATATATAACACACTAAGTACGAACATGTACTATATATAACACTAGATACTAACAGGTACTATATAACACACTAGATACTAACAGGTACTATATATAACACACTAGGTACTAACAGGTACTTTATATAACACTAGGTACTAACATGTACTATATATAACACTAGATACTAACAGGTACTATATATAACACACTAGGTACTAACAGGTACTTTATATAACACTAGGTACTAACAGGTACTATATATAACACTAGATACTAACAGGTACTATATATAACACTAGGTACTAACAGGTACTATATATAACATTAGGTACTAACAGGTACTATATATAACACTAGGTACTAACAGGTACTATATATAACACTAGATACTAACAGGTACTATATATAACACTAGGTACTAACAGGTACTATATATAACACACTAGATACTAACAGGTACTATATATAACACTAGGTACTAACATGTACTATATATAACACACTAGGTACTAACAGGTACTATATATAACACTAGATACTAACAGGTACTATATATAACACTAGGTACTAACAGGTACTATATATAACACTATGTACTAACAGGTACTATATATAACACTAGATACTAACAGGTACTATATATAACACTAGGTACTAACAGGTACTATATATAACACTAGGTACTAACAGGTACTATATATAACACTAGATACTAACATGTACTATATATAACACTAGATACTAACAGGTACTATATATAACACTAGGTACTAACAGGTACTATATATAACACTAGATACTAACAGGTACTATATATAACACTAGGTACTAACAGGTACTATATATAACACACTAGGTACTAACAGGTACTATATATAACACACTAGGTACTAACATGTACTATATATAACACACTAGGTACTAACAGGTACTATATATAACACTAGGTACTAACAGGTACTATATATAACACTAGATACTAACAGGTACTATATATAACACTAGATACTAACAGGTACTATATATAACACTAGGTACTAACAGGTACTATATATAACACTAGATACTAACAGGTACTATATTTAACACTAGGTACTAACAGGTACTATATATAACACTAGATACTAACAGGTACTATATATAACACACTAGGTACTAACAGGTACTATATATAACACTAGATACTAACAGGTACTATATATAACACTAGGTACTAACAGGTACTATATGTTACACTAGATACTAACAGGTACTATATATAACACTAGATACTAACAGGTACTATATATAACACTAGGTACTAACAGGTACTATATATAACACTAGATACTAACAGGTACTATATATAACACTAGATACTAACAGGTACTATATATAACACACTAGGTACTAACAGGTACTATATATAACACACTAGGTACTAACAGGTACTATATATAACACACTAGGTACTAACAGGTACTATATATATAACACTAGGTATTAACATGTACTATATATAACACTAGATACTAACAGGTACTATATATAACACTAGGTACTAACAGGTACTATATATAACACTAGGTACTAACAGGTACTATATATAACACTAGATACTAACAGGTACTATATATAACACTAGGTACTAACAGGTACTATATATAACACTAGGTACTAACATGTACTATATATAACACTAGATACTAACATGTACTATATATAACACTAGATACTAACAGGTACTATATATAACACTAGGTACTAACAGGTACTATATATAACACTAGATACTAACAGGTACTATATATAACACTAGGTACTAACAGGTACTATATATAACACACTAGGTACTAACAGGTACTATATATAACACTAGGTACTAACATGTACTATATATAACACTAGGTACTAACAGGTACTATATATAACACTAGATACTAACAGGTACTATATATAACACTAGGTACTAACAGGTACTATATATAACACACTAGGTACTAACAGGTACTATATATAACACTATGTACTAACAGGTACTATATATAACACTAGGTACTAACAGGTACTATATATAACACTAGATACTAACAGGTACTATATATAACACTAGATACTAACAGGTACCATATATAACACTAGGTACTAACAGGTACTATATATAACACTAGATACTAACAGGTACTATATTTAACACTAGGTACTAACAGGTACTATATATAACACTAGATACTAACAGGTACTATATATAACACTAGATACTAACAGGTACTATATATAACACTAGGTACTAACAGGTACTATATATAACACTAGATACTAACAAGTACTATATATAACACTAGATACTAACAGGTACTATATATAACACACTAGGTACTAACAGGTACTATATATAACACACTAGGTACTAACAGGTACTATATATAACACACTAGGTACTAACAGGTACTATATATAACACTAGGTATTAACAGGTACTATATATAACACTAGGTACTAACAGGTACTATATATTACACTAGGTACTAATGGCGCTTTTCCACTGCATAGTACCTACTCGACTCTACTCTACTCTACTCTACTCGCTTTAGGTACCTGGTACCATGTTGCTTTTCCACTGCAGGTACTAAAATAAAGTACTCAGTTTGTCTCCGTGTGGGGAGGCGGGGCTGCTGGTGATCAGCATGAGAGCTCACCGAGTGAATCCACAGTCAGTTGATCCTCAATAGGAAACCAACCTAGATTTACCCTGAAGGACTGGTTCTGGCCGAACTGTTCGTTATACAAGTATCACAGAGACATTTCTAATGTACTCACAGTTGTACGAGGGTTTCGGACACAGATACGGGATGGTTTGAAAGCTCTGCGTTGCTAATAAACATTTTAAATATTTTTTATAAACTGCTCAAAACGGCATTATTTCCGGCGTTGGGTGCATGATGCGCATGCGCTGTGATCACACCAGGCAGCCAACGCCGGAAATAATGCAGTGTTGAGCAGTTTATAAAAAATATTTAAAATGTTTATTAGCAACGCCGAGCTTTCAAACCATCCCGTATCTCTGTCCGAAACCCTCGTGCAACTGTGAGTACCTTTGAAATGTCTCTGTGATACTTGTATAACGAACGGTTCGGCCAGAACCAGTCCTTCATGGTAAATCTAGGTTGGTTTCCTATTAAGGAGCAAGTGACTGTGGATTCACTCGGTGCATCACAGTCACGAAAGGGGCTATGAGCTTGGCAAGCCAGAGTAAAACACAGTTTTCAATCAATCAATAACAACATTAACGAGACTCTCGTTGTGTCTATTCTGCTAACGCTAACGTTACCCCTCATTGTGTCTATTCTACAAGCGTTAACGTCAGCTAGGCTGTCTATATATGCTAACGTTAACGCTAGCATTAGGCTAACAACAACGCTGTAACGTTACCAGTCGTGTCTATTTGCTAACGTTAGCATTAGGTAATAACCGGTTTAAAATGGATGGTGATTACCTCACGTTGTGTCTATTCTACTAGCATTAACGTTACTCATACAAACAATCAATAGCGAGTTATATTGAACCCGCTATGTACGATAGCCATGCTAAAACGCTAGCACATTAGAACATTCCTTCCACCGTTGTGGAGCTTAAGCCTTAACAAGTCAGCGATCTTTTTGCGAGACTAAACTCTCCGCTCGGTGGCAAATTGTGTTGATGTCGGTTTTGTTTAATCAATAAATGAGGCAGAATACACAGTGACTGTATCGTTTGTTTATTGAACTTGTGCCTGCTGCAACCATAATGAAATCCTATGCGAGACATTAAAGATGGCGGCGCCGGCTTTCTGTTTTCGTTCAGACCAGTTCAGACTCTCCAACTAGTGACGCGTCTCTCTTCTGACCAATCAGTGGTCTGCAGTGTTTCACGTGACTTTTATAGTACCAGTTCTACCCGCTTGGCTCGCGCTTGGAACCAGACTCGAGCAGGGACTAAAAAAGTACCGAAAAAGTACCTGGTACCAGCCTGGTACCAGGTACTTTGGTAATGGAAAACCGAAAATACAGAGTAGAGTAGAGTAGAGTAGAGTAGGTACCATGCAGTGGAAAAGCGCCATAACAGGTACTATATATAACACTAGATACTAACAGGTACTATATATAACACTAGGTACTAACAGGTACTATATATAACACTAGATACTAACAGGTACTATATATAACACTAGATATTAACAGGTACTATATATAACACTAGGTACTAACAGGTACTATATAACACACTAGATACTAACAGGTACTATATATAACACACTAGGTACTAACAGGTACTTTATATAACACTAGGTACTAACATGTACTATATATAACACTAGATACGAACAGGTACTATATATAACACACTAGGTACTAACAGGTACTTTATATAACACTAGGTACTAACAGGTACTATATATAACACTAGATACTAACAGGTACTATATATAACACTAGGTACTAACAGGTACTATATATAACATTAGGTACTAACAGGTACTATATATAACACTAGGTACTAACAGGTACTATATATAACACTAGATACTAACAGGTACTATATATAACACTAGGTACTAACAGGTACTATATATAACACACTAGATACTAACAGGTACTATATATAACACTAGGTACTAACATGTACTATATATAACACACTAGGTACTAACAGGTACTATATATAACACTAGATACTAACAGGTACTATATATAACACTAGGTACTAACAGGTACTATATATAACACTAGGTACTAACAGGTACTATATATAACACTAGATACTAACAGGTACTATATATAACACTAGGTACTAACAGGTACTATATATAACACTAGGTACTAACAGGTACTATATATAACACTAGATACTAACATGTACTATATATAACACTAGATACTAACAGGTACTATATATAACACTAGGTACTAACAGGTACTATATATAACACTAGATACTAACAGGTACTATATATAACACTAGGTACTAACAGGTACTATATATAACACACTAGGTACTAACAGGTACTATATATAACACTAGGTACTAACAGGTACTATATATAACACTAGGTACTAACATGTACTATATATAACACTAGATACTAACAGGTACTATATATAACACTAGGTACTAACAGGTACTATATATAACACACTAGGTACTAACAGGTACTATATATAACACTAGGTACTAACAGGTACTATATATAACACTAGATACTAACAGGTACTATATATAACACTAGATACTAACAGGTACTATATATAACACTAGGTACTAACAGGTACTATATATAACACTAGATACTAACAGGTACTATATTTAACACTAGGTACTAACATGTACTATATATAACACTAGATACTAACAGGTACTATATATAACACTAGATACTAACAGGTACTATATATAACACTAGGTACTAACATGTACTATATATAACACTAGATACTAACAGGTACTATATATAACACTAGATACTAACAGGTACTATATATAACACACTAGGTACTAACAGGTACTATATATAACACACTAGGTACTAACAGGTACTATATATAACACACTAGGTACTAACAGGTACTATATATAACACTAGGTACTAACATGTACTATATATAACACTAGGTACTAACAGGTACTATATAACACACTAGATACTAACAGGTACTATATATAACACTAGGTACTAACAGGTACTATATATAACACATTAGGTACTAACAGGTACTATATATAACACTAGGTACTAACATGTACTATATATAACACACTAGATATTAACAGGTACTATATATAACACACTAGGTACTAACAGGTACTATATATAACACTAGGTACTAACAGGTACTATATATAACACACTAGGTACTAACAGGTACTATATATAACACTAGGTACTAACATGTACTATATATAACACTAGGTACTAACATGTACTATATATAACACTAGGTACTAACATGTACTATATATAACACTAGATACTAACAGGTACTATATATAACACTAGGTACTAACAGGTACTATATATAACACTAGGTACTAACATGTACTATATATAACACTAGATACTAACAGGTACTATATAACACACTAGATACTAACAGGTACTATATATAACACACTAGGTACGAACAGGTACTTTATATAACACTAGGTACTAACATGTACTATATATAACACTAGATACTAACAGGTACTATATATAACACACTAGGTACTAACATGTACTATATATAACACACTAGGTACTAACAGGTACTATATATAACACACTAGGTACTAACAGGTACTATATATAACACTAGGTACTAACAGGTACTATATATAACACACTAGGTACTAATAGGTACTATATATAACACTAAGTACTAACAGGTACTATATATAACACTAGATACTAACAGGTACTATATATAACACACTAAGTACTAACATGTACTATATATAACACTAGATACTAACAGGTACTATATAACACACTAGATACTAACAGGTACTATATATAACACACTAGGTACTAACAGGTACTTTATATAACACTAGGTACTAACATGTACTATATATAACACTAGATACTAACAGGTACTATATATAACACACTAGGTACTAACAGGTACTTTATATAACACTAGGTACTAACAGGTACTATATATAACACTAGATACTAACAGGTACTATATATAACACTAGGTACTAACAGGTACTATATATAACATTAGGTACTAACAGGTACTATATATAACACTAGGTACTAACAGGTACTATATATAACACTAGATACAAACAGGTACTATATATAACACTAGGTACTAACAGGTACTATATATAACACACTAGATACTAACAGGTACTATATATAACACTAGGTACTAACATGTACTATATATAACACACTAGGTACTAACAGGTACTATATATAACACTAGATACTAACAGGTACTATATATAACACTAGGTACTAACAGGTACTATATATAACACTATGTACTAACAGGTACTATATATAACACTAGATACTAACAGGTACTATATATAACACTAGGTACTAACAGGTACTATATATAACACTAGGTACTAACAGGTACTATATATAACACTAGATACTAACATGTACTATATATAACACTAGATACTAACAGGTACTATATATAACACTAGTTACTAACAGGTACTATATATAACACTAGATACTAACAGGTACTATATATAACACTAGGTACTAACAGGTACTATATATAACACACTAGGTACTAACAGGTACTATATATAACACTAGGTACTAACATGTACTATATATAACACTAGGTACTAACAGGTACTATATATAACACTAGATACTAACAGGTACTATATATAACACTAGGTACTAACATGTACTATATATAACACACTAGGTACTAACAGGTACTATATATAACACTATGTACTAACAGGTACTATATATAACACTAGGTACTAACAGGTACTATATATAACACTAGATACTAACAGGTACTATATATAACACTAGATACTAACAGGTACTATATATAACACTAGGTACTAACAGGTACTATATATAACACTAGATACTAACAGGTACTATATTTAACACTAGGTACTAACAGGTACTATATATAACACTAGATACTAACAGGTACTATATATAACACACTAGGTACTAACAGGTACTATATATAACACTAGATACTAACAGGTGCTATATATAACACTAGGTACTAACAGGTACTATATGTTACACTAGATACTAACAGGTACTATATATAACACTAGATACTAACAGGTACTATATATAACACTAGGTACTAACAGGTACTATATATAACACTAGATACTAACAGGTACTATATATAACACTAGATACTAACAGGTACTATATATAACACACTAGGTACTAACAGGTACTATATATAACACACTAGGTACTAACAGGTACTATATATAACACACTAGGTACTAACAGGTACTATATATAACACTAGGTATTAACAGGTACTATATATAACACTAGATACTAACAGGTACTATATATAACACTAGGTACTAACAGGTACTATATATAACACTAGGTACTAACAGGTACTATATATAACACTAGATACTAACAGGTACTATATATAACACTAGGTACTAACAGGTACTATATATAACACTAGGTACTAACAGGTACTATATATAACACTAGATACTAACATGTACTATATATAACACTAGATACTAACAGGTACTATATATAACACTAGGTACTAACAGGTACTATATATAACACTAGATACTAACAGGTACTATATATAACACTAGGTACTAACAGGTACTATATATAACACACTAGGTACTAACAGGTACTATATATAACACTAGGTACTAACATGTACTATATATAACACTAGGTACTAACAGGTACTATATATAACACTAGATACTAACAGGTACTATATATAACACTAGGTACTAACAGGTACTATATATAACACACTAGGTACTAACAGGTACTATATATAACACTATGTACTAACAGGTACTATATATAACACTAGGTACTAACAGGTACTATATATAACACTAGATACTAACAGGTACTATATATAACACTAGATACTAACAGGTACCATATATAACACTAGGTACTAACAGGTACTATATATAACACTAGATACTAACAGGTACTATATTTAACACTAGGTACTAACAGGTACTATATATAACACTAGATACTAACAGGTACTATATATAACACTAGATACTAACAGGTACTATATATAACACTAGGTACTAACAGGTACTATATATAACACTAGATACTAACAAGTACTATATATAACACTAGATACTAACAGGTACTATATATAACACACTAGGTACTAACAGGTACTATATATAACACACTAGGTACTAACAGGTACTATATATAACACACTAGGTACTAACAGGTACTATATATAACACTAGGTATTAACAGGTACTATATATAACACTAGGTACTAACAGGTACTATATATTACACTAGGTACTAATGGCGCTTTTCCACTGCATAGTACCTACTCGACTCTACTCTACTCTACTCTACTCGCTTTAGGTACCTGGTACCATGTTGCTTTTCCACTGCAGGTACTAAAATAAAGTACTCAGTTTGTCTCCGTGTGGGGAGGCGGGGCTGCTGGTGATCAGCATGAGAGCTCACCGAGTGAATCCACAGTCAGTTGATCCTCAATAGGAAACCAACCTAGATTTACCCTGAAGGACTGGTTCTGGCTGAACTGTTCGTTATACAAGTATCACAGAGACATTTCTAATGTACTCACAGTTGTACGAGGGTTTCGGACACAGATACGGGATGGTTTGAAAGCTCTGCGTTGCTAATAAACATTTTAAATATTTTTTATAAACTGCTCAAAACGGCATTATTTCCGGCGTTGGGTGCATGATGCGCATGCGCTGTGATCACACCAGGCAGCCAACGCCGGAAATAATGCAGTGTTGAGCAGTTTATAAAAAATATTTAAAATGTTTATTAGCAACGCCGAGCTTTCAAACCATCCCGTATCTCTGTCCGAAACCCTCGTGCAACTGTGAGTACCTTTGAAATGTCTCTGTGATACTTGTATAACGAACGGTTCGGCCAGAACCAGTCCTTCATGGTAAATCTAGGTTGGTTTCCTATTAAGGAGCAAGTGACTGTGGATTCACTCGGTGCATCACAGTCACGAAAGGGGCTATGAGCTTGGCAAGCCAGAGTAAAACACAGTTTTCAATCAATCAATAACAACATTAACGAGACTCTCGTTGTGTCTATTCTGCTAACGCTAACGTTACCCCTCATTGTGTCTATTCTACAAGCGTTAACGTCAGCTAGGCTGTCTATATATGCTAACGTTAACGCTAGCATTAGGCTAACAACAACGCTGTAACGTTACCAGTCGCGTCTATTTGCTAACGTTAGCATTAGGTAATAACCGGTTTAAAATGGATGGTGATTACCTCACGTTGTGTCTATTCTACTAGCATTAACGTTACTCATACAAACAATCAATAGCGAGTTATATTGAACCCGCTATGTACGATAGCCATGCTAAAACGCTAGCACATTAGAACATTCCTTCCACCGTTGTGGAGCTTAAGCCTTAACAAGTCAGCGATCTTTTTGCGAGACTAAACTCTCCGCTCGGTGGCAAATTGTGTTGATGTCGGTTTTGTTTAATCAATAAATGAGGCAGAATACACAGTGACTGTATCGTTTGTTTATTGAACTTGTGCCTGCTGCAACCATAATGAAATCCTATGCGAGACATTAAAGATGGCGGCGCCGGCTTTCTGTTTTCGTTCAGACCAGTTCAGACTCTCCAACTAGTGACGCGTCTCTCTTCTGACCAATCAGTGGTCTGCAGTGTTTCACGTGACTTTTATAGTACCAGTTCTACCCGCTTGGCTCGCGCTTGGAACCAGACTCGAGCAGGGACTAAAAAAGTACCGAAAAAGTACCTGGTACCAGCCTGGTACCAGGTACTTTGGTAATGGAAAACCGAAAATACAGAGTAGAGTAGAGTAGAGTAGAGTAGGTACCATGCAGTGGAAAAGCGCCATAACAGGTACTATATATAACACTAGATACTAACAGGTACTATATATAACACTAGGTACTAACAGGTACTATATATAACACTAGATACTAACAGGTACTATATATAACACTAGATATTAACAGGTACTATATATAACACTAGGTACTAACAGGTACTATATATCAGCGGTTCTCAACAGGGGTGCCGCGGCACCCTAGGGTGCCGCAGAGAGCTGCCAGGGGTGCCTTGAGATAAAAAATAAATAAATAAAAAAGTTTTAGTGATCCTTTTCTGTATTTAAAAAAAAATACATGATTTTCAGTTTTTGAGAAATAGTCACACTTATCCAAATATGCTATTTTTATGGAAAAGTGTGCAGCTGCAACAGATAGCAGTTTAGTGATAATTTTCTGTAATCCAAAAATAATTCTGTTGCAGCTGCACTGTTTTCCATGAAAATACCATATTTGGATAAGTTTGACCATTTCTCAAAATCTCAAAATCATTATTTAATAAAACACAGAAAAGGATTACCAAGTTACTCTGGATAAAAGAAACCTTACAGACAACATTGAGACAAAGCTTCCTGACACATCTCCATCCAAACTCTTGAAAGAACTCATTGAAATCTCAACTGATACCACCTGGAGAGCTAGTTTCATAGTGTGGTGCTGAGTACCAAGTATCTCATGATGCAGCTGTTAAGGTGTTGATACCATTCAGCACCACATATCTGTGTGAAGCTGGCTTTTCATCCATGACAGCTCTGAAAACAAAATGTAGGGCCAAGTTGAGCCTTGAGGATGACATGCGTGTTGCCTTGTCAAAGATCTCCCCACGTATTGACCGTATATTATTAGTCAGCAGCAGACCTCGCATTGAGCTAGAAATGTCCACTGAGTGAACGAGTGCTTATTTTCTGTATTTATTTATATTTTTTGAGAAATGGTAACTTGGTGATCCTTTTCTGTATTTAAAAAAAATACACGATTTTCTGTTTTTGAGAAATGGTCAAACTTATCCAAATATGCTATTTTTATGGAGAACAGTGCAGGTGCAACAGATAGCACTTTAGTGCTCCTTTTCTGTATTTAAAAAAAAATACATGATTTTCAGTTTTTGAGAAATGGTCACGCTTATCCAAATATGCTATTTTTATGGAAAAGTGTGCAGCTGCAACATAGAGCACTTTAGTGATAATTTTCTGTAATTTTATTTAAAGAAATATGCTATTTGATTTACTACTACAAGCAGTGTAATGTCAACCGTACTAAGCCATTTAGACCTGAAACACCCGTTAATAATGCATTATATAGCCTGCATATACACACAAATGTGTTTCCCGGTTTCTTAAATAAACATTATTTTGAAAGCAAGCACTTTTGTCATCATTGTAGCAAAAAAGACAGGACCTGAAAAGTCTTTATCGTATGTAGGGGTGCCCTGGAATATTTTATTGAACACAGGGGTGCCTTGGCAGCAGAAAGGTTGAGAACCCCTGCTATATATAACACTAGATACTAACAGGTACTATATATAATACTAGATACTAACAGGTACTATATATAACACTAGGTACTAACAGGTACTATATATAACACTAGGTACTAACAGGTACTATATATAACACTAGATACTAGCAGGTACTATATATAACACTAGGTACTAACAGGTACTATATATAACACTAGGTACTAACATGTAATATATATAACACACTAGGTACTAACAGGTACTATATATAACACTAGATACTAACAGGTACTATATATAACACTAGATACTAACAGGTACTATATAACACTAGGTACTAACAGGTACTATAACACACTAGGTACTAACAGGTACTATATATAACACTAGGTACTAACAGGTACTATATATAACACTAGATACTAACAGGTACTATATATAACACTAGGTACTAACAGGTACTTTATATAACACTAGGTACTAATATGTAATATATATAACACACTAGGTACTAACAGGTACTATATATAACACTAGATACTAACAGGTACTATATATAACCTTAGATACTAACAGGTACTATATATAACACTAGGTACTAACAGGTACTATACCACACTAGGTACTAACAGGTACTATATATAACACTAGGTACTAACAGGTACTATATATAACACATTAGATACTAACAGGTATTATATATAACACTAGGTACTAACAGGTACTATATATAACACTAGGTACTAACAGGTACTATATATAACACTAGGTACTAACAGGTACTATATATAACACACTAGATACTAACAGGTACTATATATAACACTAGATACTAACATGTAATATATATAACACACTAGGTACTAACAGGTACTATATATAACACTAGGTACTAACAGGTACTATATATAACACTAGGTACTAACAGGTACTATATATAACACACTAGATACTAACAGGTACTATATATAACACTAGATACTAACATGTAATATATATAACACACTAGGTACTAACAGGTACTATATATAACACTAGGTACTAACATGTACTATATATAACACTAGGCACTAACAGGTACTATATATAACACTAGGTACTAACATGTACTATATATAACACTAGATACTAACAGGTACTATATATAACACTAGGTACTAACAGGTACTATATATAACACTAGGTACTAACATGTACTATATATAAAACGAGATACTAACAGGTACTATATATAACACTAGGTACTAACAGGTACTATATATAACACTAGATACTAACAGGTACTATATATAACACTAGATACTAACAGGTACTATATATAACACACTAGGTACTAACAGGTACTATATATAACACTAGGTACTAACAGGTACTATATATAACACTAGATACTAACAGGTACTATATATAACACTAGGTACTAACAGGTACTATATATAACACACTAGGTACTAACAGGTACTATATATAACACTATGTACTAACAGGTACTATATATAACACTAGGTACTAACAGGTACTATATATAACACTAGATACTAACAGGTACTATATATATAACACTAGCTACTAACACGTACTATATATAACACTAGATACTAACAGCAGGTACTATATATATAACACTAGATACTAACAGGTACTATATATAACACTAGGTACTAACAGGTACTTTATATAACACTAGGTACTAACAGGTACTATATATAACACTAGATACTAACAGGTACTATATATAACACAAAGGTACTAACAGGTACTATATATAACACTAGATACTAACAGGTACTATATATATAACACTAGATACTAACAAGTACTATATATAACACTAGATACTAACAGCAGGTACTATATATATAACATTAGATACTAACGGGTACTATACATAACACTAGGTACTAACAGGTACTTTATATAACACTAGGTACTAACAGGTACTATATATAACACTAGGTACTAACAGGTACTATATATATAACACTAGGTACTAACAGGTAATATATATAACACACTAGATACTAACAGGTACTTTATATAACACTATGTACTAACAGGTACTATATATAACACTAGATACTAACATGTACTATATATAACACTAGGTACTAACAGGTACTATATATAACACTAGGTACTAACAGGTACTATATATAACACACTGGGTACTAACAGGTACTATATATAACACTAGGTACTAACAGGTACTATATATAACACACTAGGTACTAACAGGTACTATATATAACACTAGATACTAACAGGTACTATATATAACACACTAGGTACTAACAGGTACTATATATAACACTATGTACTAACAGGTACTATATATAACACTAGATACTAACAGGTACTATATATAACACACTAGATACTAACAGGTACTTTATATAACACTATGTACTAACAGGTACTATATATAACACTAGATACTAACAGGTACTATATATAACACTAGGTACTAACAGGTACTTTATATAACACTAGGTACTAACAGGTACTATATATAACACTAGGTACTAACAGGTACTTTATATAACACTATGTACTAACATGTACTATATATAACACTAGATACTAACATGTACTATATATAACACTAGGTACTAACAGGTACTATATATAACACTAGGTACTAACAGGTACTATATATAACACACTAGGTACTAACAGGTACTATATATAACACTAGGTACTAACAGGTACTATATATAACACACTAGGTACTAACAGGTACTATATATAACACTAGATACTAACAGGTACTATATATAACACACTAGGTACTAACAGGTACTATATATAACATTATGTACTAACAGGTACTATATATAACACTAGGTACTAACATGTACTATATTTAACACTAGGCACTAACAGGTACTATATATAACACTAGGTACTAACATGTACTATATATAACACTAGATACTAACAGGTACTATATATAACACTAGGTACTAACAGGTACTATATATAACACTAGGTACTAACATGTACTATATATAAAACTAGATACTAACAGGTACTATATATAACACTAGGTACTAACAGGTACTATATATAACACTAGATACTAACAGGTACTATATATAACACTAGATACTAACAGGTACTATATATAACACACTAGGTACTAACAGGTACTATATATATAACACTAGGTACTAACAGGTACTATATATAACACTAGGTACTAACAGGTACTATATATAACACTAGATACTAACAGGTACTATATATAACACTAGGTATTAACAGGTACTATATATAACACACTAGGTACTAACAGGTACTATATATAACACTATGTACTAACAGGTACTATATATAACACTAGGTACTAACAGGTACTATATATAACACTAGATACTAACAGGTACTATATATATAACACTAGATACTAACATGTACTATATATAACACTAGATACTAACAGCAGGTACTATATATAACACTAGATACTAACAGGTACTATATATAACACTAGGTACTAACAGGTACTTTATATAACACTAGGTACTAACAGGTACTATATATAACACTAGATACTAACAGGTACTATATATAACACAAAGGTACTAACAGGTACTATATATAACACTAGATACTAACAGGTACTATATATATAACACTAGATACTAACAAGTACTATATATAACACTAGATACTAACAGCAGGTACTATATATATAACATTAGATACTAACGGGTACTATACATAACACTAGGTACTAACAGGTACTTTATATAACACTAGGTACTAACAGGTACTATATATAACACTAGGTACTAACAGGTACTATATATATAACACTAGGTACTAACAGGTAATATATATAACACACTAGATACTAACAGGTACTTTATATAACACTATGTACTAACATGTACTATATATAACACTAGATACTAACATGTACTATATATAACACTAGGTACTAACAGGTACTATATATAACACTAGGTACTAACAGGTACTATATATAACACACTGGGTACTAACAGGTACTATATATAACACTAGGTACTAACAGGTACTATATATAACACTAGATACTAACAGGTACTATATATAACACACTAGGTACTAACAGGTACTATATATAACACTATGTACTAACAGGTACTATATATAACACTAGATACTAACAGGTACTATATATAACACACTAGATACTAACAGGTACTTTATATAACACTATGTACTAACAGGTACTATATATAACACTAGATACTAACAGGTACTATATATAACACTAGGTACTAACAGGTACTTTATATAACACTAGGTACTAACAGGTACTATATATAACACACTAGGTACTAACAGGTACTATATATAACACTAGATACTAACAGGTACTATATATAACACTAGGTACTAACAGGTACTATATATAACACTAGGTACTAACAGGTACTATATATAACACTAGATACTAACAGGTACTATATATAACACTAGGTACTAACAGGTACTTTATATAACACTAGGTACTAATATGTAATATATATAACACACTAGGTACTAACAGGTACTATATATAACACTAGATACTAACAGGTACTATATATAACCTTAGATACTAACAGGTACTATATATAACACTAGGTACTAACAGGTACTATACCACACTAGGTACTAACAGGTACTATATATAACACTAGGTACTAACAGGTACTATATATAACACATTAGATACTAACAGGTATTATATATAACACTAGGTACTAACAGGTACTATATATAACACTAGGTACTAACAGGTACTATATATAACACTAGGTACTAACAGGTACTATATATAACACACTAGATACTAACAGGTACTATATATAACACTAGATACTAACATGTAATATATATAACACACTAGGTACTAACAGGTACTATATATAACACTAGGTACTAACAGGTACTATATATAACACTAGGTACTAACAGGTACTATATATAACACACTAGATACTAACAGGTACTATATATAACACTAGATACTAACATGTAATATATATAACACACTAGGTACTAACAGGTACTATATATAACACTAGGTACTAACATGTACTATATATAACACTAGGCACTAACAGGTACTATATATAACACTAGGTACTAACATGTACTATATATAACACTAGATACTAACAGGTACTATATATAACACTAGGTACTAACAGGTACTATATATAACACTAGGTACTAACATGTACTATATATAAAACGAGATACTAACAGGTACTATATATAACACTAGGTACTAACAGGTACTATATATAACACTAGATACTAACAGGTACTATATATAACACTAGATACTAACAGGTACTATATATAACACACTAGGTACTAACAGGTACTATATATAACACTAGGTACTAACAGGTACTATATATAACACTAGATACTAACAGGTACTATATATAACACTAGGTACTAACAGGTACTATATATAACACACTAGGTACTAACAGGTACTATATATAACACTATGTACTAACAGGTACTATATATAACACTAGGTACTAACAGGTACTATATATAACACTAGATACTAACAGGTACTATATATATAACACTAGCTACTAACACGTACTATATATAACACTAGATACTAACAGCAGGTACTATATATATAACACTAGATACTAACAGGTACTATATATAACACTAGGTACTAACAGGTACTTTATATAACACTAGGTACTAACAGGTACTATATATAACACTAGATACTAACAGGTACTATATATAACACAAAGGTACTAACAGGTACTATATATAACACTAGATACTAACAGGTACTATATATATAACACTAGATACTAACAAGTACTATATATAACACTAGATACTAACAGCAGGTACTATATATATAACATTAGATACTAACGGGTACTATACATAACACTAGGTACTAACAGGTACTTTATATAACACTAGGTACTAACAGGTACTATATATAACACTAGGTACTAACAGGTACTATATATATAACACTAGGTACTAACAGGTAATATATATAACACACTAGATACTAACAGGTACTTTATATAACACTATGTACTAACAGGTACTATATATAACACTAGATACTAACATGTACTATATATAACACTAGGTACTAACAGGTACTATATATAACACTAGGTACTAACAGGTACTATATATAACACACTGGGTACTAACAGGTACTATATATAACACTAGGTACTAACAGGTACTATATATAACACACTAGGTACTAACAGGTACTATATATAACACTAGATACTAACAGGTACTATATATAACACACTAGGTACTAACAGGTACTATATATAACACTATGTACTAACAGGTACTATATATAACACTAGATACTAACAGGTACTATATATAACACACTAGATACTAACAGGTACTTTATATAACACTATGTACTAACAGGTACTATATATAACACTAGATACTAACAGGTACTATATATAACACTAGGTACTAACAGGTACTTTATATAACACTAGGTACTAACAGGTACTATATATAACACTAGGTACTAACAGGTACTTTATATAACACTATGTACTAACATGTACTATATATAACACTAGATACTAACATGTACTATATATAACACTAGGTACTAACAGGTACTATATATAACACTAGGTACTAACAGGTACTATATATAACACACTAGGTACTAACAGGTACTATATATAACACTAGGTACTAACAGGTACTATATATAACACACTAGGTACTAACAGGTACTATATATAACACTAGATACTAACAGGTACTATATATAACACACTAGGTACTAACAGGTACTATATATAACATTATGTACTAACAGGTACTATATATAACACTAGGTACTAACATGTACTATATTTAACACTAGGCACTAACAGGTACTATATATAACACTAGGTACTAACATGTACTATATATAACACTAGATACTAACAGGTACTATATATAACACTAGGTACTAACAGGTACTATATATAACACTAGGTACTAACATGTACTATATATAAAACTAGATACTAACAGGTACTATATATAACACTAGGTACTAACAGGTACTATATATAACACTAGATACTAACAGGTACTATATATAACACTAGATACTAACAGGTACTATATATAACACACTAGGTACTAACAGGTACTATATATAACACTAGGTACTAACAGGTACTATATATAACACTAGGTACTAACAGGTACTATATATAACACTAGATACTAACAGGTACTATATATAACACTAGGTATTAACAGGTACTATATATAACACACTAGGTACTAACAGGTACTATATATAACACTATGTACTAACAGGTACTATATATAACACTAGGTACTAACAGGTACTATATATAACACTAGATACTAACAGGTACTATATATATAACACTAGATACTAACATGTACTATATATAACACTAGATACTAACAGCAGGTACTATATATAACACTAGATACTAACAGGTACTATATATAACACTAGGTACTAACAGGTACTTTATATAACACTAGGTACTAACAGGTACTATATATAACACTAGATACTAACAGGTACTATATATAACACAAAGGTACTAACAGGTACTATATATAACACTAGATACTAACATGTACTATATATATAACACTAGATACTAACAAGTACTATATATAACACTAGATACTAACAGCAGGTACTATATATATAACATTAGATACTAACGGGTACTATACATAACACTAGGTACTAACAGGTACTTTATATAACACTAGGTACTAACAGGTACTATATATAACACTAGGTACTAACAGGTACTATATATATAACACTAGGTACTAACAGGTAATATATATAACACACTAGATACTAACAGGTACTTTATATAACACTATGTACTAACATGTACTATATATAACACTAGATACTAACATGTACTATATATAACACTAGGTACTAACAGGTACTATATATAACACTAGGTACTAACAGGTACTATATATAACACACTGGGTACTAACAGGTACTATATATAACACTAGGTACTAACAGGTACTATATATAACACTAGATACTAACAGGTACTATATATAACACACTAGGTACTAACAGGTACTATATATAACACTATGTACTAACAGGTACTATATATAACACTAGATACTAACAGGTACTATATATAACACACTAGATACTTACAGGTACTTTATATAACACTATGTACTAACAGGTACTATATATAACACTAGATACTAACAGGTACTATATATAACACTAGGTACTAACAGGTACTTTATATAACACTAGGTACTAACAGGTACTATATATAACACACTAGGTACTAACAGGTACTATATATAACACTAGATACTAACAGGTACTATATATAACACACTAGGTACTAACAGGTACTATATATAACACTATGTACTAACAGGTACTATATATAACACTAGATACTAACAGGTACTATATATAACACTAGGTACTAACAGGTACTATATATAACACACTAGATACTAACAGGTACTATATATAACACTAGATACTAACATGTAATATATATAACACACTAGGTACTAACATGTACTATATATAACACTAGGTACTAACATGTACTATATATAACACTAGGCACTAACAGGTACTATATATAACACTAGGTACTAACATGTACTATATATAACACTAGATACTAACAGGTACTATATATAACACTAGGTACTAACAGGTACTATATATAACACTAGGTACTAACATGTACTATATATAACACTAGATACTAACATGTACTATATATAACACTAGGTACTAACAGGTACTATATATAACACTAGATACTAACAGGTACTATATATAACACTAGGTACTAACAGGTACTATATATAACACACTAGGTACTAACAGGTACTATATATAACACTAGGTACTAACAGGTACTATATATAACACTAGATACTAACAGTTACTATATATAACACACTAGGTACTAACAGGTACTATATATAACACTATGTACTAACAGGTACTATATATAACACTAGATACTAACAGGTACTATATATAACACTAGGTACTAACAGGTACTATATATAACACACTAGATACTAACAGGTACTATATATAACACTAGATACTAACATGTAATATATATAACACACTAGGTACTAACATGTACTATATATAACACTAGTTACTAACATGTACTATATATAACACTAGGCACTAACAGGTACTATATATAACACTAGGTACTAACATGTACTATATATAACACTAGATACTAACAGGTACTATATATAACACTAGGTACTAACAGGTACTATATATAACACTAGGTACTAACATGTACTATATATAACACTAGATACTAACATGTACTATATATAACACTAGGTACTAACAGGTACTATATATAACACTAGATACTAACAGGTACTATATATAACACTAGGTACTAACAGGTACTATATATAACACACTAGGTACTAACAGGTACTATATATAACACTAGGTACTAACAGGTACTATATATAACACTAGGTACTAACAGGTACTATATATAACACTAGATACTAACAGGTACTATATATAACACTAGGTACTAACAGGTACTATATATAACACACTAGGTACTAACAGGTACTATATATAACACTATGTACTAACAGGTACTATATATAACACTAGGTACTAACAGGTACTATATATAACACTAGATACTAACAGGTACTATATATAACACAATATACTAACAGGTACTATATATAACACTAGATACTAACAGCAGGTACTATATATATAACACTAGATACTAACAGGTACTATATATAACACTAGGTACTAACATGTACTTTATATAACACTAGGTACTAACAGGTACTATATATAACACTAGATACTAACAGGTACTATATATAACACTAGGTACTAACAGGTACTATATATAACACTAGATACTAACAGGTACTATATATATAACACTAGATACTAACAGGTACTATATATAACACTAGCTACTAACAGCAGGTACTATATATATAACATTAGATACTAACGGGTACTATATATATAACACTAGGTACTAACATGTACTTTATATAACACTAGGTACTAACAGGTACTATATATAACACTAGGTACTAACAGGTACTATATATAACACTAGGTACTAACAGGTACTATATATATAACACTAGGTACTAACAGGTACTATATATAACACACTAGATACTAACAGGTACTTTATATAACACTATGTACTAACAGGTACTATATATAACACTAGATACTAACATGTACTATATATAACACTAGGTACTAACAGGTACTATATATAACACTAGGTACTAACAGGTACTATATATAACACACTGGGTACTAACAGGTACTATATATAACACTAGGTACTAACAGGTACTATATATAACACACTAGGTACTAACAGGTACTATATATAACACTAGATACTAACAGGTACTATATATAACACACTAGGTACTAACAGGTACTATATATAACACTATGTACTAACAGGTACTATATATAACACTAGATACTAACAGGTACTATATATAACACACTAGATACTAACAGGTACTTTATATAACACTATGTACTAACAGGTACTATATATAACACTAGATACTAACAGGTACTATATATAACACTAGGTACTAACAGGTACTTTATATAACACTAGGTACTAACAGGTACTATATATAACACTAGGTACTAACAGGTACTTTATATAACACCATGTACTAACAGGTACTATATATAACACTAGATACTAACATGTACTATATATAACACTAGGTACTAACAGGTACTATATATAACACTAGGTACTAACAGGTACTATATATAACACACTAGGTACTAACAGGTACTATATATAACACTAGGTACTAACAGGTACTATATATAACACACTAGGTACTAACAGGTACTATATATAACACTAGATACTAACAGGTACTATATATAACACACTAGGTACTAACAGGTACTATATATAACACTATGTACTAACAGGTACTATATATAACACTAGATACTAACAGGTACTATATATAACACTAGGTACTAACAGGTACTATATATAACACACTAGATACTAACAGGTACTATATATAACACTAGATACTAACATGTAATATATATAACACACTAGGTACTAACATGTACTATATATAACACTAGGTACTAACATGTACTATATATAACACTAGGCACTAACAGGTACTATATATAACACTAGGTACTAACATGTACTATATATAACACTAGATACTAACAGGTACTATATATAACACTAGGTACTAACAGGTACTATATATAAAACTAGGTACTAACATGTACTATATATAACACTAGATACTAACATGTACTATATATAACACTAGGTACTAACATGTACTATATATATAACACTAGATACTAACAGGTACTATATATAACACTAGGTACTAACAGGTACTATATATAACACTAGGTACTAACAGGTACTATATATAACACTAGATACTAACAGGTACTATATATAACACTAGGTACTAACAGGTACTATATATAACACACTAGGTACTAACAGGTACTATATATAACACTATGTACTAACAGGTACTATATATAACACTAGGTACTAACAGGTACTATATATAACACTAGATACTAACAGGTACTATATATATAACACAATATACTAACAGGTACTATATATAACACTAGATACTAACAGCAGGTACTATATATATAACACTAGATACGAACAGGTACTATATATAACACTAGGTACTAACATGTACTTTATATAACACTAGGTACTAACAGGTACTATATATAACACTAGATACTAACATGTACTATATATAACACTAGGTACTAACAGGTACTATATATAACACTAGATACTAACAGGTACTATATATATAACACTAGATACTAACAGGTACTATATATAACACTAGCTACTAACAGCAGGTACTATATATATAACATTAGATACTAACGGGTACTATATATATAACACTAGGTACTAACAGGTACTTTATATAACACTAGGTACTAACATGTACTATATATAACACTAGGTACTAACAGGTACTATATATAACACTAGGTACTAACAGGTACTATATATATAACACTAGGTACTAACAGGTACTATATATAACACACTAGATACTAACAGGTACTTTATATAACACTATGTACTAACAGGTACTATATATAACACTAGATACTAACATGTACTATATATAACACTAGGTACTAACAGGTACTATATATAACACTAGGTACTAACAGGTACTATATATAACACACTAGGTACTAACAGGTACTATATATAACACTAGATACTAACAGGTACTATATATAACACACTAGGTACTAACAGGTACTATATATAACACTATGTACTAACAGGTACTATATATAACACTAGATACTAACAGGTACTATATATAACACACTAGATACTAACAGGTACTTTATATAACACTATGTACTAACAGGTACTATATATAACACTAGATACTAACAGGTACTATATATAACACTAGGTACTAACATGTACTTTATATAACACTAGGTACTAACAGGTACTATATATAACACTAGATACTAACAGGTACTATATATAACACTAGGTACTAACAGGTACTATATATAACACTAGATACTAACAGGTACTATATATATAACACTAGATACTAACAGGTACTATATATAACACTAGCTACTAACAGCAGGTACTATATATATAACATTAGATACTAACGGGTACTATATATATAACACTAGGTACTAACAGGTACTTTATATAACACTAGGTACTAACATGTACTATATATAACACTAGGTACTAACAGGTACTATATATAACACTAGGTACTAACAGGTACTATATATATAACACTAGGTACTAACAGGTACTATATATAACACACTAGATACTAACAGGTACTTTATATAACACTATGTACTAACAGGTACTATATATAACACTAGATACTAACATGTACTATATATAACACTAGGTACTAACAGGTACTATATATAACACTAGGTACTAACAGGTACTATATATAACACACTAGGTACTAACAGGTACTATATATAACACTAGGTACTAACAGGTACTATATATAACACACTAGGTACTAACAGGTACTATATATAACACTAGATACTAACAGGTACTATATATAACACACTAGGTACTAACAGGTACTATATATAACACTATGTACTAACAGGTACTATATATAACACTAGATACTAACATGTACTATATATAAGACACTAGATACTAACAGGTACTTTATATAACACTATGTACTAACAGGTACTATATATAACACTAGATACTAACAGGTACTATATATATAACACTAGGTACTAACAGGTACTTTATATAACACTAGGTACTAACAGGTACTATATATAACACTAGGTACTAGCAGGTACTTTATATAACACTATGTACTAACAGGTACTATATATAACACTAGATACTAACATGTACTATATATAACACTAGGTACTAACATGTACTATATATAACACTAGGTACTAACAGGTACTATATATAACACACTAGGTACTAACAGGTACTATATATAACACTAGGTACTAACAGGTACTATATATAACACACTAGGTACTAACAGGTACTATATATAACACAATATACTAACAGGTACTATATATAACACTAGATACTAACAGCAGGTACTATATATATAACACTAGATACTAACAGGTACTATATATAACACTAGGTACTAACATGTACTTTATATAACACTAGGTACTAACAGGTACTATATATAACACTAGATACTAACAGGTACTATATATAACACTAGGTACTAACAGGTACTATATATAACACTAGATACTAACAGGTACTATATATATATAACACTAGATACTAACAGGTACTATATATAACACTAGCTACTAACAGCAGGTACTATATATATAACATTAGATACTAACGGGTACTATATATATAACACTAGGTACTAACAGGTACTTTATATAACACTAGGTACTAACAGGTACTATATATAACACTAGGTACTAACAGGTACTATATATAACACTAGGTACTAACAGGTACTATATATATAACACTAGGTACTAACAGGTACTATATATAACACACTAGATACTAACAGGTACTTTATATAACACTATGTACTAACAGGTACTATATATAACACTAGATACTAACATGTACTATATATAACACTAGGTACTAACATGTACTATATATAACACTAGGTACTAACAGGTACTATATATAACACACTGGGTACTAACAGGTACTATATATAACACTAGGTACTAACAGGTACTATATATAACACACTAGGTACTAACAGGTACTATATATAACACTAGATACTAACAGGTACTATATATAACACACTAGGTACTAACAGGTACTATATATAACACTATGTACTAACAGGTACTATATATAACACTAGATACTAACAGGTACTATATATAACACACTAGATACTAACAGGTACGTTATATAACACTATGTACTAACAGGTACTATATATAACACTAGATACTAACAGGTACTATATATAACACTAGGTACTAACAGGTACTTTATATAACACTAGGTACTAACAGGTACTATATATAACACTAGGTACTAACAGGTACTTTATATAACACTATGTACTAACAGGTACTATATATAACACTAGATACTAACATGTACTATATATAACACTAGGTACTAACAGGTACTATATATAACACT
Organism: Notolepis coatsorum; assembly: GCF_963971535.1. Lineage (NCBI taxonomy): Eukaryota > Metazoa > Chordata > Actinopteri > Aulopiformes > Paralepididae > Notolepis > Notolepis coatsorum. The sequence goes on from NC_140169.1 coordinate 61,134,156, forward strand.
AGGTACTAACAGGTACTATATATAACACACTAGGTACTAACAGGTACTATATATAACACTAGGTACTAACAGGTACTATATATAACACACTAGGTACTAACAGGTACTATATATAACACTAGATACTAACAGGTACTATATATAACACACTAGGTACTAACAGGTACTATATATAACACTATGTACTAACAGGTACTATATATAACACTAGATACTAACAGGTACTATATATAACACTATGTACTAACAGGTACTATATATAACACTAGATACTAACAGGTACTATATATAACACACTAGATACTAACAGGTACTTTATATAACACTATGTACTAACAGGTACTATATATAACACTAGATACTAACAGGTACTATATATAACACTAGGTACTAACAGGTACTTTATATAACACTAGGTACTAACAGGTACTATATATAACACTAGGTACTAACAGGTACTTTATATAACACTATGTACTAACAGGTACTATATATAACACTAGATACTAACATGTACTATATATAACACTAGGTACTAACAGGTACTATATATAACACTAGGTACTAACAGGTACTATATATAACACACTAGGTACTAACAGGTACTATATATAACACTAGGTACTAACAGGTACTATATATAACACTAGGTACTAACAGGTACTATATATAACACACTAGGTACTAACAGGTACTATATATAACACACTAGGTACTAACAGGTACTATATATAACACACTAGGTACTAACAGGTACTATATATAACACTAGATACTAACAGGTACTATATATAACACACTAGGTACTAACAGGTACTATATATAACACTATGTACTAACAGGTACTATATATAACACTAGATACTAACAGGTACTATATATAACACTAGGTACTAACAGGTACTATATATAACACACTAGATACTAACAGGTACTATATATAACACTAGATACTAACATGTAATATATATAACACACTAGGTACTAACAGGTACTATATATAACATTATGTACTAACAGGTACTATATATAACACTAGGTACTAACATGTACTATATTTAACACTAGGCACTAACAGGTACTATATATAACACTAGGTACTAACATGTACTATATATAACACTAGATACTAACAGGTACTATATATAACACTAGGTACTAACAGGTACTATATATAACACTAGGTACTAACATGTACTATATATAAAACTAGATACTAACAGGTACTATATATAACACTAGGTACTAACAGGTACTATATATAACACTAGATACTAACAGGTACTATATATAACACTAGATACTAACAGGTACTATATATAACACACTAGGTACTAACAGGTACTATATATAACACTAGGTACTAACAGGTACTATATATAACACTAGGTACTAACAGGTACTATATATAACACTAGATACTAACAGGTACTATATATAACACTAGGTACTAACAGGTACTATATATAACACACTAGGTACTAACAGGTACTATATATAACACTATGTACTAACATGTACTATATATAACACTAGGTACTAACAGGTACTATATATAACACTAGATACTAACAGGTACTATATATATAACACTAGATACTAACACGTACTATATATAACACTAGATACTAACAGCAGGTACTATATATATAACACTAGATACTAACAGGTACTATATATAACACTAGGTACTAACAGGTACTTTATATAACACTAGGTACTAACAGGTACTATATATAACACTAGATACTAACAGGTACTATATATAACACAAAGGTACTAACAGGTACTATATATAACACTAGATACTAACAGGTACTATATATAACACTAGATACTAACAAGTACTATATATAACACTAGATACTAACAGCAGGTACTATATATATAACATTAGATACTAACGGGTACTATACATAACACTAGGTACTAACAGGTACTTTATATAACACTAGGTACTAACAGGTACTATATATAACACTAGGTACTAACAGGTACTATATATATAACACTAGGTACTAACAGGTAATATATATAACACACTAGATACTAACAGGTACTTTATATAACACTATGTACTAACAGGTACTATATATAACACTAGATACTAACATGTACTATATATAACACTAGGTACTAACAGGTACTATATATAACACTAGGTACTAACAGGTACTATATATAACACACTGGGTACTAACAGGTACTATATATAACACTAGGTACTAACAGGTACTATATATAACACACTAGGTACTAACAGGTACTATATATAACACTAGATACTAACAGGTACTATATATATAACACTAGATACTAACACGTACTATATATAACACTAGATACTAACAGCAGGTACTATATAACACTAGATACTAACAGGTACTATATATAACACTAGGTACTAACAGGTACTTTATATAACACTAGGTACTAACAGGTACTATATATAACACTAGATACTAACAGGTACTATATATAACACAAAGGTACTAACAGGTACTATATATAACACTAGATACTAACAGGTACTATATATAACACTAGATACTAACAGCAGGTACTATATATATAACATTAGATACTAACGGGTACTATACATAACACTAGGTACTAACAGGTACTTTATATAACACTAGGTACTAACAGGTACTATATATAACACTAGGTACTAACAGGTACTATATATATAACACTAGGTACTAACAGGTAATATATATAACACACTAGATACTAACAGGTACTTTATATAACACTATGTACTAACAGGTACTATATATAACACTAGATACTAACATGTACTATATATAACACTAGGTACTAACAGGTACTATATATAACACTAGGTACTAACAGGTACTATATATAACACACTGGGTACTAACAGGTACTATATATAACACTAGGTACTAACAGGTACTATATATAACACACTAGGTACTAACAGGTACTATATATAACACTAGATACTAACAGGTACTATATATAACACACTAGGTACTAACAGGTACTATATATAACACTATGTACTAAAAGGTACTATATATAACACTAGATACTAACAGGTACTATATATAACACACTAGATACTAACAGGTACTTTATATAACACTATGTACTAACAGGTACTATATATAACACTAGATACTAACAGGTACTATATATAACACTAGATACTAACAGGTACTTTATATAACACTAGGTACTAACAGGTACTATATATAACACTAGGTACTAACAGGTACTTTATATAACACTATGTACTAACATGTACTATATATAACACTAGATACTAACATGTACTATATATAACACTAGGTACTAACAGGTACTATATATAACACTAGGTACTAACAGGTACTATATATAACACACTAGGTACTAACAGGTACTATATATAACACTAGGTACTAACAGGTACTATATATAACACACTAGGTACTAACAGGTACTATATATAACACTAGATACTAACAGGTACTATATATAACACACTAGGTACTAACAGGTACTATATATAACATTATGTACTAACAGGTACTATATATAACACTAGGTACTAACATGTACTATATTTAACACTAGGCACTAACAGGTACTATATATAACACTAGGTACTAACATGTACTATATATAACACTAGATACTAACAGGTACTATATATAACACTAGGTACTAACAGGTACTATATATAACACTAGGTACTAACATGTACTATATATAAAACTAGATACTAACAGGTACTATATATAACACTAGGTACTAACAGGTACTATATATAACACTAGATACTAACAGGTACTATATATAACACTAGATACTAACAGGTACTATATATAACACACTAGGTACTAACAGGTACTATATATAACACTAGGTACTAACAGGTACTATATATAACACTAGATACTAACAGGTACTATATATAACACTAGGTACTAACAGGTACTATATATAACACACTAGGTACTAACAGGTACTATATATAACACTATGTACTAACAGGTACTATATATAACACTAGGTACTAACAGGTACTATATATAACACTAGATACTAACAGGTACTATATATATAACACTAGATACTAACATGTACTATATATAACACTAGATACTAACAGCAGGTACTATATATAACACTAGATACTAACAGGTACTATATATAACACTAGGTACTAACAGGTACTTTATATAACACTAGGTACTAACAGGTACTATATATAACACTAGATACTAACAGGTACTATATATAACACAAAGGTACTAACATGTACTATATATAACACTAGATACTAACAGGTACTATATATATAACACTAGATACTAACAAGTACTATATATAACACTAGATACTAACAGCAGGTACTATATATATAACATTAGATACTAACGGGTACTATACATAACACTAGGTACTAACAGGTACTTTATATAACACTAGGTACTAACAGGTACTATATATAACACTAGGTACTAACAGGTACTATATATATAACACTAGGTACTAACAGGTAATATATATAACACACTAGATACTAACAGGTACTTTATATAACACTATGTACTAACATGTACTATATATAACACTAGATACTAACATGTACTATATATAACACTAGGTACTAACAGGTACTATATATAACACTAGGTACTAACAGGTACTATATATAACACACTGGGTACTAACAGGTACTATATATAACACTAGGTACTAACAGGTACTATATATAACACACTAGGTACTAACAGGTACTATATATAACACTATGTACTAACAGGTACTATATATAACACTAGATACTAACAGGTACTATATATAACACACTAGATACTAACAGGTACTTTATATAACACTATGTACTAACAGGTACTATATATAACACTAGATACTAACAGGTACTATATATAACACTAGGTACTAACAGGTACTTTATATAACACTAGGTACTAACAGGTACTATATATAACACACGAGGTACTAACAGGTACTATATATAACACTAGATACTAACAGGTACTATATATAACACACTAGGTACTAACAGGTACTATATATAACACTATGTACTAACAGGTACTATATATAACACTAGATACTAACAGGTACTATATATAACACTAGGTACTAACAGGTACTATATATAACACACTAGATACTAACAGGTACTATATATAACACTAGATACTAACATGTAATATATATAACACACTAGGTACTAACATGTACTATATATAACACTAGGTACTAACATGTACTATATATAACACTAGGCACTAACAGGTACTATATATAACACTAGGTACTAACATGTACTATATATAACACTAGATACTAACAGGTACTATATATAACACTAGGTACTAACAGGTACTATATATAACACTAGGTACTAACATGTACTATATATAACACTAGATACTAACATGTACTATATATAACACTAGGTACTAACAGGTACTATATATAACACTAGATACTAACAGGTACTATATATAACACTAGGTACTAACAGGTACTATATATAACACACTAGGTACTAACAGGTACTATATATAACACTAGGTACTAACAGGTACTATATATAACACTAGGTACTAACAGGTACTATATATAACACTAGATACTAACAGGTACTATATATAACACACTAGGTACTAACAGGTACTATATATAACACTATGTACTAACAGGTACTATATATAACACTAGATACTAACAGGTACTATATATAACACTAGGTACTAACAGGTACTATATATAACACACTAGATACTAACAGGTACTATATATAACACTAGATACTAACATGTAATATATATAACACACTAGGTACTAACATGTACTATATATAACACTAGGTACTAACATGTACTATATATAACACTAGGCACTAACAGGTACTATATATAACACTAGGTACTAACATGTACTATATATAACACTAGATACTAACAGGTACTATATATAACACTAGGTACTAACAGGTACTATATATAACACTAGGTACTAACATGTACTATATATAACACTAGATACTAACATGTACTATATATAACACTAGGTACTAACAGGTACTATATATAACACTAGATACTAACAGGTACTATATATAACACTAGGTACTAACAGGTACTATATATAACACACTAGGTACTAACAGGTACTATATATAACACTAGGTACTAACAGGTACTATATATAACACTAGGTACTAACAGGTACTATATATAACACTAGATACTAACAGGTACTATATATAACACACTAGGTACTAACAGGTACTATATATAACACTATGTACTAACAGGTACTATATATAACACTAGATACTAACAGGTACTATATATAACACTAGGTACTAACAGGTACTATATATAACACACTAGATACTAACAGGTACTATATATAACACTAGATACTAACATGTAATATATATAACACACTAGGTACTAACATGTACTATATATAACACTAGGTACTAACATGTACTATATATAACACTAGGCACTAACAGGTACTATATATAACACTAGGTACTAACATGTACTATATATAACACTAGATACTAACAGGTACTATATATAACACTAGGTACTAACAGGTACTATATATAACACTAGGTACTAACATGTACTATATATAACACTAGATACTAACATGTACTATATATAACACTAGGTACTAACAGGTACTATATATAACACTAGATACTAACATGTACTATATATAACACACTAGGTACTAACAGGTACTATATATAACACTAGGTACTAACAGGTACTATATATAACACTAGGTACTAACAGGTACTATATATAACACTAGATACTAACAGGTACTATATATAACACTAGGTACTAACAGGTACTATATATAACACACTAGGTACTAACAGGTACTATATATAACACTATGTACTAACAGGTACTATATATAACACTAGGTACTAACAGGTACTATATATAACACTAGATACTAACAGGTACTATATATAACACAATATACTAACAGGTACTATATATAACACTAGATACTAACAGCAGGTACTATATATATAACACTAGATACTAACAGGTACTATATATAACACTAGGTACTAACATGTACTTTATATAACACTAGGTACTAACAGGTACTATATATAACACTAGATACTAACAGGTACTATATATAACACTAGGTACTAACAGGTACTATATATAACACTAGATACTAACAGGTACTATATATATAACACTAGATACTAACAGGTACTATATATAACACTAGCTACTAACAGCAGGTACTATATATATAACATTAGATACTAACGGGTACTATATATATAACACTAGGTACTAACATGTACTTTATATAACACTAGGTACTAACAGGTACTATATATAACACTAGGTACTAACAGGTACTATATATAACACTAGGTACTAACAGGTACTATATATATAACACTAGGTACTAACAGGTACTATATATAACACACTAGATACTAACAGGTACTTTATATAACACTATGTACTAACAGGTACTATATATAACACTAGATACTAACATGTACTATATATAACACTAGGTACTAACAGGTACTATATATAACACTAGGTACTAACAGGTACTATATATAACACACTGGGTACTAACAGGTACTATATATAACACTAGGTACTAACAGGTACTATATATAACACACTAGGTACTAACAGGTACTATATATAACACTAGATACTAACAGGTACTATATATAACACACTAGGTACTAACAGGTACTATATATAACACTATGTACTAACAGGTACTATATATAACACTAGATACTAACAGGTACTATATATAACACACTAGATACTAACAGGTACTTTATATAACACTATGTACTAACAGGTACTATATATAACACTAGATACTAACAGGTACTATATATAACACTAGGTACTAACAGGTACTTTATATAACACTAGGTACTAACAGGTACTATATATAACACTAGGTACTAACAGGTACTTTATATAACACCATGTACTAACAGGTACTATATATAACACTAGATACTAACATGTACTATATATAACACTAGGTACTAACAGGTACTATATATAACACTAGGTACTAACAGGTACTATATATAACACACTAGGTACTAACAGGTACTATATATAACACTAGGTACGAACAGGTACTATATATAACACACTAGGTACTAACAGGTACTATATATAACACTAGATACTAACAGGTACTATATATAACACACTAGGTACTAACAGGTACTATATATAACACTATGTACTAACAGGTACTATATATAACACTAGATACTAACAGGTACTATATATAACACTAGGTACTAACAGGTACTATATATAACACACTAGATACTAACAGGTACTATATATAACACTAGATACTAACATGTAATATATATAACACACTAGGTACTAACATGTACTATATATAACACTAGGTACTAACATGTACTATATATAACACTAGGCACTAACAGGTACTATATATAACACTAGGTACTAACATGTACTATATATAACACTAGATACTAACAGGTACTATATATAACACTAGGTACTAACAGGTACTATATATAAAACTAGGTACTAACATGTACTATATATAACACTAGATACTAACATGTACTATATATAACACTAGGTACTAACAGGTACTATATATATAACACTAGATACTAACAGGTACTATATATAACACTAGGTACTAACAGGTACTATATATAACACTAGGTACTAACAGGTACTATATATAACACTAGATACTAACAGGTACTATATATAACACTAGGTACTAACAGGTACTATATATAACACACTAGGTACTAACAGGTACTATATATAACACTATGTACTAACAGGTACTATATATAACACTAGGTACTAACAGGTACTATATATAACACTAGATACTAACAGGTACTATATATATAACACAATATACTAACAGGTACTATATATAACACTAGATACTAACAGCAGGTACTATATATATAACACTAGATACGAACAGGTACTATATATAACACTAGGTACTAACATGTACTTTATATAACACTAGGTACTAACAGGTACTATATATAACACTAGATACTAACAGGTACTATATATAACACTAGGTACTAACAGGTACTATATATAACACTAGATACTAACAGGTACTATATATATAACACTAGATACTAACAGGTACTATATATAACACTAGCTACTAACAGCAGGTACTATATATATAACATTAGATACTAACGGGTACTATATATAACACTAGGTACTAACAGGTACTTTATATAACACTAGGTACTAACATGTACTATATATAACACTAGGTACTAACAGGTACTATATATAACACTAGGTACTAACAGGTACTATATATATAACACTAGGTACTAACAGGTACTATATATAACACACTAGATACTAACAGGTACTTTATATAACACTATGTACTAACAGGTACTATATATAACACTAGATACTAACATGTACTATATATAACACTAGGTACTAACAGGTACTATATATAACACTAGGTACTAACAGGTACTATATATAACACACTAGGTACTAACAGGTACTATATATAACACTAGGTACTAACAGGTACTATATATAACACACTAGGTACTAACAGGTACTATATATAACACTAGATACTAACAGGTACTATATATAACACACTAGGTACTAACAGGTACTATATATAACACTATGTACTAACAGGTACTATATATAACACTAGATACTAACAGGTACTATATATAAGACACTAGATACTAACAGGTACTTTATATAACACTATGTACTAACAGGTACTATATATAACACTAGATACTAACAGGTACTATATATATAACACTAGGTACTAACAGGTACTTTATATAACACTAGGTACTAACAGGTACTATATATAACACGAGGTACTAGCAGGTACTTTATATAACACTATGTACTAACAGGTACTATATATAACACTAGATACTAACATGTACTATATATAACACTAGGTACTAACATGTACTATATATAACACTAGGTACTAACAGGTACTATATATAACACACTAGGTACTAACAGGTACTATATATAACACTAGGTACTAACAGGTACTATATATAACACACTAGGTACTAACAGGTACTATATATAACACTAGATACTAACAGGTACTATATATAACACACTAGGTACTAACAGGTACTATATATAACATTATGTACTAACAGGTACTATATATAACACTAGGTACTAACATGTACTATATTTAACACTAGGCACTAACAGGTACTATATATAACACTAGGTACTAACATGTACTATATATAACACTAGATACTAACAGGTACTATATATAACACTAGGTACTAACAGGTACTATATATAACACTAGGTACTAACATGTACTATATATAAAACTAGATACTAGCAGGTACTATATATAACACTAGGTACTAACAGGTACTATATATAACACTAGATACTAACAGGTACTATATATAACACTAGATACTAACAGGTACTATATATAACACACTAGGTACTAACAGGTACTATATATAACACTAGGTACTAACAGGTACTATATATAACACTAGGTACTAACAGGTACTATATATAACACTAGATACTAACAGGTACTATATATAACACTAGGTACTAACAGGTACTATATATAACACACTAGGTACTAACAGGTACTATATATAACACTAGATACTAACAGCAGGTACTATATATATAACACTAGATACTAACAGGTACTATATATAACACTAGGTACTAACAGGTACTTTATATAACACTAGGTACTAACAGGTACTATATATAACACTAGATACTAACAGGTACTATATATAACACTAGGTACTAACAGGTACTATATATAACACTAGATACTAACAGGTACTATATATAACACTAGATACTAACAGGTACTATATATAACACTAGCTACTAACAGCAGGTACTATATATATAACATTAGATACTAACGGGTACTATATATAACACTAGGTACTAACAGGTACTTTATATAACACTAGGTACTAACATGTACTATATATAACACTAGGTACTAACATGTACTATATATAACACTAGGTACTAACAGGTACTATATATATAACACTAGGTACTAACAGGTACTATATATAACACACTAGATACTAACAGGTACTTTATATAACACTATGTACTAACAGGTACTATATATAACACTAGATACTAACATGTACTATATATAACACTAGGTACTAACAGGTACTATATATAACACTAGGTACTAACAGGTACTATATATAACACACTAGGTACTAACAGGTACTATATATAACACTAGGTACTAACAGGTACTATATATAACACACTAGGTACTAACAGGTACTATATATAACACTAGATACTAACAGGTACTATATATAACACACTAGGTACTAACAGGTACTATATATAACACTATGTACTAACAGGTACTATATATAACACTAGATACTAACAGGTACTATATATAAGACACTAGATACTAACAGGTACTTTATATAACACTATGTACTAACAGGTACTATATATAACACTAGATACTAACAGGTACTATATATATAACACTAGGTACTAACAGGTACTTTATATAACACTAGGTACTAACAGGTACTATATATAACACTAGGTACTAGCAGGTACTTTATATAACACTATGTACTAACAGGTACTATATATAACACTAGATACTAACATGTACTATATATAACACTAGGTACTAACATGTACTATATATAACACTAGGTACTAACAGGTACTATATATAACACACTAGGTACTAACAGGTACTATATATAACACTAGGTACTAACAGGTACTATATATAACACACTAGGTACTAACAGGTACTATATATAACACTAGATACTAACAGGTACTATATATAACACACTAGGTACTAACAGGTACTATATATAACATTATGTACTAACAGGTACTATATATAACACTAGGTACTAACATGTACTATATTTAACACTAGGCACTAACAGGTACTATATATAACACTAGGTACTAACATGTACTATATATAACACTAGATACTAACAGGTACTATATATAACACTAGGTACTAACAGGTACTATATATAACACTAGGTACTAACATGTACTATATATAAAACTAGATACTAGCAGGTACTATATATAACACTAGGTACTAACAGGTACTATATATAACACTAGATACTAACAGGTACTATATATAACACACTAGGTACTAACAGGTACTATATATAACACTAGGTACTAACAGGTACTATATATAACACTAGGTACTAACAGGTACTATATATAACACTAGATACTAACAGGTACTATATATAACACTAGGTACTAACAGGTACTATATATAACACACTAGGTACTAACAGGTACTATATATAACACTAGATACTAACAGGTACTATATATAACACTAGGTACTAGCAGGTACTTTATATAACACTATGTACTAACATGTACTATATATAACACTAGATACTAACAGGTACTATATATAACACAATATACTAACAGGTACTATATATAACACTAGATACTAACAGCAGGTACTATATATATAACACTAGATACTAACAGGTACTATATATAACACTAGGTACTAACAGGTACTTTATATAACACTAGGTACTAACAGGTACTATATATAACACTAGATACTAACAGGTACTATATATAACACAAAGGTACTAACAGGTACTATATATAACACTAGATACTAACAGGTACTATATATATAACACTAGATACTAACAAGTACTATATATAACACTAGATACTAACAGCAGGTACTATATATATAACATTAGATACTAACGGGTACTATACATAACACTAGGTACTAACAGGTACTTTATATAACACTAGGTACTAACAGGTACTATATATAACACTAGGTACTAACAGGTACTATATATATAACACTAGGTACTAACAGGTAATATATATAACACACTAGATACTAACAGGTACTTTATATAACACTATGTACTAACAGGTACTATATATAACACTAGATACTAACATGTACTATATATAACACTAGGTACTAACAGGTACTATATATAACACTAGGTACTAACAGGTACTATATATAACACACTGGGTACTAACAGGTACTATATATAACACTAGGTACTAACAGGTACTATATATAACACACTAGGTACTAACAGGTACTATATATAACACTAGATACTAACAGGTACTATATATAACACACTAGGTACTAACAGGTACTATATATAACACTATGTACTAACAGGTACTATATATATAACACTAGGTACTAACAGGTACTATATATAACACACTAGATACTAACAGGTACTTTATATAACACTATGTACTAACAGGTACTATATATAACACTAGATACTAACATGTACTATATATAACACTAGGTACTAACAGGTACTATATATAACACTAGGTACTAACAGGTACTATATATAACACACTGGGTACTAACAGGTACTATATATAACACTAGGTACTAACAGGTACTATATATAACACACTAGGTACTAACAGGTACTATATATAACACTAGATACTAACAGGTACTATATATAACACACTAGGTACTAACAGGTACTATATATAACACTATGTACTAACAGGTACTATATATAACACTAGATACTAACAGGTACTATATATAACACACTAGATACTAACAGGTACTTTATATAACACTATGTACTAACAGGTACTATATATAACACTAGATACTAACAGGTACTATATATAACACTAGGTACTAACAGGTACTTTATATAACACTAGGTACTAACAGGTACTATATATAACACTAGGTACTAACAGGTACTTTATATAACACCATGTACTAACAGGTACTATATATAACACTAGATACTAACATGTACTATATATAACACTAGGTACTAACAGGTACTATATATAACACTAGGTACTAACAGGTACTATATATAACACACTAGGTACTAACAGGTACTATATATAACACTAGGTACGAACAGGTACTATATATAACACACTAGGTACTAACAGGTACTATATATAACACTAGATACTAACAGGTACTATATATAACACACTAGGTACTAACAGGTACTATATATAACACTATGTACTAACAGGTACTATATATAACACTAGATACTAACAGGTACTATATATAACACTAGGTACTAACAGGTACTATATATAACACACTAGATACTAACAGGTACTATATATAACACTAGATACTAACATGTAATATATATAACACACTAGGTACTAACATGTACTATATATAACACTAGGTACTAACATGTACTATATATAACACTAGGCACTAACAGGTACTATATATAACACTAGGTACTAACATGTACTATATATAACACTAGATACTAACAGGTACTATATATAACACTAGGTACTAACAGGTACTATATATAAAACTAGGTACTAACATGTACTATATATAACACTAGATACTAACATGTACTATATATAACACTAGGTACTAACAGGTACTATATATATAACACTAGATACTAACAGGTACTATATATAACACTAGGTACTAACAGGTACTATATATAACACTAGGTACTAACAGGTACTATATATAACACTAGATACTAACAGGTACTATATATAACACTAGGTACTAACAGGTACTATATATAACACACTAGGTACTAACAGGTACTATATATAACACTATGTACTAACAGGTACTATATATAACACTAGGTACTAACAGGTACTATATATAACACTAGATACTAACAGGTACTATATATATAACACAATATACTAACAGGTACTATATATAACACTAGATACTAACAGCAGGTACTATATATATAACACTAGATACGAACAGGTACTATATATAACACTAGGTACTAACATGTACTTTATATAACACTAGGTACTAACAGGTACTATATATAACACTAGATACTAACAGGTACTATATATAACACTAGGTACTAACAGGTACTATATATAACACTAGATACTAACAGGTACTATATATATAACACTAGATACTAACAGGTACTATATATAACACTAGCTACTAACAGCAGGTACTATATATATAACATTAGATACTAACGGGTACTATATATAACACTAGGTACTAACAGGTACTTTATATAACACTAGGTACTAACATGTACTATATATAACACTAGGTACTAACAGGTACTATATATAACACTAGGTACTAACAGGTACTATATATATAACACTAGGTACTAACAGGTACTATATATAACACACTAGATACTAACAGGTACTTTATATAACACTATGTACTAACAGGTACTATATATAACACTAGATACTAACATGTACTATATATAACACTAGGTACTAACAGGTACTATATATAACACTAGGTACTAACAGGTACTATATATAACACACTAGGTACTAACAGGTACTATATATAACACTAGGTACTAACAGGTACTATATATAACACACTAGGTACTAACAGGTACTATATATAACACTAGATACTAACAGGTACTATATATAACACACTAGGTACTAACAGGTACTATATATAACACTATGTACTAACAGGTACTATATATAACACTAGATACTAACAGGTACTATATATAAGACACTAGATACTAACAGGTACTTTATATAACACTATGTACTAACAGGTACTATATATAACACTAGATACTAACAGGTACTATATATATAACACTAGGTACTAACAGGTACTTTATATAACACTAGGTACTAACAGGTACTATATATAACACGAGGTACTAGCAGGTACTTTATATAACACTATGTACTAACAGGTACTATATATAACACTAGATACTAACATGTACTATATATAACACTAGGTACTAACATGTACTATATATAACACTAGGTACTAACAGGTACTATATATAACACACTAGGTACTAACAGGTACTATATATAACACTAGGTACTAACAGGTACTATATATAACACACTAGGTACTAACAGGTACTATATATAACACTAGATACTAACAGGTACTATATATAACACACTAGGTACTAACAGGTACTATATATAACATTATGTACTAACAGGTACTATATATAACACTAGGTACTAACATGTACTATATTTAACACTAGGCACTAACAGGTACTATATATAACACTAGGTACTAACATGTACTATATATAACACTAGATACTAACAGGTACTATATATAACACTAGGTACTAACAGGTACTATATATAACACTAGGTACTAACATGTACTATATATAAAACTAGATACTAGCAGGTACTATATATAACACTAGGTACTAACAGGTACTATATATAACACTAGATACTAACAGGTACTATATATAACACTAGATACTAACAGGTACTATATATAACACACTAGGTACTAACAGGTACTATATATAACACTAGGTACTAACAGGTACTATATATAACACTAGGTACTAACAGGTACTATATATAACACTAGATACTAACAGGTACTATATATAACACTAGGTACTAACAGGTACTATATATAACACACTAGGTACTAACAGGTACTATATATAACACTAGATACTAACAGCAGGTACTATATATATAACACTAGATACTAACAGGTACTATATATAACACTAGGTACTAACAGGTACTTTATATAACACTAGGTACTAACAGGTACTATATATAACACTAGATACTAACAGGTACTATATATAACACTAGGTACTAACAGGTACTATATATAACACTAGATACTAACAGGTACTATATATAACACTAGATACTAACAGGTACTATATATAACACTAGCTACTAACAGCAGGTACTATATATATAACATTAGATACTAACGGGTACTATATATAACACTAGGTACTAACAGGTACTTTATATAACACTAGGTACTAACATGTACTATATATAACACTAGGTACTAACATGTACTATATATAACACTAGGTACTAACAGGTACTATATATATAACACTAGGTACTAACAGGTACTATATATAACACACTAGATACTAACAGGTACTTTATATAACACTATGTACTAACAGGTACTATATATAACACTAGATACTAACATGTACTATATATAACACTAGGTACTAACAGGTACTATATATAACACTAGGTACTAACAGGTACTATATATAACACACTAGGTACTAACAGGTACTATATATAACACTAGGTACTAACAGGTACTATATATAACACACTAGGTACTAACAGGTACTATATATAACACTAGATACTAACAGGTACTATATATAACACACTAGGTACTAACAGGTACTATATATAACACTATGTACTAACAGGTACTATATATAACACTAGATACTAACAGGTACTATATATAAGACACTAGATACTAACAGGTACTTTATATAACACTATGTACTAACAGGTACTATATATAACACTAGATACTAACAGGTACTATATATATAACACTAGGTACTAACAGGTACTTTATATAACACTAGGTACTAACAGGTACTATATATAACACTAGGTACTAGCAGGTACTTTATATAACACTATGTACTAACAGGTACTATATATAACACTAGATACTAACATGTACTATATATAACACTAGGTACTAACATGTACTATATATAACACTAGGTACTAACAGGTACTATATATAACACACTAGGTACTAACAGGTACTATATATAACACTAGGTACTAACAGGTACTATATATAACACACTAGGTACTAACAGGTACTATATATAACACTAGATACTAACAGGTACTATATATAACACACTAGGTACTAACAGGTACTATATATAACATTATGTACTAACAGGTACTATATATAACACTAGGTACTAACATGTACTATATTTAACACTAGGCACTAACAGGTACTATATATAACACTAGGTACTAACATGTACTATATATAACACTAGATACTAACAGGTACTATATATAACACTAGGTACTAACAGGTACTATATATAACACTAGGTACTAACATGTACTATATATAAAACTAGATACTAGCAGGTACTATATATAACACTAGGTACTAACAGGTACTATATATAACACTAGATACTAACAGGTACTATATATAACACACTAGGTACTAACAGGTACTATATATAACACTAGGTACTAACAGGTACTATATATAACACTAGGTACTAACAGGTACTATATATAACACTAGATACTAACAGGTACTATATATAACACTAGGTACTAACAGGTACTATATATAACACACTAGGTACTAACAGGTACTATATATAACACTAGATACTAACAGGTACTATATATAACACTAGGTACTAGCAGGTACTTTATATAACACTATGTACTAACATGTACTATATATAACACTAGATACTAACAGGTACTATATATAACACAATATACTAACAGGTACTATATATAACACTAGATACTAACAGCAGGTACTATATATATAACACTAGATACTAACAGGTACTATATATAACACTAGGTACTAACAGGTACTTTATATAACACTAGGTACTAACAGGTACTATATATAACACTAGATACTAACAGGTACTATATATAACACAAAGGTACTAACAGGTACTATATATAACACTAGATACTAACAGGTACTATATATATAACACTAGATACTAACAAGTACTATATATAACACTAGATACTAACAGCAGGTACTATATATATAACATTAGATACTAACGGGTACTATACATAACACTAGGTACTAACAGGTACTTTATATAACACTAGGTACTAACAGGTACTATATATAACACTAGGTACTAACAGGTACTATATATATAACACTAGGTACTAACAGGTAATATATATAACACACTAGATACTAACAGGTACTTTATATAACACTATGTACTAACAGGTACTATATATAACACTAGATACTAACATGTACTATATATAACACTAGGTACTAACAGGTACTATATATAACACTAGGTACTAACAGGTACTATATATAACACACTGGGTACTAACAGGTACTATATATAACACTAGGTACTAACAGGTACTATATATAACACACTAGGTACTAACAGGTACTATATATAACACTAGATACTAACAGGTACTATATATAACACACTAGGTACTAACAGGTACTATATATAACACTATGTACTAACAGGTACTATATATAACACTAGATACTAACAGGTACTATATATAACACACTAGATACTAACAGGTACTTTATATAACACTATGTACTAACAGGTACTATATATAACACTAGATACTAACAGGTACTATATATAACACTAGGTACTAACAGGTACTTTATATAACACTAGGTACTAACAGGTACTATATATAACACTAGGTACTAACAGGTACTTTATATAACACTATGTACTAACAGGTACTATATATAACACTAGATACTAACATGTACTATATATAACACTAGGTACTAACAGGTACTATATATAACACTAGGTACTAACAGGTACTATATATAACACACTAGGTACTAACAGGTACTATATATAACACTAGGTACTAACAGGTACTATATATAACACACTAGGTACTAACAGGTACTATATATAACACTAGATACTAACAGGTACTATATATAACACACTAGGTACTAACAGGTACTATATATAACACTATGTACTAACAGGTACTATATATAACACTAGATACTAACAGGTACTATATATAACACTAGGTACTAACAGGTACTATATATAACACACTAGATACTAACAGGTACTATATATAACACTAGATACTAACATGTAATATATATAACACACTAGGTACTAACATGTACTATATATAACACTAGGTACTAACATGTACTATATATAACACTAGGCACTAACAGGTACTATATATAACACTAGGTACTAACATGTACTATATATAACACTAGATACTAACAGGTACTATATATAACACTAGGTACTAACAGGTACTATATATAACACTAGGTACTAACATGCACTATATATAACACTAGATACTAACATGTACTATATATAACACTAGGTACTAACAGGTACTATATATATAACACTAGATACTAACAGGTACTATATATAACACTAGGTACTAACAGGTACTATATATAACACACTAGGTACTAACAGGTACTATATATAACACTAGGTACTAACAGGTACTATATATAACACTAGGTACTAACAGGTACTATATATAACACTAGATACTAACAGGTACTATATATAACACTAGGTACTAACAGGTACTATATATAACACACTAGGTACTAACAGGTACTATATATAACACTATGTACTAACAGGTACTATATATAACACTAGGTACTAACATGTACTATATATAACACTAGATACTAACAGGTACTATATATAACACAATATACTAACAGGTACTATATATAACACTAGATACTAACAGCAGGTACTATATATATAACACTAGATACTAACAGGTACTATATATAACACTAGGTACTAACATGTACTTTATATAACACTAGGTACTAACAGGTACTATATATAACACTAGATACTAACAGGTACTATATATAACACTAGGTACTAACAGGTACTATATATAACACTAGATACTAACAGGTACTATATATATAACACTAGATACTAACAGGTACTATATATAACACTAGCTACTAACAGCAGGTACTATATATATAACATTAGATACTAACGGGTACTATATATATAACACTAGGTACTAACAGGTACTTTAT
The DNA here is from genome assembly GCF_963971535.1 of Notolepis coatsorum. Taxonomy (NCBI): domain Eukaryota; kingdom Metazoa; phylum Chordata; class Actinopteri; order Aulopiformes; family Paralepididae; genus Notolepis; species Notolepis coatsorum. The sequence goes on from NC_140169.1 coordinate 61,154,952, forward strand.
ATAACACTAGGTACTAACAGGTACTATATATAACACTAGGTACTAACAGGTACTATATATAACACTAGGTACTAACAGGTACTATATATATAACACTAGGTACTAACAGGTACTATATATAACACACTAGATACTAACAGGTACTTTATATAACACTATGTACTAACAGGTACTATATATAACACTAGATACTAACATGTACTATATATAACACTAGGTACTAACAGGTACTATATATAACACTAGGTACTAACAGGTACTATATATAACACACTGGGTACTAACAGGTACTATATATAACACTAGGTACTAACAGGTACTATATATAACACACTAGGTACTAACAGGTACTATATATAACACTAGATACTAACAGGTACTATATATAACACACTAGGTACTAACAGGTACTATATATAACACTATGTACTAACAGGTACTATATATAACACTAGATACTAACAGGTACTATATATAACACACTAGATACTAACAGGTACTTTATATAACACTATGTACTAACAGGTACTATATATAACACTAGATACTAACAGGTACTATATATAACACTAGGTACTAACAGGTACTTTATATAACACTAGGTACTAACAGGTACTATATATAACACTAGGTACTAACAGGTACTTTATATAACACTATGTACTAACAGGTACTATATATAACACTAGATACTAACATGTACTATATATATAACACTAGGTACTAACAGGTACTATATATAACACTAGGTACTAACAGGTACTATATATAACACACTAGGTACTAACAGGTACTATATATAACACTAGGTACTAACAGGTACTATATATAACACACTAGGTACTAACAGGTACTATATATAACACTAGATACTAACAGGTACTATATATAACACACTAGGTACTAACAGGTACTATATATAACACTATGTACTAACAGGTACTATATATAACACTAGATACTAACAGGTACTATATATAACACTATGTACTAACAGGTACTATATATAACACTAGATACTAACAGGTACTATATATAACACACTAGATACTAACAGGTACTTTATATAACACTATGTACTAACAGGTACTATATATAACACTAGATACTAACAGGTACTATATATAACACTAGGTACTAACAGGTACTTTATATAACACTAGGTACTAACAGGTACTATATATAACACTAGGTACTAACAGGTACTTTATATAACACTATGTACTAACAGGTACTATATATAACACTAGATACTAACATGTACTATATATAACACTAGGTACTAACAGGTACTATATATAACACTAGGTACTAACAGGTACTATATATAACACACTAGGTACTAACAGGTACTATATATAACACTAGGTACTAACAGGTACTATATATAACACTAGGTACTAACAGGTACTATATATAACACACTAGGTACTAACAGGTACTATATATAACACACTAGGTACTAACAGGTACTATATATAACACACTAGGTACTAACAGGTACTATATATAACACTAGATACTAACAGGTACTATATATAACACACTAGGTACTAACAGGTACTATATATAACACTATGTACTAACAGGTACTATATATAACACTAGATACTAACAGGTACTATATATAACACTAGGTACTAACAGGTACTATATATAACACACTAGATACTAACAGGTACTATATATAACACTAGATACTAACATGTAATATATATAACACACTAGGTACTAACAGGTACTATATATAACATTATGTACTAACAGGTACTATATATAACACTAGGTACTAACATGTACTATATTTAACACTAGGCACTAACAGGTACTATATATAACACTAGGTACTAACATGTACTATATATAACACTAGATACTAACAGGTACTATATATAACACTAGGTACTAACAGGTACTATATATAACACTAGGTACTAACATGTACTATATATAAAACTAGATACTAACAGGTACTATATATAACACTAGGTACTAACAGGTACTATATATAACACTAGATACTAACAGGTACTATATATAACAGTAGATACTAACAGGTACTATATATAACACACTAGGTACTAACAGGTACTATATATAACACTAGGTACTAACAGGTACTATATATAACACTAGGTACTAACAGGTACTATATATAACACTAGATACTAACAGGTACTATATATAACACTAGGTACTAACAGGTACTATATATAACACACTAGGTACTAACAGGTACTATATATAACACTATGTACTAACAGGTACTATATATAACACTAGGTACTAACAGGTACTATATATAACACTAGATACTAACAGGTACTATATATATAACACTAGATACTAACACGTACTATATATAACACTAGATACTAACAGCAGGTACTATATATATAACACTAGATACTAACAGGTACTATATATAACACTAGGTACTAACAGGTACTTTATATAACACTAGGTACTAACAGGTACTATATATAACACTAGATACTAACAGGTACTATATATAACACAAAGGTACTAACAGGTACTATATATAACACTAGATACTAACAGGTACTATATATATAACACTAGATACTAACAAGTACTATATATAACACTAGATACTAACAGCAGGTACTATATATATAACATTAGATACTAACGGGTACTATACATAACACTAGGTACTAACAGGTACTTTATATAACACTAGGTACTAACAGGTACTATATATAACACTAGGTACTAACAGGTACTATATATATAACACTAGGTACTAACAGGTAATATATATAACACACTAGATACTAACAGGTACTTTATATAACACTATGTACTAACAGGTACTATATATAACACTAGATACTAACATGTACTATATATAACACTAGGTACTAACAGGTACTATATATAACACTAGGTACTAACAGGTACTATATATAACACACTGGGTACTAACAGGTACTATATATAACACTAGGTACTAACAGGTACTATATATAACACACTAGGTACTAACAGGTACTATATATAACACTAGATACTAACAGGTACTATATATAACACACTAGGTACTAACAGGTACTATATATAACACTATGTACTAACAGGTACTATATATAACACTAGATACTAACAGGTACTATATATAACACACTAGATACTAACAGGTACTTTATATAACACTATGTACTAACAGGTACTATATATAACACTAGATACTAACAGGTACTATATATAACACTAGGTACTAACAGGTACTTTATATAACACTAGGTACTAACAGGTACTATATATAACACTAGGTACTAACAGGTACTTTATATAACACTATGTACTAACAGGTACTATATATAACACTAGATACTAACATGTACTATATATAACACTAGATACTAACACGTACTATATATAACACTAGATACTAACAGCAGGTACTATATATATAACACTAGATACTAACAGGTACTATATATAACAATAGATACTAACAGGTACTTTATATAACACTAGGTACTAACAGGTACTATATATAACACTAGATACTAACAGGTACTATATATAACACAAAGGTACTAACAGGTACTATATATAACACTAGATACTAACAGGTACTATATATAACACTAGATACTAACAAGTACTATATATAACACTAGATACTAACAGCAGGTACTATATATATAACATTAGATACTAACGGGTACTATACATAACACTAGGTACTAACAGGTACTTTATATAACACTAGGTACTAACAGGTACTATATATAACACTAGGTACTAACAGGTACTATATATATAACACTAGGTACTAACAGGTAATATATATAACACACTAGATACTAACAGGTACTTTATATAACACTATGTACTAACAGGTACTATATATAACACTAGATACTAACATGTACTATATATAACACTAGGTACTAACAGGTACTATATATAACACTAGGTACTAACAGGTACTATATATAACACACTGGGTACTAACAGGTACTATATATAACACTAGGTACTAACAGGTACTATATATAACACACTAGGTACTAACAGGTACTATATATAACACTAGATACTAACAGGTACTATATATATAACACTAGATACTAACACGTACTATATATAACACTAGATACTAACAGCAGGTACTATATAACACTAGATACTAACAGGTACTATATATAACACTAGGTACTAACAGGTACTTTATATAACACTAGGTACTAACAGGTACTATATATAACACTAGATACTAACAGGTACTATATATAACACAAAGGTACTAACAGGTACTATATATAACACTAGATACTAACAGGTACTATATATAACACTAGATACTAACAGCAGGTACTATATATATAACATTAGATACTAACGGGTACTATACATAACACTAGGTACTAACAGGTACTTTATATAACACTAGGTACTAACAGGTACTATATATAACACTAGGTACTAACAGGTACTATATATATAACACTAGGTACTAACAGGTAATATATATAACACACTAGATACTAACAGGTACTTTATATAACACTATGTACTAACAGGTACTATATATAACACTAGATACTAACATGTACTATATATAACACTAGGTACTAACAGGTACTATATATAACACTAGGTACTAACAGGTACTATATATAACACACTGGGTACTAACAGGTACTATATATAACACTAGGTACTAACAGGTACTATATATAACACACTAGGTACTAACAGGTACTATATATAACACTAGATACTAACAGGTACTATATATAACACACTAGGTACTAACAGGTACTATATATAACACTATGTACTAACAGGTACTATATATAACACTAGATACTAACAGGTACTATATATAACACACTAGATACTAACAGGTACTTTATATAACACTATGTACTAACAGGTACTATATATAACACTAGATACTAACAGGTACTATATATAACACTAGATACTAACAGGTACTTTATATAACACTAGGTACTAACAGGTACTATATATAACACTAGGTACTAACAGGTACTTTATATAACACTATGTACTAACATGTACTATATATAACACTAGATACTAACATGTACTATATATAACACTAGGTACTAACAGGTACTATATATAACACTAGGTACTAACAGGTACTATATATAACACACTAGGTACTAACAGGTACTATATATAACACTAGGTACTAACAGGTACTATATATAACACACTAGGTACTAACAGGTACTATATATAACACTAGATACTAACAGGTACTATATATAACACACTAGGTACTAACAGGTACTATATATAACATTATGTACTAACAGGTACTATATATAACACTAGGTACTAACATGTACTATATTTAACACTAGGCACTAACAGGTACTATATATAACACTAGGTACTAACATGTACTATATATAACACTAGATACTAACAGGTACTATATATAACACTAGGTACTAACAGGTACTATATATAACACTAGGTACTAACATGTACTATATATAAAACTAGATACTAACAGGTACTATATATAACACTAGGTACTAACAGGTACTATATATAACACTAGATACTAACAGGTACTATATATAACACTAGATACTAACAGGTACTATATATAACACACTAGGTACTAACAGGTACTATATATAACACTAGGTACTAACAGGTACTATATATAACACTAGATACTAACAGGTACTATATATAACACTAGGTACTAACAGGTACTATATATAACACACTAGGTACTAACAGGTACTATATATAACACTATGTACTAACAGGTACTATATATAACACTAGGTACTAACAGGTACTATATATAACACTAGATACTAACAGGTACTATATATATAACACTAGATACTAACATGTACTATATATAACACTAGATACTAACAGCAGGTACTATATATAACACTAGATACTAACAGGTACTATATATAACACTAGGTACTAACAGGTACTTTATATAACACTAGGTACTAACAGGTACTATATATAACACTAGATACTAACAGGTACTATATATAACACAAAGGTACTAACAGGTACTATATATAACACTAGATACTAACAGGTACTATATATATAACACTAGATACTAACAAGTACTATATATAACACTAGATACTAACAGCAGGTACTATATATATAACATTAGATACTAACGGGTACTATACATAACACTAGGTACTAACAGGTACTTTATATAACACTAGGTACTAACAGGTACTATATATAACACTAGGTACTAACAGGTACTATATATATAACACTAGGTACTAACAGGTAATATATATAACACACTAGATACTAACAGGTACTTTATATAACACTATGTACTAACATGTACTATATATAACACTAGATACTAACATGTACTATATATAACACTAGGTACTAACAGGTACTATATATAACACTAGGTACTAACAGGTACTATATATAACACACTGGGTACTAACAGGTACTATATATAACACTAGGTACTAACAGGTACTATATATAACACACTAGGTACTAACAGGTACTATATATAACACTATGTACTAACAGGTACTATATATAACACTAGATACTAACAGGTACTATATATAACACACTAGATACTAACAGGTACTTTATATAACACTATGTACTAACAGGTACTATATATAACACTAGATACTAACAGGTACTATATATAACACTAGGTACTAACAGGTACTTTATATAACACTAGGTACTAACAGGTACTATATATAACACACGAGGTACTAACAGGTACTATATATAACACTAGATACTAACAGGTACTATATATAACACACTAGGTACTAACAGGTACTATATATAACACTATGTACTAACAGGTACTATATATAACACTAGATACTAACAGGTACTATATATAACACTAGGTACTAACAGGTACTATATATAACACACTAGATACTAACAGGTACTATATATAACACTAGATACTAACATGTAATATATATAACACACTAGGTACTAACATGTACTATATATAACACTAGGTACTAACATGTACTATATATAACACTAGGCACTAACAGGTACTATATATAACACTAGGTACTAACATGTACTATATATAACACTAGATACTAACAGGTACTATATATAACACTAGGTACTAACAGGTACTATATATAACACTAGGTACTAACATGTACTATATATAACACTAGATACTAACATGTACTATATATAACACTAGGTACTAACAGGTACTATATATAACACTAGATACTAACAGGTACTATATATAACACTAGGTACTAACAGGTACTATATATAACACACTAGGTACTAACAGGTACTATATATAACACTAGGTACTAACAGGTACTATATAACACACGAGGTACTAACAGGTACTATATATAACACTAGATACTAACAGGTACTATATATAACACACTAGGTACTAACAGGTACTATATATAACACTATGTACTAACAGGTACTATATATAACACTAGATACTAACAGGTACTATATATAACACTAGGTACTAACAGGTACTATATATAACACACTAGATACTAACAGGTACTATATATAACACTAGATACTAACATGTAATATATATAACACACTAGGTACTAACATGTACTATATATAACACTAGGTACTAACATGTACTATATATAACACTAGGCACTAACAGGTACTATATATAACACTAGGTACTAACATGTACTATATATAACACTAGATACTAACAGGTACTATATATAACACTAGGTACTAACAGGTACTATATATAACACTAGGTACTAACATGTACTATATATAACACTAGATACTAACATGTACTATATATAACACTAGGTACTAACAGGTACTATATATAACACTAGATACTAACAGGTACTATATATAACACTAGGTACTAACAGGTACTATATATAACGCACTAGGTACTAACAGGTACTATATATAACACTAGGTACTAACAGGTACTATATATAACACTAGGTACTAACAGGTACTATATATAACACTAGATACTAACAGGTACTATATATAACACACTAGGTACTAACAGGTACTATATATAACACTATGTACTAACAGGTACTATATATAACACTAGATACTAACAGGTACTATATATAACACTAGGTACTAACAGGTACTATATATAACACACTAGATACTAACAGGTACTATATATAACACTAGATACTAACATGTAATATATATAACACACTAGGTACTAACATGTACTATATATAACACTAGGTACTAACATGTACTATATATAACACTAGGCACTAACAGGTACTATATATAACACTAGGTACTAACATGTACTATATATAACACTAGATACTAACAGGTACTATATATAACACTAGGTACTAACAGGTACTATATATAACACTAGGTACTAACATGTACTATATATAACACTAGATACTAACATGTACTATATATAACACTAGGTACTAACAGGTACTATATATAACACTAGATACTAACAGGTACTATATATAACACTAGGTACTAACAGGTACTATATATAACACACTAGGTACTAACAGGTACTATATATAACACTAGGTACTAACAGGTACTATATATAACACTAGGTACTAACAGGTACTATATATAACACTAGATACTAACAGGTACTATATATAACACACTAGGTACTAACAGGTACTATATATAACACTATGTACTAACAGGTACTATATATAACACTAGATACTAACAGGTACTATATATAACACTAGGTACTAACAGGTACTATATATAACACACTAGATACTAACAGGTACTATATATAACACTAGATACTAACATGTAATATATATAACACACTAGGTACTAACATGTACTATATATAACACTAGGTACTAACATGTACTATATATAACACTAGGCACTAACAGGTACTATATATAACACTAGGTACTAACATGTACTATATATAACACTAGATACTAACAGGTACTATATATAACACTAGGTACTAACAGGTACTATATATAACACTAGGTACTAACATGTACTATATATAACACTAGATACTAACATGTACTATATATAACACTAGGTACTAACAGGTACTATATATAACACTAGATACTAACATGTACTATATATAACACACTAGGTACTAACAGGTACTATATATAACACTAGGTACTAACAGGTACTATATATAACACTAGGTACTAACAGGTACTATATATAACACTAGATACTAACAGGTACTATATATAACACTAGGTACTAACAGGTACTATATATAACACACTAGGTACTAACAGGTACTATATATAACACTATGTACTAACAGGTACTATATATAACACTAGGTACTAACAGGTACTATATATAACACTAGATACTAACAGGTACTATATATAACACAATATACTAACAGGTACTATATATAACACTAGATACTAACAGCAGGTACTATATATATAACACTAGATACTAACAGGTACTATATATAACACTAGGTACTAACATGTACTTTATATAACACTAGGTACTAACAGGTACTATATATAACACTAGATACTAACAGGTACTATATATAACACTAGGTACTAACAGGTACTATATATAACACTAGATACTAACAGGTACTATATATATAACACTAGATACTAACAGGTACTATATATAACACTAGCTACTAACAGCAGGTACTATATATATAACATTAGATACTAACGGGTACTATATATATAACACTAGGTACTAACATGTACTTTATATAACACTAGGTACTAACAGGTACTATATATAACACTAGGTACTAACAGGTACTATATATAACACTAGGTACTAACAGGTACTATATATATAACACTAGGTACTAACAGGTACTATATATAACACACTAGATACTAACAGGTACTTTATATAACACTATGTACTAACAGGTACTATATATAACACTAGATACTAACATGTACTATATATAACACTAGGTACTAACAGGTACTATATATAACACTAGGTACTAACAGGTACTATATATAACACACTGGGTACTAACAGGTACTATATATAACACTAGGTACTAACAGGTACTATATATAACACACTAGGTACTAACAGGTACTATATATAACACTAGATACTAACAGGTACTATATATAACACACTAGGTACTAACAGGTACTATATATAACACTATGTACTAACAGGTACTATATATAACACTAGATACTAACAGGTACTATATATAACACACTAGATACTAACAGGTACTTTATATAACACTATGTACTAACAGGTACTATATATAACACTAGATACTAACAGGTACTATATATAACACTAGGTACTAACAGGTACTTTATATAACACTAGGTACTAACAGGTACTATATATAACACTAGGTACTAACAGGTACTTTATATAACACCATGTACTAACAGGTACTATATATAACACTAGATACTAACATGTACTATATATAACACTAGGTACTAACAGGTACTATATATAACACTAGGTACTAACAGGTACTATATATAACACACTAGGTACTAACAGGTACTATATATAACACTAGGTACGAACAGGTACTATATATAACACACTAGGTACTAACAGGTACTATATATAACACTAGATACTAACAGGTACTATATATAACACACTAGGTACTAACAGGTACTATATATAACACTATGTACTAACAGGTACTATATATAACACTAGATACTAACAGGTACTATATATAACACTAGGTACTAACAGGTACTATATATAACACACTAGATACTAACAGGTACTATATATAACACTAGATACTAACATGTAATATATATAACACACTAGGTACTAACATGTACTATATATAACACTAGGTACTAACATGTACTATATATAACACTAGGCACTAACAGGTACTATATATAACACTAGGTACTAACATGTACTATATATAACACTAGATACTAACAGGTACTATATATAACACTAGGTACTAACAGGTACTATATATAAAACTAGGTACTAACATGTACTATATATAACACTAGATACTAACATGTACTATATATAACACTAGGTACTAACAGGTACTATATATATAACACTAGATACTAACAGGTACTATATATAACACTAGGTACTAACAGGTACTATATATAACACTAGGTACTAACAGGTACTATATATAACACTAGATACTAACAGGTACTATATATAACACTAGGTACTAACAGGTACTATATATAACACACTAGGTACTAACAGGTACTATATATAACACTATGTACTAACAGGTACTATATATAACACTAGGTACTAACAGGTACTATATATAACACTAGATACTAACAGGTACTATATATATAACACAATATACTAACAGGTACTATATATAACACTAGATACTAACAGCAGGTACTATATATATAACACTAGATACGAACAGGTACTATATATAACACTAGGTACTAACATGTACTTTATATAACACTAGGTACTAACAGGTACTATATATAACACTAGATACTAACAGGTACTATATATAACACTAGGTACTAACAGGTACTATATATAACACTAGCTACTAACAGCAGGTACTATATATATAACATTAGATACTAACGGGTACTATATATATAACACTAGGTACTAACATGTACTTTATATAACACTAGGTACTAACAGGTACTATATATAACACTAGGTACTAACAGGTACTATATATAACACTAGGTACTAACAGGTACTATATATATAACACTAGGTACTAACAGGTACTATATATAACACACTAGATACTAACAGGTACTTTATATAACACTATGTACTAACAGGTACTATATATAACACTAGATACTAACATGTACTATATATAACACTAGGTACTAACAGGTACTATATATAACACTAGGTACTAACAGGTACTATATATAACACACTGGGTACTAACAGGTACTATATATAACACTAGGTACTAACAGGTACTATATATAACACACTGGGTACTAACAGGTACTATATATAACACTAGGTACTAACAGGTACTATATATAACACACTAGGTACTAACAGGTACTATATATAACACTATGTACTAACAGGTACTATATATAACACTAGATACTAACAGGTACTATATATAACACACTAGATACTAACAGGTACTTTATATAACACTATGTACTAACAGGTACTATATATAACACTAGATACTAACAGGTACTATATATAACACTAGGTACTAACAGGTACTTTATATAACACTAGGTACTAACAGGTACTATATATAACACTAGGTACTAACAGGTACTTTATATAACACCATGTACTAACAGGTACTATATATAACACTAGATACTAACATGTACTATATATAACACTAGGTACTAACAGGTACTATATATAACACTAGGTACTAACAGGTACTATATATAACACACTAGGTACTAACAGGTACTATATATAACACTAGGTACGAACAGGTACTATATATAACACACTAGGTACTAACAGGTACTATATATAACACTAGATACTAACAGGTACTATATATAACACACTAGGTACTAACAGGTACTATATATAACACTATGTACTAACAGGTACTATATATAACACTAGATACTAACAGGTACTATATATAACACTAGGTACTAACAGGTACTATATATAACACAGTAGATACTAACAGGTACTATATATAACACTAGATACTAACATGTAATATATATAACACACTAGGTACTAACATGTACTATATATAACACTAGGTACTAACATGTACTATATATAACACTAGGCACTAACAGGTACTATATATAACACTAGGTACTAACATGTACTATATATAACACTAGATACTAACAGGTACTATATATAACACTAGGTACTAACAGGTACTATATATAAAACTAGGTACTAACATGTACTATATATAACACTAGATACTAACATGTACTATATATAACACTAGGTACTAACAGGTACTATATATATAACACTAGATACTAACAGGTACTATATATAACACTAGGTACTAACAGGTACTATATATAACACTAGGTACTAACAGGTACTATATATAACACTAGATACTAACAGGTACTATATATAACACTAGGTACTAACAGGTACTATATATAACACACTAGGTACTAACAGGTACTATATATAACACTATGTACTAACAGGTACTATATATAACACTAGGTACTAACAGGTACTATATATAACACTAGATACTAACAGGTACTATATATATAACACAATATACTAACAGGTACTATATATAACACTAGATACTAACAGCAGGTACTATATATATAACACTAGATACGAACAGGTACTATATATAACACTAGGTACTAACATGTACTTTATATAACACTAGGTACTAACAGGTACTATATATAACACTAGATACTAACAGGTACTATATATAACACTAGGTACTAACAGGTACTATATATAACACTAGATACTAACAGGTACTATATATATAACACTAGATACTAACAGGTACTATATATAACACTAGCTACTAACAGCAGGTACTATATATATAACATTAGATACTAACGGGTACTATATATAACACTAGGTACTAACAGGTACTTTATATAACACTAGGTACTAACATGTACTATATATAACACTAGGTACTAACAGGTACTATATATAACACTAGGTACTAACAGGTACTATATATATAACACTAGGTACTAACAGGTACTATATATAACACACTAGATACTAACAGGTACTTTATATAACACTATGTACTAACAGGTACTATATATAACACTAGATACTAACATGTACTATATATAACACTAGGTACTAACAGGTACTATATATAACACTAGGTACTAACAGGTACTATATATAACACACTAGGTACTAACAGGTACTATATATAACACTAGGTACTAACAGGTACTATATATAACACACTAGGTACTAACAGGTACTATATATAACACTAGATACTAACAGGTACTATATATAACACACTAGGTACTAACAGGTACTATATATAACACTATGTACTAACAGGTACTATATATAACACTAGATACTAACAGGTACTATATATAAGACACTAGATACTAACAGGTACTTTATATAACACTATGTACTAACAGGTACTATATATAACACTAGATACTAACAGGTACTATATATATAACACTAGGTACTAACAGGTACTTTATATAACACTAGGTACTAACAGGTACTATATATAACACGAGGTACTAGCAGGTACTTTATATAACACTATGTACTAACAGGTACTATATATAACACTAGATACTAACATGTACTATATATAACACTAGGTACTAACATGTACTATATATAACACTAGGTACTAACAGGTACTATATATAACACACTAGGTACTAACAGGTACTATATATAACACTAGGTACTAACAGGTACTATATATAACACACTAGGTACTAACAGGTACTATATATAACACTAGATACTAACAGGTACTATATATAACACACTAGGTACTAACAGGTACTATATATAACATTATGTACTAACAGGTACTATATATAACACTAGGTACTAACATGTACTATATTTAACACTAGGCACTAACAGGTACTATATATAACACTAGGTACTAACATGTACTATATATAACACTAGATACTAACAGGTACTATATATAACACTAGGTACTAACAGGTACTATATATAACACTAGGTACTAACATGTACTATATATAAAACTAGATACTAGCAGGTACTATATATAACACTAGGTACTAACAGGTACTATATATAACACTAGATACTAACAGGTACTATATATAACACTAGATACTAACAGGTACTATATATAACACACTAGGTACTAACAGGTACTATATATAACACTAGGTACTAACAGGTACTATATATAACACTAGGTACTAACAGGTACTATATATAACACTAGATACTAACAGGTACTATATATAACACTAGGTACTAACAGGTACTATATATAACACACTAGGTACTAACAGGTACTATATATAACACTATGTACTAACAGGTACTATATATAACACTAGGTACTAACAGGTACTATATATAACACTAGATACTAACAGGTACTATATATAACACTAGATACTAACACGTACTATATATAACACTAGATACTAACAGCAGGTACTATATATATAACACTAGATACTAACAGGTACTATATATAACACTAGGTACTAACAGGTACTTTATATAACACTAGGTACTAACAGGTACTATATATAACACTAGATACTAACAGGTACTATATATAACACTAGGTACTAACAGGTACTATATATAACACTAGATACTAACAGGTACTATATATAACACTAGATACTAACAGGTACTATATATAACACTAGCTACTAACAGCAGGTACTATATATATAACATTAGATACTAACGGGTACTATATATAACACTAGGTACTAACAGGTACTTTATATAACACTAGGTACTAACATGTACTATATATAACACTAGGTACTAACATGTACTATATATAACACTAGGTACTAACAGGTACTATATATATAACACTAGGTACTAACAGGTACTATATATAACACACTAGATACTAACAGGTACTTTATATAACACTATGTACTAACAGGTACTATATATAACACTAGATACTAACATGTACTATATATAACACTAGGTACTAACAGGTACTATATATAACACTAGGTACTAACAGGTACTATATATAACACACTAGGTACTAACAGGTACTATATATAACACTAGGTACTAACAGGTACTATATATAACACACTAGGTACTAACAGGTACTATATATAACACTAGATACTAACAGGTACTATATATAACACACTAGGTACTAACAGGTACTATATATAACACTATGTACTAACAGGTACTATATATAACACTAGATACTAACAGGTACTATATATAAGACACTAGATACTAACAGGTACTTTATATAACACTATGTACTAACAGGTACTATATATAACACTAGATACTAACAGGTACTATATATATAACACTAGGTACTAACAGGTACTTTATATAACACTAGGTACTAACAGGTACTATATATAACACTAGGTACTAGCAGGTACTTTATATAACACTATGTACTAACAGGTACTATATATAACACTAGATACTAACATGTACTATATATAACACTAGGTACTAACATGTACTATATATAACACTAGGTACTAACAGGTACTATATATAACACACTAGGTACTAACAGGTACTATATATAACACTAGGTACTAACAGGTACTATATATAACACACTAGGTACTAACAGGTACTATATATAACACTAGATACTAACAGGTACTATATATAACACACTAGGTACTAACAGGTACTATATATAACATTATGTACTAACAGGTACTATATATAACACTAGGTACTAACATGTACTATATTTAACACTAGGCACTAACAGGTACTATATATAACACTAGGTACTAACATGTACTATATATAACACTAGATACTAACAGGTACTATATATAACACTAGGTACTAACAGGTACTATATATAACACTAGGTACTAACATGTACTATATATAAAACTAGATACTAGCAGGTACTATATATAACACTAGGTACTAACAGGTACTATATATAACACTAGATACTAACAGGTACTATATATAACACACTAGGTACTAACAGGTACTATATATAACACTAGGTACTAACAGGTACTATATATAACACTAGGTACTAACAGGTACTATATATAACACTAGATACTAACAGGTACTATATATAACACTAGGTACTAACAGGTACTATATATAACACACTAGGTACTAACAGGTACTATATATAACACTAGATACTAACAGGTACTATATATAACACTAGGTACTAGCAGGTACTTTATATAACACTATGTACTAACATGTACTATATATAACACTAGATACTAACAGGTACTATATATAACACAATATACTAACAGGTACTATATATAACACTAGATACTAACAGCAGGTACTATATATATAACACTAGATACTAACAGGTACTATATATAACACTAGGTACTAACAGGTACTTTATATAACACTAGGTACTAACAGGTACTATATATAACACTAGATACTAACAGGTACTATATATAACACAAAGGTACTAACAGGTACTATATATAACACTAGATACTAACAGGTACTATATATATAACACTAGATACTAACAAGTACTATATATAACACTAGATACTAACAGCAGGTACTATATATATAACATTAGATACTAACGGGTACTATACATAACACTAGGTACTAACAGGTACTTTATATAACACTAGGTACTAACAGGTACTATATATAACACTAGGTACTAACAGGTACTATATATATAACACTAGGTACTAACAGGTAATATATATAACACACTAGATACTAACAGGTACTTAATATAACACTATGTACTAACAGGTACTATATATAACACTAGATACTAACATGTACTATATATAACACTAGGTACTAACAGGTACTATATATAACACTAGGTACTAACAGGTACTATATATAACACACTGGGTACTAACAGGTACTATATATAACACTAGGTACTAACAGGTACTATATATAACACACTAGGTACTAACAGGTACTATATATAACACTAGATACTAACAGGTACTATATATAACACACTAGGTACTAACAGGTACTATATATAACACTATGTACTAACAGGTACTATATATAACACTAGATACTAACAGGTACTATATATAACACACTAGATACTAACAGGTACTTTATATAACACTATGTACTAACAGGTACTATATATAACACTAGATACTAACAGGTACTATATATAACACTAGGTACTAACAGGTACTTTATATAACACTAGGTACTAACAGGTACTATATATAACACTAGGTACTAACAGGTACTTTATATAACACTATGTACTAACAGGTACTATATATAACACTAGATACTAACATGTACTATATATAACACTAGGTACTAACAGGTACTATATATAACACTAGGTACTAACAGGTACTATATATAACACACTAGGTACTAACAGGTACTATATATAACACTAGGTACTAACAGGTACTATATATAACACACTAGGTACTAACAGGTACTATATATAACACTAGATACTAACAGGTACTATATATAACACACTAGGTACTAACAGGTACTATATATAACACTATGTACTAACAGGTACTATATATAACACTAGATACTAACAGGTACTATATATAACACTAGGTACTAACAGGTACTATATATAACACACTAGATACTAACAGGTACTATATATAACACTAGATACTAACATGTAATATATATAACACACTAGGTACTAACATGTACTATATATAACACTAGGTACTAACATGTACTATATATAACACTAGGCACTAACAGGTACTATATATAACACTAGGTACTAACATGTACTATATATAACACTAGATACTAACAGGTACTATATATAACACTAGGTACTAACAGGTACTATATATAACACTAGGTACTAACATGCACTATATATAACACTAGATACTAACATGTACTATATATAACACTAGGTACTAACAGGTACTATATATATAACACTAGATACTAACAGGTACTATATATAACACTAGGTACTAACAGGTACTATATATAACACACTAGGTACTAACAGGTACTATATATAACACTAGGTACTAACAGGTACTATATATAACACTAGGTACTAACAGGTACTATATATAACACTAGATACTAACAGGTACTATATATAACACTAGGTACTAACAGGTACTATATATAACACACTAGGTACTAACAGGTACTATATATAACACTATGTACTAACAGGTACTATATATAACACTAGGTACTAACATGTACTATATATAACACTAGATACTAACAGGTACTATATATAACACAATATACTAACAGGTACTATATATAACACTAGATACTAACAGCAGGTACTATATATATAACACTAGATACTAACAGGTACTATATATAACACTAGGTACTAACATGTACTTTATATAACACTAGGTACTAACAGGTACTATATATAACACTAGATACTAACAGGTACTATATATAACACTAGGTACTAACAGGTACTATATATAACACTAGATACTAACAGGTACTATATATATAACACTAGATACTAACAGGTACTATATATAACACTAGCTACTAACAGCAGGTACTATATATATAACATTAGATACTAACGGGTACTATATATATAACACTAGGTACTAACAGGTACTTTATATAACACTAGGTACTAACAGGTACTATATATAACACTAGGTACTAACAGGTACTATATATAACACTAGGTACTAACAGGTACTATATATATAACACTAGGTACTAACAGGTACTATATATAACACACTAGATACTAACAGGTACTTTATATAACACTATGTACTAACAGGTACTATATATAACACTAGATACTAACATGTACTATATATAACACTAGGTACTAACAGGTACTATATATAACACTAGGTACTAACAGGTACTATATATAACACACTGGGTACTAACAGGTACTATATATAACACTAGGTACTAACAGGTACTATATATAACACACTAGGTACTAACAGGTACTATATATAACACTAGATACTAACAGGTACTATATATAACACACTAGGTACTAACAGGTACTATATATAACACTATGTACTAACAGGTACTATATATAACACTAGATACTAACAGGTACTATATATAACACACTAGATACTAACAGGTACTTTATATAACACTATGTACTAACAGGTACTATATATAACACTAGATACTAACAGGTAATATATATAACACTAGGTACTAACAGGTACTTTATATAACACTAGGTACTAACAGGTACTATATATAACACTAGGTACTAACAGGTACTTTATATAACACTATGTACTAACAGGTACTATATATAACACTAGATACTAACATGTACTATATATATAACACTAGGTACTAACAGGTACTATATATAACACTAGGTACTAACAGGTACTATATATAACACACTAGGTACTAACAGGTACTATATATAACACTAGGTACTAACAGGTACTATATATAACACACTAGGTACTAACATGTACTATATATAACACTAGATACTAACAGGTACTATATATAACACACTAGGTACTAACAGGTACTATATATAACACTATGTACTAACAGGTACTATATATAACACTAGATACTAACAGGTACTATATATAACACTATGTACTAACAGGTACTATATATAACACTAGATACTAACAGGTACTATATATAACACACTAGATACTAACAGGTACTTTATATAACACTATGTACTAACAGGTACTATATATAACACTAGATACTAACAGGTACTATATATAACACTAGGTACTAACAGGTACTTTATATAACACTAGGTACTAACAGGTACTATATATAACACTAGGTACTAACAGGTACTTTATATAACACTATGTACTAACAGGTACTATATATAACACTAGATACTAACATGTACTATATATAACACTAGGTACTAACAGGTACTATATATAACACTAGGTACTAACAGGTACTATATATAACACACTAGGTACTAACAGGTACTATATATAACACTAGGTACTAACAGGTACTATATATAACACTAGGTACTAACAGGTACTATATATAACACACTAGGTACTAACAGGTACTATATATAACACACTAGGTACTAACAGGTACTATATATAACACACTAGGTACTAACAGGTACTATATATAACACTAGATACTAACAGGTACTATATATAACACACTAGGTACTAACAGGTACTATATATAACACTATGTACTAACAGGTACTATATATAACACTAGATACTAACAGGTACTATATATAACACTAGGTACTAACAGGTACTATATATAACACACTAGATACTAACAGGTACTATATATAACACTAGATACTAACATGTAATATATATAACACACTAGGTACTAACAGGTACTATATATAACATTATGTACTAACAGGTACTATATATAACACTAGGTACTAACATGTACTATATTTAACACTAGGCACTAACAGGTACTATATATAACACTAGGTACTAACATGTACTATATATAACACTAGATACTAACAGGTACTATATATAACACTAGGTACTAACAGGTACTATATATAACACTAGGTACTAACATGTACTATATATAAAACTAGATACTAACAGGTACTATATATAACACTAGGTACTAACAGGTACTATATATAACACTAGATACTAACAGGTACTATATATAACACTAGATACTAACAGGTACTATATATAACACACTAGGTACTAACAGGTACTATATATAACACTAGGTACTAACAGGTACTATATATAACACTAGGTACTAACAGGTACTATATATAACACTAGATACTAACAGGTACTATATATAACACTAGGTACTAACAGGTACTATATATAACACACTAGGTACTAACAGGTACTATATATAACACTATGTACTAACAGGTACTATATATAACACTAGGTACTAACAGGTACTATATATAACACTAGATACTAACAGGTACTATATATATAACACTAGATACTAACACGTACTATATATAACACTAGATACTAACAGCAGGTACTATATATATAACACTAGATACTAACAGGTACTATATATAACACTAGGTACTAACAGGTACTTTATATAACACTAGGTACTAACAGGTACTATATATAACACTAGATACTAACAGGTACTATATATAACACAAAGGTACTAACAGGTACTATATATAACACTAGATACTAACAGGTACTATATATATAACACTAGATACTAACAAGTACTATATATAACACTAGATACTAACAGCAGGTACTATATATATAACATTAGATACTAACGGGTACTATACATAACACTAGGTACTAACAGGTACTTTATATAACACTAGGTACTAACAGGTACTATATATAACACTAGGTACTAACAGGTACTATATATATAACACTAGGTACTAACAGGTAATATATATAACACACTAGATACTAACAGGTACTTTATATAACACTATGTACTAACAGGTACTATATATAACACTAGATACTAACATGTACTATATATAACACTAGGTACTAACAGGTACTATATATAACACTAGGTACTAACAGGTACTATATATAACACACTGGGTACTAACAGGTACTATATATAACACTAGGTACTAACAGGTACTATATATAACACACTAGGTACTAACAGGTACTATATATAACACTAGATACTAACAGGTACTATATATAACACACTAGGTACTAACAGGTACTATATATAACACTATGTACTAACAGGTACTATATATAACACTAGATACTAACAGGTACTATATATAACACACTAGATACTAACAGGTACTTTATATAACACTATGTACTAACAGGTACTATATATAACACTAGATACTAACAGGTACTATATATAACACTAGGTACTAACAGGTACTTTATATAACACTAGGTACTAACAGGTACTATATATAACACTAGGTACTAACAGGTACTTTATATAACACTATGTACTAACAGGTACTATATATAACACTAGATACTAACATGTACTATATATAACACTAGGTACTAACAGGTACTATATATAACACTAGGTACTAACAGGTACTATATATAACACACTAGGTACTAACAGGTACTATATATAACACTAGGTACTAACAGGTACTATATATAACACACTAGGTACTAACAGGTACTATATATAACACTAGATACTAACAGGTACTATATATAACACACTAGGTACTAACAGGTACTATATATAACACTATGTACTAACAGGTACTATATATAACACTAGATACTAACAGGTACTATATATAACACTAGGTACTAACAGGTACTATATATAACACACTAGATACTAACAGGTACTATATATAACACTAGATACTAACATGTAATATATATAACACACTAGGTACTAACATGTACTATATATAACACTAGGTACTAACATGTACTATATATAACACTAGGCACTAACAGGTACTATATATAACACTAGGTACTAACATGTACTATATATAACACTAGATACTAACAGGTACTATATATAACACTAGGTACTAACAGGTACTATATATAACACTAGGTACTAACATGCACTATATATAACACTAGATACTAACATGTACTATATATAACACTAGGTACTAACAGGTACTATATATATAACACTAGATACTAACAGGTACTATATATAACACTAGGTACTAACATGTACTATATATAACACACTAGGTACTAACAGGTACTATATATAACACTAGGTACTAACAGGTACTATATATAACACTAGGTACTAACAGGTACTATATATAACACTAGATACTAACAGGTACTATATATAACACTAGGTACTAACAGGTACTATATATAACACACTAGGTACTAACAGGTACTATATATAACACTATGTACTAACAGGTACTATATATAACACTAGGTACTAACATGTACTATATATAACACTAGATACTAACAGGTACTATATATAACACAATATACTAACAGGTACTATATATAACACTAGATACTAACAGCAGGTACTATATATATAACACTAGATACTAACAGGTACTATATATAACACTAGGTACTAACATGTACTTTATATAACAGTAGGTACTAACAGGTACTATATATAACACTAGATACTAACAGGTACTATATATAACACTAGGTACTAACAGGTACTATATATAACACTAGATACTAACAGGTACTATATATAACACTAGATACTAACAGGTACTATATATAACACTAGCTACTAACAGCAGGTACTATATATATAACATTAGATACTAACGGGTACTATATATATAACACTAGGTACTAACAGGTACTTTATATAACACTAGGTACTAACAGGTACTATATATAACACTAGGTACTAACAGGTACTATATATAACACTAGGTACTAACAGGTACTATATATATAACACTAGGTACTAACAGGTACTATATATAACACACTAGATACTAACAGGTACTTTATATAACACTATGTACTAACAGGTACTATATATAACACTAGATACTAACATGTACTATATATAACACTAGGTACTAACAGGTACTATATATAACACTAGGTACTAACAGGTACTATATATAACACACTGGGTACTAACAGGTACTATATATAACACTAGGTACTAACAGGTACTATATATAACACACTAGGTACTAACAGGTACTATATATAACACTAGATACTAACAGGTACTATATATAACACACTAGGTACTAACAGGTACTATATATAACACTATGTACTAACAGGTACTATATATAACACTAGATACTAACAGGTACTATATATAACACACTAGATACTAACAGGTACTTTATATAACACTATGTACTAACAGGTACTATATATAACACTAGATACTAACAGGTACTATATATAACACTAGGTACTAACAGGTACTTTATATAACACTAGGTACTAACAGGTACTATATATAACACTAGGTACTAACAGGTACTTTATATAACACTATGTACTAACAGGTACTATATATAACACTAGATACTAACATGTACTATATATAACAATAGGTACTAACAGGTACTATATATAACACTAGGTACTAACAGGTACTATATATAACACACTAGGTACTAACAGGTACTATATATAACACTAGGTACTAACAGGTACTATATATAACACACTAGGTACTAACAGGTACTATATATAACACTAGATACTAACAGGTACTATATATAACACACTAGGTACTAACAGGTACTATATATAACACTATGTACTAACAGGTACTATATATAACACTAGATACTAACAGGTACTATATATAACACTATGTACTAACAGGTACTATATATAACACTAGATACTAACAGGTACTATATATAACACACTAGATACTAACAGGTACTTTATATAACACTATGTACTAACAGGTACTATATATAACACTAGATACTAACAGGTACTATATATAACACTAGGTACTAACAGGTACTTTATATAACACTAGGTACTAACAGGTACTATATATAACACTAGGTACTAACAGGTACTTTATATAACACTATGTACTAACAGGTACTATATATAACACTAGATACTAACATGTACTATATATAACACTAGGTACTAACAGGTACTATATATAACACTAGGTACTAACATGTACTATATATAACACACTAGGTACTAACAGGTACTATATATAACACTAGGTACTAACAGGTACTATATATAACACTAGGTACTAACAGGTACTATATATAACACACTAGGTACTAACAGGTACTATATATAACACACTAGGTACTAACAGGTACTATATATAACACACTAGGTACTAACAGGTACTATATATAACACTAGATACTAACAGGTACTATATATAACACACTAGGTACTAACAGGTACTATATATAACACTATGTACTAACAGGTACTATATATAACACTAGATACTAACAGGTACTATATATAACACTAGGTACTAACAGGTACTATATATAACACACTAGATACTAACAGGTACTATATATAACACTAGATACTAACATGTAATATATATAACACACTAGGTACTAACATGTACTATATATAACACTAGGTACTAACATGTACTATATATAACACTAGGCACTAACAGGTACTATATATAACACTAGGTACTAACATGTACTATATATAACACTAGATACTAACAGGTACTATATATAACACTAGGTACTAACAGGTACTATATATAACACTAGGTACTAACATGCACTATATATAACACTAGATACTAACATGTACTATATATAACACTAGGTACTAACAGGTACTATATATATAACACTAGATACTAACAGGTACTATATATAACACTAGGTACTAACAGGTACTATATATAACACACTAGGTACTAACAGGTACTATATATAACACTAGGTACTAACAGGTACTATATATAACACTAGGTACTAACAGGTACTATATATAACACTAGATACTAACAGGTACTATATATAACACTAGGTACTAACAGGTACTATATATAACACACTAGGTACTAACAGGTACTATATATAACACTATGTACTAACAGGTACTATATATAACACTAGGTACTAACATGTACTATATATAACACTAGATACTAACAGGTACTATATATAACACAATATACTAACAGGTACTATATATAACACTAGATACTAACAGCAGGTACTATATATATAACACTAGATACTAACAGGTACTATATATAACACTAGGTACTAACATGTACTTTATATAACACTAGGTACTAACAGGTACTATATATAACACTAGATACTAACAGGTACTATATATAACACTAGGTACTAACAGGTACTATATATAACACTAGATACTAACAGGTACTATATATATAACACTAGATACTAACAGGTACTATATATAACACTAGGTACTAACATGTACTATATATAACACTAGATACTAACAGGTACTATATATAACACTAGGTACTAACAGGTACTATATATAACACACTAGGTACTAACAGGTACTATATATAACACTATGTACTAACAGGTACTATATATAACACTAGGTACTAACATGTACTATATATAACACTAGATACTAACAGGTACTATATATAACACAATATACTAACAGGTACTATATATAACACTAGATACTAACAGCAGGTACTATATATATAACACTAGATACTAACAGGTACTATATATAACACTAGGTACTAACATGTACTTTATATAACAGTAGGTACTAACAGGTACTATATATAACACTAGATACTAACAGGTACTATATATAACACTAGGTACTAACAGGTACTATATATAACACTAGATACTAACAGGTACTATATATAACACTAGATACTAACAGGTACTATATATAACACTAGCTACTAACAGCAGGTACTATATATATAACATTAGATACTAACGGGTACTATATATATAACACTAGGTACTAACAGGTACTTTATATAACACTAGGTACTAACAGGTACTATATATAACACTAGGTACTAACAGGTACTATATATAACACTAGGTACTAA
This sequence comes from Notolepis coatsorum, assembly GCF_963971535.1. NCBI lineage: Eukaryota > Metazoa > Chordata > Actinopteri > Aulopiformes > Paralepididae > Notolepis > Notolepis coatsorum. The sequence continues at coordinate 61,182,159 of NC_140169.1, forward strand.
CAGGTACTATATATATAACACTAGGTACTAACAGGTACTATATATAACACACTAGATACTAACAGGTACTTTATATAACACTATGTACTAACAGGTACTATATATAACACTAGATACTAACATGTACTATATATAACACTAGGTACTAACAGGTACTATATATAACACTAGGTACTAACAGGTACTATATATAACACACTGGGTACTAACAGGTACTATATATAACACTAGGTACTAACAGGTACTATATATAACACACTAGGTACTAACAGGTACTATATATAACACTAGATACTAACAGGTACTATATATAACACACTAGGTACTAACAGGTACTATATATAACACTATGTACTAACAGGTACTATATATAACACTAGATACTAACAGGTACTTTATATAACACTAGGTACTAACAGGTACTATATATAACACTAGGTACTAACAGGTACTATATATAACACTAGGTACTAACAGGTACTATATATATAACACTAGGTACTAACAGGTACTATATATAACACACTAGATACTAACAGGTACTTTATATAACACTATGTACTAACAGGTACTATATATAACACTAGATACTAACATGTACTATATATACCACTAGGTACTAACAGGTACTATATATAACACTAGGTACTAACAGGTACTATATATAACACACTAGGTACTAACAGGTACTATATATAACACACTAGGTACTAACGGGTACTATATATAACACTAGATACTAACAGGTACTATATATAACACACTAGGTACTAACAGGTACTATATATAACACTATGTACTAACAGGTACTATATATAACACTAGATACTAACAGGTACTATATATAACACACTAGATACTAACAGGTACTTTATATAACACTATGTACTAACAGGTACTATATATAACACTAGATACTAACAGGTACTATATATAACACTAGGTACTAACAGGTACTTTATATAACACTAGGTACTAACAGGTACTATATATAACACTAGGTACTAACAGGTACTTTATATAACACTATGTACTAACAGGTACTATATATAACACTAGATACTAACATGTACTATATATAACACTAGGTACTAACAGGTACTATATATAACACTAGGTACTAACCGGTACTATATATAACACACTAGGTACTAACAGGTACTATATATAACACTAGGTACTAACAGGTACTACATATAACACACTAGGTACTAACAGGTACTATATATAACACTAGATACTAACAGGTACTTTATATAACACTATGTTCTAACAGGTACTATATATAACACTAGATACTAACAGGTACTATATATAACACTAGGTACTTACAGGTACTTTATATAACACTAGGTACTAACAGGTACTATATATATAACACTAGGTACTAACAGGTACTATATATAACACACTAGGTACTAGAGTTGTTCCGATACCGATACTGGTATCGGAAATGCCGCCGATACTGCCTAAAATGCTGGTATCGGTATCGGCGAGTACACGTAAATTCTAGCCTCCGATCCCATGATGTAATTTATCTCCTGCCAAGTCCTGCGGAGAGTGAGGATTATAAAATGAACATGTTTTAAAGTGTGATGCTGTGTCATTTTAACAGCAGATACACTTTCTTAAATTCCATTGTCCCCGACAGTGCGGTGTGACGGGGAGCTCGGACGGGAATCGGGATGTGTTTGGCTGGTGTTATGATAGCATTAGCTGGAAAGATAGCTAGTTGGAACAACATCCGCTTTTAACGTTACATCAAATCAGATGATCGCCTGTCCTTTCTCGAGGACCTAACACTGTCCGTGACCGTCTATCAACAATAATGCACCCACGGTGAATTGTATTTAAGTTAAGTAGCTACGGACTAGCGTTAGCTGACTATTACTAACGTTATCTTAATGGCAATGCGGGAAGACGAGCTAGGTCAGTTAGCTTAGCTTGATAACGTTACCGTGTCTAAAGTTGGTGCTATTCACATAATCCAGCAATAATGGCTGCAGACCTGCAAGCAAAGTACAGCAAGTGCCAAAGGATAAGAGTCTGAGGCGGAGTTTCAAAAGAGAATGTTGAATATTTATTTTGCATCAAAAATCACAACATGAACGTTCTATCTGCCACTAGCTTACAGACTGAATAGGGTATATCTGCAGAGCCACTGAGTAGCGAGTGCAACACCGTTTAATGTCCGTGTGGATCATTGGAGTAGGGTATATCTGCAGTGCTGCAGCCCATACTCATTGATTAATGATACTAATACAAATCTATACAATCACCTGTTATTGAATAAATACTATACGTTCTAGTTATTACTAAAAAACAGTATAACAGTATCTAAAAAAAAAAAAAAAAAAAAAAAAGTATAATTTATATAATTTTTTTTTTTAATTTTTTTTTTATGCACTGGTATCGGATAAATATCGGTATCGGCCGATACCCAAAGCTTAGGTATCGGAATCGGATCGGAAAGGGAAAAATGGTATCGGAACATCTCTACTAGGTACTAACAGGTACTATATATAACACACTAGGTACTAACAGGTACTTTATATAACACTAGATACTAACAGGTACTATATATAACACTAGGTACTAACAGGTACTATATAACACACTAGGTACTAACAGCAGGTACTATATATAACACACTAGATACTAACAGGTACTATATATAACACTAGGTACTAACAGGTACTATATATATAACACTAGGTACTAACAGGTACTATATATAACACTAGGTACTAACAGGTACTATATATAACACACTAGGTACTAACAGGTACTATATATAACACTAGGTACTAACAGGTACTATATATAACACACTAGGTACTAACAGGTACTATATATAACACTAGATACTAACAGGTACTATATATAACACACTAGGTACTAACAGGTACTATATATAACACTATGTACTAACAGGTACTATATATAACACTAGATACTAACATGTACTATATATAACACACTAGATACTAACAGGTACTTTATATAACACTATGTACTAACAGGTACTATATATAACACTAGGTACTAACAGGTACTATATATAACACACTAGGTACTAACAGGTACTATATATAACACTAGGTACTAACAGGTACTATATATAACACACTAGGTACTAACAGGTACTATATATAACACTAGATACTAACAGGTACTATATATAACACACTAGGTACTAACAGGTACTATATATAACACTATGTACTAACAGGTACTATATATAACACTAGATACTAACAGGTACTATATATAACACACTAGATACTAACAGGTACTTTATATAACACTATGTACTAACAGGTACTATATATAACACTAGATACTAACAGGTACTATATATAACACACTAGATACTAACAGGTACTTTATATAACACTATGTACTAACAGGTACTATATATAACACTTGATACTAACAGGTACTATATATAACACTAGGTACTTACAGGTACTTTATATAACACTAGGTACTAACAGGTACTATATATAACACTAGGTACTAACAGGTACTATATATAACACACTAGGTACTAACATGTACTATATATAACACACTAGGTACTAACAGGTACTTTATATAACACTAGATACTAACAGGTACTATATATAACACTAGGTACTAACAGGTACTATATAACACACTAGGTACTAACAGCAGGTACTATATATAACACACTAGATACTACCAGGTACTATATATAACACTAGGTACTAACAGGTACTATATATAACACTAGGTACTAACAGGTACTATATATACCACTAGGTACTAACAGGTACTTTATATAACACTAGGTACTAACAGGTACTTTATATAACACTAGATACTAACAGGTACTATATATAACACTAGGTACTAACAGGTACTATATAACACACTAGGTACTAACAGCAGGTACTATATATAACACACTAGATACTAACAGGTACTATATATAACACTAGGTACTAACAGGTACTATATATAACACTAGGTACTAACAGGTACTATATATAACACTAGGTACTAACAGGTACTATATATAACACTAGGTACTAACAGGTACTATATATAACACTAGATACTAGCTCGCCACATTTTAGCCATGGGGGGAAATCAGTACGGCAATATATTGCAATATTTTGTGTGCCGATATTATATCGATACAGTGATGCCAAATTATTTAATTTCTTTACGTGACGCTCCCATTTTTACTGCAATAACAAGTATTGAAATGAGGTGAACAGACTGAAAACATTATCTTATTAGATCAAACTGATGGTGTAGTTTTACCTTCGTTACCTTGAAGACTGCCCTATTGCAGTAACTTGTGTATCCTATAAAAAACTGAAAAACGATTCCAAAGTGTATCCCTGTCTCACCCTCTCCTCCCTGTCTCACCCTCTCCTCCCTGTCTCACCCTCTCCTCCCTGTCTCACCCTCTCCTCCCTGTCTCACCCTCTCCTCCCTGTCTCACCCTCTCCTCCCTGTCTCACCCTCTCATCCCTGTCTCACCCTATCCCTGTCTCACCCTCTCATCCCTGTCTCACCCTCTCCTCCCTGTCTCACCCTCTCCCTGTCTCACCCTCTCCTCCCTGTCTCACCCTCTCCCTGACTCACCCTCTCCTCCCTGTCTCACCCTCTCTCTGTCTCACCCTCTCCTCCCTGTCTCACCCTCTCCTCCCTGTCTCACCCTCTCCCTGTCTCACCCTCTCCTCCCTGCCTCACCCTCTCCTCCCTGTCTCACCCTCTCCCTGTCTCACCCTCTCCCTGTCTCACCCTCTCCTCCCTGTCTCACCATCTCTCTGTCTCACCCTCTCCTCCCTGTCTCACCCTCTCCTCCCTGTCTCACCCTCTCATCCCTGTCTCACCCTCTCCTCCCTGTTTCACCCTCTCTCTGTCTCACCCTCTCCTCCCTGTCTCACCCTATCTCTGTCTCACCCTCTCCTCCCTGTCTCACCCTCTCCCTGTCTCACCCTCTCATCCCTGTCTCCCCATATCCTCCCTGTCTCACCCTCTCCTCCCTGTCTCACCCTCTCATCCCTGTCTCACCCTCTCTCTGTCTCACCCTCTCCTCCCTGTCTCACCATCTCCTCCCTGTCTCACCCTCTCATCCCTGTCTCACCCTCTCTCTGTCTCACACTCTCCTCCCTGTCTCACCCTCTCCTCCCTGTCTCACCCTATCCTTCCTGTCTCACCCTCTCCTCCCTGTCTCACCCTCTCCCTGTCTCACCCTCGCCTCCCTGTCTCACCCTCTCATCCCTGTCTCACCCTCTCCTTCCTGTCTCACGCTCTCCTCCCTGTCTCACCATCTCCCTGTCTCACCCTCTCCCTGTCTCACCCTCTCCTCCCTGGCTCACCCTCTCCTCCCTGTCTCACCCTCTCCCTGTCTCACCCTCTCCTCCCTGTCTCACCCTCTCCTCCCTGTCTCACCCTCTCCTCTCTGTCTCACCCTCTCCTCCCTGTCTCACCCTCTCCTCCCTGTCTCACCCTCTCCTCCCTGTCTCACCCTCTCCTCCCTGTCTCACCCTCTCATCCCTGTCTCACCCTCTCCTCCCTGTATCACCCTCTCCCTGTCTCACCATCTCCCTGTCTCACCCTCTCATCCCTGTCTCACCCTCTCCCTGTCTCACCCTATCCCTGTCTCACCCTCTCCTCCCTGTCTCACCCTCTTTCTGTCTCACCCTCTCCTCCCTGTCTCACCCTCTCCTCCCTGTCTCACCCTCTCCCTGTCTCACCCTCTCCTCCCTGTCTCACCCTCTCCTCCCTGTCTCACCCTCTCCCTGTCTCACCCTCTCCCTGTCTCACCCTCTCCTCCCTGTCTCACCCTCTCTCTGTCTCACCCTCTCCTCCCTGTCTCACCCTCTCCTCCCTGTCTCACCCTCTCCTCCCTGTCTCACCCTCTCCCTGTCTCACCCTCTCCTCCCTGCCTCACCCTCTCTCTGTCTCACCCTCTCCTCCCTGTCTCACCCTCTCCTCCCTGTCTCACCCTCTCCCTGTCTCACCCTCTCTCCCCCTCTCTCCCTCTGAGGTTATTGTTGGTACTGCGGCTCAGGAGGTAGCGCAGTCTTCTGGTAGTCGGAAGGTTCCAGGTTCGATTCCCGCTCCTCCCCAGGCAGCTTGTCCTTGAGCAAGACACTTAACCCTCTAACTGAGCCGGTTTACAAAAGCAGTATTAGTACATTCATACCTAGTTTTGTACCAAGAACACCTAGTTTACAGAGAAAGTCACGCAGTTACCGCTCTCCGCCTCTCGAGGGCAGTGTGACTCACCTTCTCTCTGAGGAAGAGCGCCGTGGCAAAGATACAGTAGAGGAGGAGGACCGCGTCCAGGAAGTAGCAGATGAGAGAGTCTCTCACAGGCATGGCTTCTACACACAGAGGAAGACACACACACACACACACACACACACACACACACACACACACACACACACACACACACACATAGAGGAAGACACACACACATGCACACACACAGAGGAACACACTCACACACACACACACACACCCACACACACACAGAGGAAGACACACACACACACACACACACGCACACACACACACAGAGGAACACACACTCACACACACACACACACACACACACACACACACACACCCACAGTCCCCCACACACACACACACACACACACACACACAGTCACATACACACACACACACACACACACACACACAGAGGAACACACACTCACACACACACACACACACACACACGCACACACACAGAGGAACACACACTCACACACACACACACACACACACAGTCACAAACACACACACACACACACAGAGGAAGACACACACACACACGCACACACACAGAGGAACACACACACACACACACACACAGTCACAAACACACACACACACAGTCACAAACACACACACACACACAGTCACAAACACACACACACACACACAGAGGAACACACACTCACACACACAAACACACACACACACACAGTCACAACACACACACACACACACACACACACACACAGAGGAACACACACTCACACACACAAACACACACACACGCACAGTCACAAACACACACACAGTTACAAACACACACAGTCACACACATACACACACACACACACACACAGTCACAAACACACACACACAGTCACAAACACACACACACACACAGTCACAACAAACACACACACACACAGTCACAAACACACACAGTCACAAACATGTACACAGTTACAAACACACACACACACACACTCACAAACACACACACACAGTCACAAACACACACACACAGTCACAAACACACACAGTCACACACATACACACACATACACAGTTACAAACACACACACACACAGTCACAAATACACACACAGTTACAAACACACACAGTCACACACATACACACAGTTACAAACACACACACAGAGGAACACACACTCTCACACACACACACACACACCCACACACACACAGAGGAAGACACACACACACGCACACACCCACCCACACACACACAGTCACAAACACACACACACACACACACACACACACAGAGGAACACACACACACACACACAGAGGAACACACACTCACACACACACACACACACACACACACACACACAGAGGAACACACACACACACACACACAGTCACAAACACACACACACACACACACACACACACACAGAGGAACACACTCTCACACACACAAACACACACACACAGTCACAAACACACACACACACGCACAGTCACAAACACACAGTTACAAACACACACAGTCACACACATACACACACACACAGTCACAAACACACACACACACAGTTACATACACACACACACAGTCACAAACACACACACACACACAGTCACAAACACACACACACACAGTCACAACAAACACACACACACACAGTCACAAACACACACACAGTTACAAACACACACAGTCACACACATACACACACATACACAGTTACAAACACACACACACACACTCATAAACACACACACAGTCACAAACACACACACAGTCACAAACACACACAGTCACACACATACACACACATACACAGTTACAAACACACACACACAGTCACAAATACACACACAGTCACAAACACACACAGTCACACACATACACACACAGTCACAAACACACACAGTTACAAACACACACACTCACAAACACACACACACACAGTCACAAACACACACACACAGTTACAAATACACACAGTCACACACATACACGCACATACACAGTTACAAACACACACACAGTCACAAATACACACACATACACACAGTCACATACACACGCAGTTATAAAACACACACACATACACACACATACACACAGTTACAAACACACGTACACAATCACACACAGTCACAAACATACATACACACACACACGCACACACACACACACACACACACACACACACACACACACACACACACACACACACACACACACACACACACACACACACACAGATACATGTGTTAATGAGAATTCTTCTTAGAACCCTCTGCCTAAAGTTAGTTCTCTGAAACAATAAAGGAAAACGTCCTGTAGCTTAATAAAGAGCTTCCTGTCATGCAGGTGTTCTGTGGTCTGAGCGAGGTGGCGTTTCTAGTTCAGCGCTTCAGCTGATTCTCTCAGAGCCCGGCCAGTGGACCGCGCTGACACTTCCTGACCGCGCTGACGCTTCCTGGCCGCGCTGACGCCTCCTGACCGCGCTGACGCCTCCTGACCGCGCTGACGCTTCCGGAGCTCTCAAAGGAAACTCGCTCAGTAACATATCACAGTGTTCAGATGTTGCTTTATTGTACATCAGGGGTCAGCAACCTTTTTGATTCAAAGTGCCATTTTAAAATGTTCTTGTTCATCAGTGTGCCATATCAACATTAAGGTAACATTACGTTTAATTAGCAATAGTAGCAATAGTTTTAATAACCATTTTCCTCTAATAATTATATAAGAGCGCTTATTTATTTATTTTTCCTCTTTTTCTATTTTTCTCCCATCCCAATTACCCCCTGCGCCAGTTCTTCCTTCCCCTGTCTTGAACGTTGCTCGCATATGCCCCCCACTGGTCGGTTGTAGGGAGGATAGAAGCCTTGCATCACGTGTCCCCTCCGGTACACGAGGAGGCAGCCTGTCACATCTTTTCACCTGCCAGCGTGGACTCTCATTGGTGAGGTGTAACGTGTGGGAGGCTCACACTACCCCCGCCACTTCCTGTCTCTGCTGTGCAGGTGCCCTGACCGACCTGTAGGAGTCGCTGTTTACAACGTCCAGATTACCACCCATTGACTTCCACCCGCTGACTCTGCCAATTGAGTCAGTATGACGACTGGCCCAAGCCGGAGGCAATGCCGACAGCCGGAGTCGAACGCGGTGTCTCTTGCGTTGGTGACGAGCGCAATGTCCGCTGCGCCACCCAGCCGCACATATACAAGCGCTTATATAATTATTCGTCTGCCTCATCCTTTAAAGTTTTCTCATGTTTGGTCTCAAAATGGTGTTTATTAACACTTTAACTGCCGGAAGACGCTTTTAGGCGTCCTTCCCCGCCATGCTCAAGTTGCCGAAGACGCCGTAACTCGTCTTTGATATCAATATTTCAAAAATCTGTGATCGGAATCATATTTCTTTTCCGGGGCCCTGAGACACAAGTGTGATCTCCTCTCAATCCTCTAGCGGTTCAAGACCGCCATCTGGTGGCCGATCGGCAGATCGAAAAAACGGATGTTACCTTTAACCCGGTAGGACTCACTCCATAGGGTCCGGGCACTCGCTAGTGTTAGAGAGACTCAGTCTTCACACAGTGAACATCGATCGCTGCAAATAACTCGAAAAAACAACATGATTTGGACGTATATATTATTATACAACCTGGAAATGGACCGGATATTTCTATATCCCATAATAGGAAAATGTCTGTTCCACGCTCATCGCCCAATGGCGCGAGGAAGATACGGTAAGATTCAGCGTTATTTTTCAATGTGTACGATACTAACTGCTATGATGAACATTTGAGCCACATTAGATGAATGGTATAACGCTGCCCACGGAATTATAAACACCCCCTCGGCCATCCGGTCAACATCAGATTACGTGTAGTAACTTCCAGAAGTACGTCTAGTTGGAATTTTTTATATCGCGCTGATTGCCATCAAACTGTATTTGATCATCAATATAATACATTTGGGGCTATAAATCACGTTCTGGAGAAAGCTGCAGAAAGAGATGAAAACATACTTATACTTTAGATCATATTTTAGTATGAATATGTGAATGAAAAAGTTTAACGTTCATACACCCTGAACAATACATATAGGACCTTGAATGGGCCCTAATAATGGCAATTTAGCAATAGAATTTAAAAAGTTATAGCCCTGCAAAGAAGGGGAATTTCTCCATAGACAAATAGAGCCGGCAACCTATGGTATATCATGAATTTAGCCTTAGGCAATCAAAGTGTTAACACTCAATGTTTGGCAAACAACAACAGACGGACCCTTCTGATTGGCTCTGACCCCAAAACATCCCCGGTATATCAAGTAGATAGATAAGTATAAAATAAGTATAAAATAGAAGTCAAGTACGTAAACAAAAGTGCTCAATATACATATATACAATGCAGAGTAGAAAAAGTAACTGAGTTACAATACAATATACAGTACAATGCAGAAATGGGATGCGGTACAATTTAGGGTAAGGTGCAATGAGGTAAGAGTTGTAGTGCAAATCTCTTTACTAATAAATATAATAAGTGTGTTAAAGTGTCTAAAGTGGGTAAAGTGGGTGCTACAGTGAGTTGTTTATCAGTCAAACTACCATAAATAACAGGCTGTGCAAGAAGTAACTCTGCGTGGGGATAAGAGACACTTTCCCAAAAGGTTCCTCTCTTACACACTTGCTAGCGTGCCATTGGTTAACCCTTTCACTGCCACACGACAGAAGGTTAGCCCTTTACTATTACACAACCGACGGCGATGCTCCATCATTAGCATCATTAGCTCCGCGGATCTTAATGATGCTAATGATGGAGCATCGCCGTCGGTTGTGTGATAGTAAAGGGCTAACCTTCTGTGGCAGTGAAAGGGTTAAGAAACCGTTGGGGGTTAAGAGGTCGCTGACCCCTGTTGTACATGAACATTATCATCTGACTGCAGATACACCCGTCATTTGGAATGACCCATTGCTAACGTGTCATTGATTGTTGCTAAATCGGACAGCGTATCTTATGACATAAGTTGACACAAAACTAAATAAAATAACATGGTTAAAAGGAATGTGAGTCAGACAGAGAAATCGGTATGGAACACACAATAAGAATGGCCTTGCACAAATGCAAATAACAGACCAATCACAGCTAAGACAGAATGGTGCACTCTGACCAATCACAGCTGAGACAGAATGATTAAACATGTGCTCTGACCAATCACAGCTGAGACAGAATGATTAAACATGTGCTCTGACTAATCACAGCTGAGACAGAATGATTAAACATGTGCTCTGACTAATCACAGCTGAGACAGAATGATTAAACATGTGCTCTGATCAATCACAGCTAAGACAGAATGATTAAACATGTGCTCTGATCAATCACAGCTAAGACAGAATGATTAAACATGTGCTCTGACCAATCACAGCTAAGACAGAATGATTAAACATGTGCTCTGATCAATCACCCCTAAGAAATGTCTATTTTATTATTTAGTATTATTGCACAATCAAAGCGGGCATGGCCATCCGCATTTCACTGTATGCCCTGGTATGTATGTGACAAATAAACCTCTTGAATCTTGAAAGAATGATTAAACATGCGCTCTGACCAATCACAGCTAAAACAGTATAAATAACATGCACCCTGACCAATCACAGCTAAGACAGTATAAATAACATGCACCCTGACCAATCACAGCTAAGACAGTATAAATAACATGCACCCTGACCAATCACAGCTAAGACAGAATGATTAAACATGCACCCTGACCAATCACAGCTAAGACAGAATGATTAAACATGCACCCTGACCAATCACATCTAAGACAGAATGACATACTGGGACACAAGATATGTGCTTATCATTTCATGTGTGTTCATTAACCTCTTATCCGCCGGGGTACCACCACGCGTGCACGTCGCAGCACATTTGCCCTTGTCTAATTGGCTTCAGGCTGTGTTATTACCAATCAACCTACACATAGTTTGAAAGCTAAAATGGCCGCTGTTTAATTGACACCCTACTCAACCTATTACGTGCTTCCAAACTCCGGTTATAAGACCAAACAGTGTTAGCTGTTAGTTGGACCAGACGGCCATTTTGGAAAAGCATACCGATACAAACTTTAGAGAAAATAGGGTAAGGTGCAATGAGGTAAGAGTTGTAGTGCAAATCTCTTTACTAATAAATATAATAAGTGTGTTAAAATGTCTAAAGTGGGTAAAGTGGGTGCTACAGTGAGTTGTTTATCAGTCAAACTACCATAAATAACAGGCTGTGCAAGAAGTAACTCTGCGTGGGGATAAGAGACACTTTCCCAAAAGGTTCCTCTCTTACACACTTGCTAGCGTGCCATTGGTTAACCCTTTCACTGCCACACGACAGAAGGTTAGCCCTTTACTATTACACAACCGACGGCGATGCTCCATCATTAGCATCATTAGCTCCGCGGATCTTAATGATGCTAATGATGGAGCATCGCCGTCGGTTGTGTGATAGTAAAGGGCTAACCTTCTGTGGCAGTGAAAGGGTTAAGAAACCGTTGGGGGTTAAGAGGTCGCTGACCCCTGTTGTACATGAACATTATCATCTGACTGCAGATACACCCGTCATTTGGAATGACCCATTGCTAACGTGTCATTGATTGTTGCTAAATCGGACAGCGTATCTTATGACATAAGTTGACACAAAACTAAATAAAATAACATGGTTAAAAGGAATGTGAGTCAGACAGAGAAATCGGTATGGAACACACAATAAGAATGGCCTTGCACAAATGCAAATAACAGACCAATCACAGCTAAGACAGAATGGTGCACTCTGACCAATCACAGCTGAGACAGAATGATTAAACATGTGCTCTGACCAATCACAGCTGAGACAGAATGATTAAACATGTGCTCTGACTAATCACAGCTGAGACAGAATGATTAAACATGTGCTCTGACTAATCACAGCTGAGACAGAATGATTAAACATGTGCTCTGACCAATCACAGCTAAGACAGAATGATTAAACATGTGCTCTGATCAATCACCCCTAAGAAATGTCTATTTTATTATTTAGTATTATTGCACAATCAAAGCGGGCATGGCCATCCGCATTTCACTGTATGCCCTGGTATGTATGTGACAAATAAACCTCTTGAATCTTGAAAGAATGATTAAACATGCGCTCTGACCAATCACAGCTAAAACAGTATAAATAACATGCACCCTGACCAATCACAGCTAAGACAGTATAAATAACATGCACCCTGACCAATCACAGCTAAGACAGAATGATTAAACATGCACCCTGACCAATCACATCTAAGACAGAATGACATACTGGGACACAAGATATGTGCTTATCATTTCATGTGTGTTCATTAACCTCTTATCCGCCGGGGTACCACCACGCGTGCACGTCGCAGCACATTTGCCCTTGTCTAATTGGCTTCAGGCTGTGTTATTACCAATCAACCTACACATAGTTTGAAAGCTAAAATGGCCGCTGTTTGATTGACACCCTACTCAACCTATTACGTGCTTCCAAACTCCGGTTATAAGACCAAACAGTGTTAGCTGTTAGTTGGACCAGACGGCCATTTTGGAAAAGCATACCGATACAAACTTTAGAGAAAATAGGGTAAGGTGCAATGAGGTAAGAGTTGTAGTGCAAATCTCTTTACTAATAAATATAATAAGTGTGTTAAAGTGTCTAAAGTGGGTAAAGTGGGTGCTATAGTGAGTTGTTTATCAGTCAAACTACCATAAATAACAGGCTGTGCAAGAAGTAACTCTGCGTGGGGATAAGAGACACTTTCCCAAAAGGTTCCTCTCTTACACACTTGCTAGCGTGCCATTGGTTAACCCTTTCACTGCCACACGACAGAAGGTTAGCCCTTTACTATTACACAACCGACGGCGATGCTCCATCATTAGCATCATTAGCTCCGCGGATCTTAATGATGCTAATGATGGAGCATCGCCGTCGGTTGTGTGATAGTAAAGGGCTAACCTTCTGTGGCAGTGAAAGGGTTAAGAAACCGTTGGGGGTTAAGAGGTCGCTGACCCCTGTTGTACATGAACATTATCATCTGACTGCAGATACACCCGTCATTTGGAATGACCCATTGCTAACGTGTCATTGATTGTTGCTAAATCGGACAGCGTATCTTATGACATAAGTTGACACAAAACTAAATAAAATAACATGGTTAAAAGGAATGTGAGTCAGACAGAGAAATCGGTATGGAACACACAATAAGAATGGCCTTGCACAAATGCAAATAACAGACCAATCACAGCTAAGACAGAATGGTGCACTCTGACCAATCACAGCTGAGACAGAATGATTAAACATGTGCTCTGACCAATCACAGCTAAGACAGAATGATTAAACATGTGCTCTGATCAATCACCCCTAAGAAATGTCTATTTTATTATTTAGTATTATTGCACAATCAAAGCGGGCATGGCCATCCGCATTTCACTGTATGCCCTGGTATGTATGTGACAAATAAACCTCTTGAATCTTGAAAGAATGATTAAACATGCGCTCTGACCAATCACAGCTAAAACAGTATAAATAACATGCACCCTGACCAATCACAGCTAAGACAGTATAAATAACATGCACCCTGACCAATCACAGCTAAGACAGTATAAATAACATGCACCCTGACCAATCACAGCTAAGACAGAATGATTAAACATGCACCCTGACCAATCACAGCTAAGACAGAATGATTAAACATGCACCCTGACCAATCACATCTAAGACAGAATGACATACTGGGACACAAGATATGTGCTTATCATTTCATGTGTGTTCATTAACCTCTTATCCGCCGGGGTACCACCACGCGTGCACGTCGCAGCACATTTGCCCTCGTCTAATTGGCTTCAGGCTGTGTTATTACCAATCAACCTACACATAGTTTGAAAGCTAAAATGGCCGCTGTTTGATTGACACCCTACTCAACCTATTACGTGCTTCCAAACTCCGGTTATAAGACCAAACAGTGTTAGCTGTTAGTTGGACCAGACGGCCATTTTGGAAAAGCATACCGATACAAACTTTAGAGAAAATAGGGTAAGGTGCAATGAGGTAAGAGTTGTAGTGCACATCTCTTTACTAATAAATATAATAAGTGTGTTAAAGTGTCTAAAGTGGGTAAAGTGGGTGCTATAGTGAGTTGTTTATCAGTCAAACTACCATAAATAACAGGCTGTGCAAGAAGTAACTCTGCGTGGGGATAAGAGACACTTTCCCAAAAGGTTCCTCTCTTACACACTTGCTAGCGTGCCATTGGTTAACCCTTTCACTGCCACACGACAGAAGGTTAGCCCTTTACTATTACACAACCGACGGCGATGCTCCATCATTAGCATCATTAGCTCCGTGGATCTTAATGATGCTAATGATGGAGCATCGCCGTCGGTTGTGTGATAGTAAAGGGCTAACCTTCTGTGGCAGTGAAAGGGTTAAGAAACCGTTGGGGGTTAAGAGGTCGCTGACCCCTGTTGTACATGAACATTATCATCTGACTGCAGATACACCCGTCATTTGGAATGACCCATTGCTAACGTGTCATTGATTGTTGCTAAATCGGACAGCGTATCTTATGACATAAGTTGACACAACTAAATAAAATAACATGGTTAAAAGGAATGTGAGTCAGACAGAGAAATCGATATGGAACACACAATAAGAATGGCCTTGCACAAATGCAAATAACAGACCAATCACAGCTAAGACAGAATGGTGCACTCTGACCAATCACAGCTGAGACAGAATGATTAAACATGTGCTCTGACCAATCACAGCTGAGACAGAATGATTAAACATGTGCTCTGACCAATCACAGCTGAGACAGAATGATTAAACATGTGCTCTGACTAATCACAGCTGAGACAGAATGATTAAACATGTGCTCTGACTAATCACAGCTGAGACAGAATGATTAAACATGTGCTCTGATCAATCACAGCTAAGACAGAATGATTAAACATGTGCTCTGATCAATCACCCCTAAGAAATGTCTATTTTATTATTTAGTATTATTGCACAATCAAAGCGGGCATGGCCACCCGCATTTCACTGTATGCCCTGGTATGTATGTGACAAATAAACCTTGAATCTTGAAAGAATGATTAAACATGCGCTCTGACCAATCACAGCTAAAACAGTATAAATAACATGCACCCTGACCAATCACAGCTAAGACAGTATAAATAACATGCACCCTGACCAATCACAGCTAAGACAGTATAAATAACATGCACCCTGACCAATCACAGCTAAGACAGAATGATTAAACATGCACCCTGACCAATCACAGCTAAGACAGAATGATTAAACATGCACCCTGACCAATCACATCTAAGACAGAATGACATACTGGGACACAAGATATGTGCTTATCATTTCATGTGTGTTCATTAACCTCTTATCCGCCGGGGTACCACCACGCGTGCACGTCGCAGCACATTTGCCCTTGTCTAATTGGCTTCAGGCTGTGTTATTACCAATCAACCTACACATAGTTTGAAAGCTAAAATGGCCACTGTTTGATTGACACCCTACTCAACCTATTACGTGCTTCCAAACTCCGGTTATAAGACCAAACAGTGTTAGCTGTTAGTTGGACCAGACGGCCATTTTGGAAAAGCATACCGATACAAACTTTAGAGAAAATAGGGTAAGGTGCAATGAGGTAAGAGTTGTAGTGCAAATCTCTTTACTAATAAATATAATAAGTGTGTTAAAATGTCTAAAGTGGGTAAAGTGGGTGCTACAGTGAGTTGTTTATCAGTCAAACTACCATAAATAACAGGCTGTGCAAGAAGTAACTCTGCGTGGGGATAAGAGACACTTTCCCAAAAGGTTCCTCTCTTACACACTTGCTAGCGTGCCATTGGTTAACCCTTTCACTGCCACACGACAGAAGGTTAGCCCTTTACTATTACACAACCGACGGCGATGCTCCATCATTAGCATCATTAGCTCCACGGATCTTAATGATGCTAATGATGGAGCATCGCCGTCGGTTGTGTGATAGTAAAGGGCTAACCTTCTGTGGCAGTGAAAGGGTTAAGAAACCGTTGGGGGTTAAGAGGTCGCTGACCCCTGTTGTACATGAACATTATCATCTGACTGCAGATACACCCGTCATTTGGAATGACCCATTGCTAACGTGTCATTGATTGTTGCTAAATCGGACAGCGTATCTTATGACATAAGTTGACACAAAACTAAATAAAATAACATGGTTAAAAGGAATGTGAGTCAGACAGAGAAATCGGTATGGAACACACAATAAGAATGGCCTTGCACAAATGCAAATAACAGACCAATCACAGCTAAGACAGAATGGTGCACTCTGACCAATCACAGCTGAGACAGAATGATTAAACATGTGCTCTGACCAATCACAGCTGAGACAGAATGATTAAACATGTGCTCTGACTAATCACAGCTAAGACAGAATGATTAAACATGTGCTCTGATCAATCACCCCTAAGAAATGTCTATTTTATTATTTAGTATTATTGCACAATCAAAGCGGGCATGGCCACCCGCATTTCACTGTATGCCCTGGTATGTATGTGACAAATAAACCTCTTGAATCTTGAAAGAATGATTAAACATGCGCTCTGACCAATCACAGCTAAAACAGTATAAATAACATGCACCCTGACCAATCACAGCTAAGACAGTATAAATAACATGCACCCTGACCAATCACAGCTAAGACAGTATAAATAACATGCACCCTGACCAATCACAGCTAAGACAGAATGATTAAACATGCACCCTGACCAATCACATCTAAGACAGAATGACATACTGGGACACAAGATATGTGCTTATCATTTCATGTGTGTTCATTAACCTCTTATCCGCCGGGGTACCACCACGCGTGCACGTCGCAGCACATTTGCCCTCGTCTAATTGGCTTCAGGCTGTGTTATTACCAATCAACCTACACATAGTTTGAAAGCTAAAATGGCCGCTGTTTGATTGACACCCTACTCAACCTATTACGTGCTTCCAAACTCCGGTTATAAGACCAAACAGTGTTAGCTGTTAGTTGGACCAGACGGCCATTTTGGAAAAGCATACCGATACAAACTTTAGAAAAAATACAGATTTTCCCTGGTATTGTTAATAAACTTTGGACCTGTACCAGATAAGACTTCAGGCTATGGACCCGTTGTGTTTTGCAGCTCATACCTATCAGCTGGAACTATTTAGCAGACATCTGTTTGTAAACTAATTCAGATGTAAGTAAAAGAAACATTTATTTCAGTGTGTTCAAACCTCTGTAACTCTATTACTATTATTTAAATAGTTTTTTATTGTTTTTTTAAAGGTTCAACAACATTCTATACATACGTACAAACATACATACAATACATGACTACATATAACCGCACAATACCTAAAATAAATGAAAAATAAAGTAGACAAAGAGAAAAAGAAAAGAAAAAGAAAAATAATAATAATAATAAAATAAAATTGCATTGTTCTTATACAGGTTGTCACTTGCCATATAGAAATTGCCTATCTAATAAATCACCGTCTTATGCCTAAGCATCCTCAGCCGGGAATTTTAGATTAAAATAATCAAAAAATGGCTGCCAAACTTGGAAGAATTTCTGGGTAGAGCCCCTGGTGGAGTATTTAAGTCTCTCAAGTTTTAGGTGTGCCATCACATCTTCGACCCAGCGTCGATGTGATGGAGGAATGGCTGACTTCCAGTTAAGCAAGATAAGGCGTCTAGCCAACAAAGAGGAGAAGGCCACACAGCATCTGATTGAGCAACAGATACCCTGATTTCGCCAGGGAGCACTCCAAAAACTGCAACCAAGTGGTTGGGGCTGATCTCCCTGTCACACATGAATGAAATGGTTTCAAAAACAGAAAGCCAGAATCGGGATAGTGATGGGCATGACCAGAACAGAGTGTCTGGAGCCTGATGGCACCTGGGGCAGGTCGGATCCACATCCGGGTAGATCTCAGCAAGTCTGCTCTTAGAGAGGTGTAGTCTATGGAATACCTTGAATTGGAGTAATCCATGTCTGATGCAGACAGATGATGAATGTATTCTTTTAATTGCCAATTGCCAAGAATCTTCAGGGATTTCAAGTCCCATATCCTTACCCCATGACTCCCTGATACGGTCCAGTGATGGGGATGCCATCTCTTGGATATCACTGTATAGTGAACTCACTATCCTCTTTTGTTTTGGGTCTCCCTCCAGCCACTTATAACTATATTACATTATAGGACTCAACCTCCTGTTGTGGAAGAAGATTCAGAATGTTTCCTTTCAAAAGAGATGCATGTGCTATAAGTGGTTCAAGTAATAAATCGCAAATTACTTTGGGTACTTTGGGTATGTCAGTCGTTTTTATGCATAATGTGCCCTCAGCATCACGGGCTAACCCCTGTCCCTGTCTCTCTGTGAGTGGATGTCTCGGGTGATAATGTGATGATATACAGCCTATACAGCCAGCCCTGGTCCTGCCCCTGATGGGCCCGTCAAGGTGGTGTGATCTTCCCTGCGCCGTCCTCGATGTGGCCTCCAGTGTCGATTGCAGCGGCTCAAACTGGATCTGCTCTCCGCCATCTTCAGTTTGACCGACAGCGCCTAACCACGCCCGCTCTGCTTCACCTGGATCTGAGGCGTTCTCCTGCCCCCTGGGTCTAACCACGCCCGCTCTGCTTCACCTGGATCTGAGGCGTTCTCCTGCCCCCTGGGTCTAACCACGCCCCGCTCTGCTTCACCTGGATCTGAGGCGTTCTCCTGCCCCCTGGGTCTAACCACGCCCGCTCTGCTTCACCTGGATCTGAGGCGTTCTCCTGCCCCCTGGGTCTAACCACGCCCGCTCTGCTTCACCTGGATCTGAGGCTGTCTCCTGCCCCCTGGGTCTAACCACGCCCGCTCTGCTTCACCTGGATCTGAGGCGTTCTCCTGCCCCCTGGGTCTAACCACGCCCGCTCTGCTTCACCTGGATCTGAGGCTGTCTCCTGCCCCCTGGGTCTAACCACGCCCGCTCTGCTTCACCTGGATCTGAGGCGTTCTCCTGCCCCCTGGGTCTAACCACGCCCGCTCTGCTTCACCTGGATCTGAGGCTGTCTCCTGCCCCCTGGGTCTAACCACGCCCGCTCTGCTTCACCTGGATCTGAGGCGTTCTCCTGCCCCCTGGGTCTAACCACGCCCGCTCTGCTTCACCTGGATCTGAGGCTGTCTCCTGCCCCCTGGGTCTAACCACGCCCCGCTCTGCTTCACCTGGATCTGAGGCGTTCTCCTGCCCCCTGGGTCTAACCACGCCCGCTCTGCTTCACCTGGATCTGAGGCGTTCTCCTGCCCCCTGGGTCTAACCACGCCCGCTCTGCTTCACCTGGATCTGAGGCTGTCTCCTGCCCCCTGGGTCTAACCACGCCCCGCTCTGCTTCACCTGGATCTGAGGCGTTCTCCTGCCCCCTGGGTCTAACCACGCCCCGCTCTGCTTCACCTGGATCTGAGGCTGTCTCCTGCCCCCTGGGTCTAACCACGCCCGCTCTGCTTCACCTGGATCTGAGGCGTTCTCCTGCCCCCTGGGTCTAACCACGCCCGCTCTGCTTCACCTGGATCTGAGGCGTTCTCCTGCCCCCTGGGTCTAACCACGCCCGCTCTGCTTCACCTGGATCTGAGGCGTTCTCCTGCCCCCTGGGTCTAACCACGCCCCGCTCTGCTTCACCTGGATCTGAGGCGTTCTCCTGCCCCCTGGGTCTAACCACGCCCGCTCTGCTTCACCTGGATCTGAGGCTGTCTCCTGCCCCCTGGGTCTAACCACGCCCGCTCTGCTTCACCTGGATCTGAGGCTGTCTCCTGCCCCCTGGGTCTAACCACGCCCGCTCTGCTTCACCTGGATCTGAGGCTGTCTCCTGCCCCCTGGGTCTAACCACGCCCAGCTCTGCTTCACCTGGATCTGAGGCGTTCTCCTGCCCCCTGGGTCTAACCACGCCCCGCTCTGCTTCACCTGGATCTGAGGCGTTCTCCTGCCCCCTGGGTCTAACCACGCCCGCTCTGCTTCACCTGGATCTGAGGCGTTCTCCTGCCCCCTGGGTCTAACCACGCCCGCTCTGCTTCACCTGGATCTGAGGCGTTCTCCTGCCCCCTGGGTCTAACCACGCCTGCTCTGCTTCACCTGGATCTGAGGCGTTCTCCTGCCCCCTGGGTCTAACCACGCCCGCTTTGCTTCACCTGGATCTGAGGCGTTCTCCTGCCCCCTGGGTCTAACCACGCCCCGCTCTGCTTCACCTGGATCTGAGGCTGTCTCCTGCCCCCTGGGTCTAACCACGCCCGCTCTGCTTCACCTGGATCTGAGGCTGTCTCCTGCCCCCTGGGTCTAACCACGCCCCGCTCTGCTTCACCTGGATCTGAGGCGTTCTCCTGCCCCCGGGGTCTAACCACGCCCGCTCTGCTTCACCTGGATCTGAGGCGTTCTCCTGCCCCCTGGGTCTAACCACGCCCCGCTCTGCTTCACCTGGATCTGAGGCTGTCTCCTGCCCCCTGGGTCTAACCACGCCCGCTCTGCTTCACCTGGATCTGAGGCTGTCTCCTGCCCCCTGGGTCTAACCACGCCCGCTCTGCTTCACCTGGATCTGAGGCGTTCTCCTGCCCCCTGGGTCTAACCACGCCCGCTCTGCTTCACCTGGATCTGAGGCGTTCTCCTGCCCCCTGGGTCTAACCACGCCCCGCTCTGCTTCACCTGGATCTGAGGCGTTCTCCTGCCCCCTGGGTCTAACCACGCCCGCTCTGCTTCACCTGGATCTGAGGCGTTCTCCTGCCCCCTGGGTCTAACCACGCCCGCTCTGCTTCACCTGGATCTGAGGCGTTCTCCTGCCCCCTGGGTCTAACCACGCCCGCTCTGCTTCACCTGGATCTGAGGCGTTCTCCTGCCCCCTGGGGAGAGTGACCTTGAGCCATCATCTTATTTCCCATACCAGTCAACTGTATGCTTTTTTGTTCTTAGTTCTATTATTATTTTAATAAAAAGAAAATAATACTTAAACACGTACTATTGCTACTGTATGTATGTATATGTGTTTATATTACATGTATATATCATGCACATACATACCAATTATTCACTTGTTCTATTCTCCATCCATCTATCATCCATAGCAACACCATATTATATCACCGACACCATGATGGGGGCTCCCCTCTGAACAGCCCTCTGGGGGGCCCCCCTCCCCCCTATTGCTAGGTTACAGGGAGTCTGAGGTCCCCCTCCCCCCTATTGCTAGGTTACAGGGAGTCTGAGGTCCCCCTACCCCCTATTGCTAGGTTACAGTCTGAGGTCCCCCTACCCCCCTATTGCTAGGTTACAGGGAGTCTGAGGTCCCCCTCCCCCTATTGCTAGGTTACAGGGATTATGAGGAGTTTCAAGTACCTCGGAGCCCACATATCCGAGGACTTGACATGGACCACACACATTGACAGTGTTGTGAAGAAGGCACGACAACGCCTCTACTTCCTCAGGCGCCTAAGGAAGTTCCAAGTCAGTCAGAAGATCCTTAGGAACTTCTACTCATGTACAATAGAGAGCATCCTGACCGGCAACATCACCTCCTGGTTTGGGAATAGCACTGCACAAGACCGTAGCAGACTACAAAGAGTGACACGTTCAGCCGAACGCACAATTAGAGGGGGGCTTCCCACCCTCCAGAACATTTACAACAAGCGGTGCAAGGGGAAGGCTAAGAGAATTATTAAGGACTCGAGCCACCCGAACAACTGCCTCTTTGAACTGCTGCCGTCAGGCAAGCGATACCGGAGTCTTATGGCGAGCACAGAAAGACTCAGAAGGAGCTTCTATCCCCAGGCCATCAGGCTGCTAAACGAAAATAATCGCTAAACGAACAATAATCACTATGCAACAACCATCAAATGCACACAGCACACACACCCACACGCACACACTCACTCAAACAAACAACACACTGCAGCACCCACTCTCCACACTTTAGATCACACAAACACACTTACACTTTATATTTATTGATAAAGGATTTGCACTACAACTCGTACACCTACTGTGAATTGTACCTAAACTGCACCTCGTCCATTTATGCCTTGCACTATATTGTATTGTATATTAGTACACTGCACAGTATTGTATATTGTATGGTAACTACGTCTACGAACATTGTACATATGTCAAAACTGAACACTGTGACCTCTTTTTTTTTTACTTCTAATTTTTACTATGTTTTTATTTCATACTTATCTTGTCATGCACAGTCTCTGGAGCGCAACAGTAAGAAGCATTTTGTACAAAAGTATTCTGTACTTCTGTATGACAACTATTAAAGAAACTTGAACTTGAACTTGAGGTCCCCCTACCCCCCTATTGCTAGGTTACAGTCTGAGGTCCCCCTCCCCCCTATTGCTAGGTTACAGTCTGAGGTCCCCCTCCCCCCTATTGCTAGGTTACAGGGAGTCTGAGGTCCCCCTCCCCCCTATTGCTAGGTTACAGGGATTATGAGGTCCCCCTACCCCCCTATTGCTAGGTTACAGTCTGAGGTCCCCCCCCCCCCTATTGCTAGGTTACAGGGAGTCTGAGGTCCCCCTCCCCCCTATTGCTAGGTTACAGGGAGTCTGAGGTCCCCCTACCCCCTATTGCTAGGTTACAGTCTGAGGTCCCCCTCCCCCCTATTGCTAGGTTACAGTCTGAGGTCCCCCTACCCCCCTATTGCTAGGTTACAGGGAGTCTGAGGTCCCCCTCCCCCTATTGCTAGGTTACAGGGAGTCGTTCCTTCTCTTCACTGGGGAAAGTCTGGGGGTGTTCGTTGCAAAATTGTGGATTTTATTGTGGATCTATTGTTATGTTACTTGTTGATCTGTAAAGCCCATCATTTTGGGCTATGCAAATGAAATAAGTTTGACTTGACTTGACTCGATTTACAGTATAATTTGCTGCACCTAATGACGAGAATGAGCTAGATTAAATTTCTTAAACATGTATCCCTATAACCAGTACTCGAGTTGTGGGAAAAAAAACAGGGGGGATGGTCAGGGCTGCAGATCTGCAGAGTTTGGGGAGGACGCAGAGTAGGGGGGTCCGGGGGCATCGTCCCCTGGCAGAACATTGTTATGATTTTAATACGCAAATGAAGCTTTTAGTATTTTGAAACTAGAATTACAGAGCGGGAGTAGATACACTACTCTTGATAGCACATATTATTGGGGGGGACAATTCACATTTTTCCAAATTTGGGGGGGACATGCAAAAGTGGTTGTAACGGAAGTCTATGGTCTTGTAGGTTAACAGTCCCAATTTACCATTTTGTTCAAACCAACAAAGTAAAATGTGTTTCTAGAATATTGAATTATAGTGTATTTAAAAAAACAGTTACTGGTATATGATCAAAACTGGTATCTAAAGGGTTGATTTTCAATTCTGATTAATTAAATCATTATGTAAATTAAACAATAACCTTTTCTGAAAAAAGGAGGAAAACAATGTGAAGAATATTGATCCATCATCATTTTATTGCGGTTCAAATACAAATATTTGATCTTACCATTCCCAAAGTTCGTTTTCTTTTCTTTTATTATTATCTTTTTCCCTCTCCTTTTTCCAATTTTTCTCCCATCCCACTGTTAGGCGTTATGCCAATTCCCAACCCCCTTCCTGGTTGTTGCGCACTCCCCCCTACTGTTGGTCCGAGAGGCCGGAGACTGTCACATGCGTTCCTCCGACGCAGGTGCAGCCAGCCGGCAGCCAGCCTGGCAGCGCAGATTCTCACGGGAGAGTGTAACGTGTGGAAGGTCGCACTACCTCTCTCCAGATCCTACCCAGATCCTATGAACGACCAGCCAAGCTGATAGCAATGCCGAGAGCTGGATTCGAACCCAGCGTCTCCAGCGTTGATGGCGAGCGCCTTGCCCACTACACCACCTAGCTGCCCCAAAGTTAGTTTTTTTAACAGGGCATCAAATGCTAATTGAAACTGCTTAGAAAAACAAATTCAAAATATATTCAAACGTATACAGAGAATACAAAATAGGACCAATCTTGTCAATGGCTGCCTACCCCACTCTCCCCCATCTCATAGACGTTTCCAAAGATTTCCATAATCATGCTTTTCGTCCTCAATCTTTCTTTCGGTATAAAGATTCACTATGGACAGGTCTGCTCAAAATAATTTATTTGTGGATGACAAACAAATACAATGACTAAATACAATACGGAATAAACTAAATAAACACATTTTGCATATCATATCCCAGTCTGAGCGCAGTTGGTATATCCAAACATGGCAGTGGAAAAATATGGGTGATTTTGGGCAAGCTCCCACGCACGTGCCCGTATTCCGATCCGCGCAATAATATTCACAGGGGTAGGTCTCCTCGTGGGACACAAGTTGCCAATGCATTGTCCCTTGGGATAATGCCCCCCGCGGCGATATTAATTGAGGGGCGGATTTGCGGTGGAGAAATGAATCAGAATCAGATACAAGGAATTTGCTTTGGTCGTTTTTGGTGCGACATTACAGACAGACATTTACAGACAGATAATACAATAAAGATGTGGAGTAAAATTGTATGAAATATGAACTAAGTTAAGCACAATAGAATATAATATAATTATGAAATCAAATATAGGCCAGAGTTGTACAAAAGAGATTGAATCAAATTAAATGGGATATCAACTAAATTAAATATAGCACAATAGAATATAGTACAATTATAATAAAATTTTACCAATAGTATCCAGCTGCAGAACGCAGACCAGCCACACTCTCAGACCCAAATAAAACTATTATTATTATTTAATTTTTTATTTTTTTTAATCCCAATTTATCACATTACATTCACCCTGAATGTTGACGTTATCCAGGTGAAAAGCGAGGCATTGCAATCCTTGACATAAATCATTTGATGTATAATTAAATCAAAGGAAATGCGTTTGGGTCTGAGAGTGTGGCTGGTCTGCCGTTCTGCAGCTGGATACTATTGGTTTGTTTTGGCAAAATTCTTCTGCTCTGTGTGACAATAAATAAATGAATGATGATATGCAATTTAAAACCAAAACTAAGGCCTCAGTATGAGTTTAAGACGTGAACATGGTCAACAAAAAAATCTTTTTTTATCGGATCGGGAAAGATCGGTATCGGTAGATACTCAAAATCACATGATCGGGATCGGATCGGGAGCAAAAAAAACGTGACCGGGACATCCCTAGCAGGGCCCTGTTTCATGTACGTGGTTCAACTAAGTCGATCAACATGTCCATTATCCAGCTTCAGTTAACCCGATGTTCAAAGCCGGGATTTTCCTGTTTCACAAAGGAGGATTCAGTCTCGTTAACTCAAGCCAGACTTGAGAGTCAGGCTCAAGTCAGGCTAGATGCGCGCTCCCGTTTTAGGTGGAAAGCCAGCACGTATCGATGGCAGAGACCCTGATTCTCAACGGCATTGATTGATTAATTGATTTAAGACTTTATTGACAGATTGCAATAGGCTCAATCGCCTCGCCGACAAGTTAAATGCGTTATCTATAGGCTAATTCTAAGTCCCTCATTACCTCAATCAATCAGATTATATTTCTTTAAACTTGCCTGCTGGATTGAATAATCAAATGAGATCTTGCTAGCGAAAATTATTAGTTAACTGTTATACAGAATTACGATACGGCTCTCTTACCCATTGATTGATGTATAGTCAATCTTTTACTTATCTTCTCTGTGGTGTAACGGGTTCTTCTTTTGACTTTCACACGGACGACCGGGGTTCAAGGCCCTAGTCTTTTCCTTCTTTTTGCAATATAGGAATAATTCAATTTGGTGCACGTTGAGAGCTATATAAAGAATGACATCCTCAATGCATGTAGATTTATAATATTTTAACTTAAAACCAGGCTACTTTGGCGTATAATCATTAATATTATATTCAAAAAAATCATATTGGAAACACAGGGATTTGAACCCCGGTCGCTGAATTGGCAGGCATGAGCACTACCGCTGGGCCACTGGGCCAGATGGGATAAATTCATTGTTTATACATTAATGAACGAGAGACCCGTGTTTAGAATATCCGTTGTTTTGAATGAAGTTTATCTCTTTATCCTCATTCATTAATGTGACGTCAACGGCTCATTCAATTTCTCAAATCCGTCAAACAGCGCATCTCATCAGACATCTTAATCCCAGTTACAATTAAAATAACCACATCATGTGTACATCGCACGAGCGAGCGCCACCGTCGCCACGGTATATATAACGTGCATTATTTAGGACAAAGTGAATTTAATATCAGCATTTTGGGTCTATTTTACATTTCAAAAGCCCCCTCTGGAAGAATGGAGCACAAAAACGTAATTCAGAATGGTATAATGCAGATCGTAGACTGTGGGAATAGTTTCAGGAAACGGGCTGTCACTTCTTTGCGGGGGCGTGGCGATAGTTCAGGCTAACTTGAACTTGAACTCTGCTTTCGAGCAGGCTCAAACTTTTGGATATGTTGTCATGGTGATTTGGGAAATCCAGGTACATGAAATCGGAAAGTCAGGCTAACCCAGTTATCCAGCTAAAGTTATCCGGCTAACTCGGTTATCCCGGTACATGGAACGGGGCCCTAGTAAAAGGTTAACCTTCTGTATTGCGGCAGTGAAAGGGTTAACCTGCTGTCGTGTGTGGCAGTGAAAGGGTTAACCTTCTGTGTATTGTCACAGTGAAATCAAATCAAATCAAATGTATCTGTAAGGCCCGACGACACACGTTAATGTCCCCATGGGGCCGCACACGTCTTCTTTAAACAAGTCGAGAAGAAACATCACAATAAGTCAAGAACAAAACAAAAACACCATGATGCAATTTTTTTTTTTAAATAAATGCAAACTAAATGGGTTTAAAGGTTAACCGTTAACCAGTAGTGCAGCAGTGAAAGGGTTAACACAGTTCCTACACAGCTCACAGGGACCGAGGCCACCGTCGCCCAGAAAGTCAACGTTTGTCGAAAAGGTCAAAGATTGTTACCACAAAAATATATCTGAACCACATACTAGCTTATATATCACATTTAATCACCTGTACATTGTATATCGCTATTTCACTTTACTGTTAAATTTGCACTCTGGTTAGACGCCAATTTATTTTTGTTGTACTGTACGTACTTGTGCTGTACGATGACTAATCTAATCTAATACAGCTCAGCATCAAACAGCTGAATGACTAGCACGTCTGCGTCGGCCATTGTGTCCCGAAACCCCTTTTTCGGAAACTAGAGGAAAAAGAGCTCCACGATAGAGAATTGGACGACTCTCGGGATCCTGGCGTTCTGCACAACTCTCTCTACACACTGAGAGGACCTATCAGTCTCTACTCTCTACACACTGAGGACCTATCAGTCTCCTATCAGTCTCTACTCTCTACACACTGAGGACCTATCAGTCTCTACTCTCTATACACTGAGGACCTATCAGTCTCTACTCTCTACACACTGAGGACCTATCAGTCTCTACTCTCTACACACTGAGAGGACTTATCAGTCTCTACTCTCTACACACTGAGGACCTATCAGTCTCTACTCTCTACACACTGAGAGGACCTATCAGTCTCTACTCTCTACACACTGAGGACCTATCAGTCTCTACTCTCTACACACTGAGGACCTATCAGTCTCTACTCTCTACACACTGAGGACCTATCAGTCTCTACTCTCTATACACTGAGGACCTATCAGTCTCTACTCTCTACACACTGAGGACCTATCAGTCTCTACTCTCTACACACTGAGGACCTATCAGTCTCTACTCTCTACACACTGAGGACCTATCAGTCTCTACTCTCTACACACTGAGAGGACCTATCAGTCTCTACTCTCTACACACTGAGGACCTATCAGTCTCTACTCTCTACACACTGAGGACCTATCAGTCTCTACTCTCTACACACTGAGGACCTATCAGTCTCTACTCTCTATACACTGAGGACCTATCAGTCTCTACTCTCTACACACTGAGGACCTATCAGTCTCTACTCTCTACACACTGAGGACCTATCAGTCTCTACTCTCTACACACTGAGGACCTATCAGTCTCTACTCTCTACACACTGAGGACCTATCAGTCTCTACTCTCTACACACTGAGGACCTATCAGTCTCTACTCTCTATACACTGAGGACCTATCAGTCTCTACTCTCTACACACTGAGGACCTATCAGTCTCTACTCTCTACACACTGAGGACCTATCAGTCTCTACTTGATAACTAACTGTGAATGTAACACCAGAAACACCGCTATAGTGACGACCATTAACCGTCTCTTTTGGGATCTGCTGTACTCACCAGTAGAGGACACGAACACCACGAGGACAGAGACAGCCATCTTCTGGACACCCATTACTCTCTCTCTCTCTCTCTCTCTCTCTGCTGGGTTGTGTGTCAGTAGTAGAGTAGAACTTCAGCCTCCCTCCACACAGGAAGTGGCTGCAGTGACACCAGTGCGCTGCTTACCAATGGACTTACTGACTGTATGTTATTTGCGGTTTCTCTTTCCGTGTTTCAGAGCGTGTCACAAAGCTTTATTTGCCTCACTCTCCTGGGCGTGGTGCGCTCATGTTCCACTCTGTGTCTCTGATCTCCATCTTGGGTCCTGTTGTGTAACAGCTGCTGGTGAGAACATTAACCTTAACCCTTTCACTGCCACACGACAGCAGGTTAACCCTTTCACTGCCACACGACAGCAGGTTAACCCTTTCACTGCCACACTACAGAACAGTTAACCCTTTCACTGCGACAATACACAGAATGTTAACCCTTTCACTGCCACACGACACCAGCAGGTTAACCCTTTCACTGCCACACTACCAAACGGTTAACCCTTTCACTGCGACAATACACAGAAGGTTAACCCATTAGGCAGTCAGCCGCGGTCTCAGGTATTAGGGTGGGCGAGAGGGAGCACAAAATCACTCTTTACGCGGACGACATACTGATCTTTATATCTAAACCTGACTCTTCCATTCCATGTCTAACCCGCATGATTTCCACATTTGGAACCTTCTCTGGTACACAATTAACTTTTCCAAATCCGAAGCAATGCCACTTGGGACACTTAAATCCATTCCGATCCTGCCCGAGCCCTTCCCATTTCGCTGGTCGCCCTCCGGCTTTGTTTACCTAGGAGTATTTGTGACACCCACCTATGATACATTGTTTAAGGCCAACTTTCCCCCCCTTTTAGACACCATAAGGGCAGACTTAGTTAGATGGGCCCCTTTACCAATCTCCTGGCTGGGTAGGATAGCCCTCGTCAAAATGAACTTACTCCCCAGACTATTATACCCTCTCCAAATGATTCCAGTGCTGCTGACAAACAAGGTTATCAAGGCGTTAGAAGGCTGGCTAAGCTCATTCATTTGGAATGGG
The DNA here is from genome assembly GCF_963971535.1 of Notolepis coatsorum. Taxonomy (NCBI): domain Eukaryota; kingdom Metazoa; phylum Chordata; class Actinopteri; order Aulopiformes; family Paralepididae; genus Notolepis; species Notolepis coatsorum. Next base: position 61,212,835 of record NC_140169.1, read on the forward strand.
AAGAAACCGCGTCTGAAAATGGCCAAATTACAGATAATACGGATGGTGAAGATGGGGGTCTAGACCTACATAATATTAGACACTACCAACTAGCAGCACACCTTAGGGTACTGGTCGGCTGGTTCAGATCAGACCCACTGTCAATCTGGCTGGACATTGAATCCTCGCAATCTAAGTCCCCCCTGTGGAACCTACTATTTATCAAAGACTTTAAGTCTGTTAGGAAAATATGCTCTAACCCCATCACACTATGCTCCGTCAAGGCCTGGAAGACTGTCCGTAAAGTGGAGGGCCGAGCTAAGCTGACCTCTCCTCTTACCCCGATCGTAGGCAATCCTGACTTTAAGCCAGACCAAATTGGCGGCGGCTTCAAGACCTGGCATACGCAGGGCATAACTGATCTTGGCCACTTGTTTGATGGCCAGACCCTGATGTCCTTTCTACAGCTGCAGCAGCGGTATGGCCTATTGAAAACGGAATTTTTTAAATACTTACAAATTAGGCAGTTTATCACCAAGGACACCTCACTGTTAACTAACAGCTCCACCTCGCAGGTGGAGAAAGCCCTCTCCTTGCAGATTCCTAAAAAACAAATATCTATCTTCTATAGTACTCTAAACCTTAATTCATCTTTATCTTCCCTTGTCACTAAACAGTCCTGGGAAAAAGACTTGGACATAGAGATCACGAACGAGGACTGGCAGGATGCATGGACCTACGCAAAAATAATCTCTGTTTGCAACCGCACCAAGTCTATCCAAGTTAGAATCTTACACCGCATTCATATTACCCCTGCCCTTAAGAGTAAAATGGATCCCAATGCATCCCCACTCTGCTTTAAATGCAAGATAGAGATTGGAAACCACGTCCACTGCTTTTGGTCCTGTGTAAAGCTCCAGAGCTATTGGTTCGACATCGTAGAGGAACTATCTGATATATTCCAGACCCCCATCGAACTGGATCCCCTCTGCCTCTTACTAGGCCTCCCAGATATTCATATTGCCAATTTCAAACATAGCAGACTGTTCAATTTGTTGACATTTGCTGCTAGGAAAAACATTCTGTTGTTCTGGATCAAGGATGAGGTCCCATCAAAGAGGTCATGGCACAACATTATTATGGACTGCATTCCCTGTGAATACATCACGTGCATGTTACACTCTAAACTAGACACTTTCTATGAGATATGGGACCCTTATCTGTCTCGTATCGGACCTGCACTGTCTGCCACTGTACTCGGTGGGTTTCCCCATTACCCATAGCCCCCTTATTAACCAATGATGCCTTGTTTTTGTCTGATTGTGCTGGTATCGTTGCTGAGGGAACCATAATTACTGTAAATGTGCTTACATATACACGCACACATACACACGCTCACACCACACATGTACGCATGCACACACATAGAACATGCACGCGTAAATTACACAGGCATATTAAACATTCACACATAAAACATGCACATAGGTAATGCACACACACACATGGGTAGAACACACATATATAAAGCACACATAGGTAATACACACACACATAGGTAAAACACGCATCTACAAAGTACACACACTCATACACTCCGTACACACACAGTCTAGCTCTGTCTAATGGTCCTAACACAGTTTATCAGTACACTGGGTGCTATCGTGGACCAGAGAGATAAGTTACAACGTAACTCTAAGTAACAGCTAAATAGTTACACATGTCCTACGGTAGGTGTACATCGTCGCTGGCGGAAGAAAACCTTGTAACTCTATATTTTTTATTTATAAATCAACTCATTCGAATCTGACGTGCGCGCGTCCCGCGCATGGGCGTGACGTACCGTATACGGTACGCCAAACGCTAAGAGTCCTGAGGCAGCACGTCTTCTAATCAGATGCATCAATACATTGTTTTCGAGTCGTAGCCTTGATGCTCGCTGAAACTGACTATTTTGTTCATAGATTGAACACTGGTATATCAACCAGATAATTCCAAGTAAAACAATTATCCATAGCCTACTGATGCTCCATTGTCAATACTTTTTGGTGATTTGTGTATTGTGTATTTGCAAGGGAAGAAAAATCCGAGGGAAGACCGTAAAAATGCCCAGAAAAATCGGACCAATGAGAGAACAGTTTGCGTGGCGTTTGTTTACAAGTTTTGGTCCGCTGTTAACACAGCCGTGTGAACACAAACCCAACCAAGGGGCAAGTGCAACACTATCATATCAGTGCCTGAATGGGAACTAAGCAGAGGAACTACAGGTGTGAAAACCATAGATATATATAAAGACTCTATAGTCTAAAAGTCTTTATCTATGGTGAAAACACCCTGAGAATGATTGCCATACTACTGTATAGAAAATAAGCACTTTAGAGGGCGGAGCCAGGCATGATGGGGTGAGGACGTGTTTCAGACCAGCTCTCCACTAACTCTGTAAAACATACCTTTTTTACCCTACAGTATTTTTTTAATAAAAAAAAATATTTCTCACTTTTTTCTGTATTTTGCTCCCATCCCAATTTAGTCGTTATGCCAATTCCCTTCCTGGTCGTTGCGTGAATTGCCCCACTGTCGGCCTGGGGAGGGTGTAGAACTACCACATGCCTCCTCCGATACATGTGGAGTCGCCAGCCGCTTCTTTTCACCTGACAGCGAGGACTCTCACCGGGGGAACGTAACACGTGCGGAGGTTCACGCTATCTCCCCCAGATCCCCTCTGCTGAACAGGCGCCCTGACCGACCTGTAGGAGTCGCTGTTTACAACGACCAGGATACACACCCCACCGGATATATATATGGATATAGCGCTACCCGGCTAGGCTACCTAGCCAGCCCACGGCTTACCCTGTTGTCAACCCATTTACCCGTAAAAAGGTAAATAGGACTCAGCAAAACCCCCACAACAGCTACCGACTGACCTTCATTGATGAACCGGGCAAGAGGAGGGAAAAGTGACAACATCCCACGGCGGAGACATTAGAACAGCGTAGCAGTAGTGTTAGCATGTAGCATTAGTATTAGCATGTAGCATTAGCATTAGTTGTTTAACAGCACGCTTCCAGGACCGTTTGGAACCCGTTCACTGCAGTGAAACGTTCACCAAACCATCCCGCCCCTGGCGCCGACACACAACATGGTTGTGTAACAAAACAACCCAGCATTACTAACACTAACACCCATGCCTGATGACACAGGGCCTACCTTTGTACAAGCCGGCCCGATAGCCAACCTTGTACGCTGCTCCTGGATCTGCTGTCACCAGACGAGGAAACATCAGATAGGCCCGACGTGTCGCTGAAACATGCCTCGAAGATGCCAGGGGTAAGCAAACCTCCGGTAAGCTTTCAACATTACGCAATTTCTCTAATGTTTTCATAACAACTAGTTAACATAAGGTGCACTGCATCCGCTATGATGGAAACGAAAATAGAGGAAGAGTGTATTGGTGACCATGCCTACTGTCTTATAGGCTACGCCTCCATTGAGGCGGGACCCGGCAGGTGTGGGTGTACTGGTTTTTATTCGTGATGGAGTACAATAGGTACATGAGATGAGGTATATCTCGATAGGCTTAAGAGCGGGACGCTCAGCCAGTACTCATATAACTAGGTTATATACATAACCTATCGTTTGTGATACAAAAAGAGTCCAGAAAAGAGAGTACATTTGACGTAGAAACTGTTGGAGGAGGTTGGGTAGGAGGGGTGGGTGGGGGATAGACTTACACTGTACAAGCAAAACTGTACATTGGAATATTGATAAAACCATACTTGGTCATTTACTGTACATTGGAGGGGGTTGATATAGCTATAAACCTGCATTCCTTCGAATATATCATTAATCAATTACATTTATATTGAAATACACTATATAGCCTATACACCAACACTGAAATGACAGTGGATAAATAAATAAGAACTAAAGCTAATCGGTGCACTGGCATTAATATTCCATAACAAGTCTTGTGTGCGCCTACGAATGAACAGTAGCCTATAGGCTTAATTATGGAATAATAAGCCATACTGCGTTCATTCATTACGCCCGCCGTAGGCTATATATATTATATTTCATTCATTCATTCATATACAGTACTGCGCGCGCGCGCGCGTGTGTGTGTGCGCGCGCTGCGGCAGGTGTACCGCAAGCTGTATATGATGCCAATACATTAATCTAATCTAGTTTTGATGGCACGCAAGCGTGATTACGAAACCTAGCCGCATTTCTCGGAGACGCTCTCTGATTGGCACTGACTGACGCTAGGTTTCGTAATCACGCGGCTCGCAAGACTCGCAAAGCACTTCCGCCAACTCATTTGCACACAGCTGCGTCACTAGTTGCCTTATAAGGAGCTCTGGGGGCGGTGTTTTGTATGCAAATGACCTGAACGGGAACGCGCTTTCGAGTTTAAGACAGAATGCCATTCTCCAAGCAGAATGCCATTCTCCAATTTGTGCGACCTTTTCAGCCACTTAAGACATATTACCAGCACGTTCAGGACTCAGAGTGAACTTGTCATTGATTATGTCTCAGTGGTTCCAAGATAAGTCTTCCAGAATATATCTTTGAAACATTTTCGGGAATGAGACCCAATGTGTAGAGACGGCAGCTAATTACAAGAGTTGCTAGAGAGCCCGCCACACTGAAAATGCTGCTCAAAATCATTGAGAAAATTTCGTTTTTCACCACAAGGTGGTAACGAATCACAACAAGTCATTTTTAATCCAATACAATGGCTTGATTTTATAAGGTGTTGTTTTTTATTGATATTTGTACTGTATCAAAGGGGGCATTAGCTGATATTTTTACTGTATCAAAGGGGGCATTAGCGCTTTAGAACTATGTAAATGTTTGCTTATAAAGAAATGTCTTTGCTGTTAAATACACACGTTTGGAAAATATGAAATGAAAGTGCACTTCAGCTCATAGAGGCCTTTACTACAATTTAACAGAAATAGGGAAAAGATTGTTAGCAACATCTGCTGGTAGGGTAGGGTAGGATATTGTACTAGTAGGAGGAACTTTGGGGATTTAGTAAAAGAAAATGGTTGCTTTTATGAAAATCAAGTGTTTAGAAGTGTGTTTGAATTCCATAGCTTCAACAAAGACTTAGATAGGTTTATATTATATGGTTAGAAGTGTTTTAAGGTCCAGTCTCAGAGTTTAGGGGTGGGGCAAAGAAGGATTTGTGAGTGGTTACTAAGCTTATAATGTTAAGTAAGGTGAGAACGGAAGAATGGGGCAACTTGCATACTTATGAATGACTGTGGGAGGTGTGACCTGTTGAGGATGCAGGCGCTAACAGAAAAGAATACTGATGTGTTTAGATGTGTTTAGATTCAATAAGTGAATAATGAAGGAAGAAATGAGTCTGAGTGAAATCGATTAATGTTTTAATGAGAGACAATGGTTTATACCAGTATTGATTGATTGAAAACTTTATTAACAGATTGCAGAATGGGTACAGTACAGCTCAATACATACAATTGTTAAGGGGATGCAGACCAGAGAAAGACTTTCGTCTTGTTTACATCAGGGTCCCCCATTTTCAATTCATCGTAACATATATGACATACATGACATACAGATAGACAATACTGCTACATTTTTTTTTTTTTTTTTTTTATCATGCATTTTTATTAGAACATTTTATTACAGCACTATTTTTTTTTTTTTTTTTTTATTGCAAAACAAAAATTATTAAAAGTCAGTACTCAACACACAATGCATAATGAAACTAACAATTAAGGTGGCTAAAATGACATGCAAGTACAGAAACAGAAAACAAAAAAAAGTTTATAATAATATTTTACCGTATACAGTGTATATCCAACGAAATTACCAATTATACCAATGCCTTATACAGGATATACCCCTAATACCTATTATCTAAAACCCTACACACATATGCTCCAGCTCGAACCCCCCCTCCCGGACCCCTCCTTGGATAGTACCTCCATTATCCCTCACTCCTAACCAGACACTACCATTATAAGCTAGCTTTTATTCTCTCCACCACTTCTAACCACATTGACATTTTGGATTCGTTGAGACCCAGAATTCTTGCTGTAGATATTTCTTGATAAATCACATCGAGATATGTAAGAAACCGAACCTTCCGGCACATTTTTTCCGGTTGAAACCAGCGTGATGCGATCAGTTTTTTAGCTACTGTGATACCCGATAAAACCAATCTCTTTAGCTGTGGATTTACTGCAAACTCAAAAACATCATTCAATAGTAATACAGAGGGGTGTACTGGTATATTCCAAGATACGAGTTTTGATAATTGATGGGTCACATCTTTCCAGAATGCCTTAACTGGTGGGCAGTCCCAATACATGTGCATAAATGTCCCTTCGTCTCCATTTGTACATTGGGAGCATTTTGAGTCTTGTTTAAGACCCATTCTGTTCAGTCTTATAGGAGTCAAGTATGTCCTGTGAATATAGTTAAGATTGATTTGTTGATGGTCCGGGTTCCTTGATGTAAGATGGACATTTGCCCTTGCCAATCAAAGTCACTTTCCAGGTCTGGTATATCCCTCCTCCAGACAGAGTCTAGTTGGAGGGTTTCATACGAGGACGTTAGTAATTGATAATAAAAACCTGATACAAAACCTCTCGATGTCTCTCTTTCATAGAAGAATTTGTGGTATCTGTGGTGTTCAACTGGTATGTCTAATGGAACACCGTGAGACTTCAAACATAGCTGTAACTGTATGTAAAAAAGCCATGTGGACCCGGTGAGGTTAAACTTTGTGCATATTTCTCCATAACTACAAAAACCCTGGTTGTTAAAAATATCCCTAATGAGTGTATGCCTTGCTCTTCCCATATAGGGAATCTTATAGGACGTTTTTCAATTAAGAGTGCATTGTTATTGAATAAGGGAGTGTGATTATGCCATTTTTGTGGGTTAGGATATTTTTTTTGTGTTTCACGCCATATCCGGATTGCATGGGTAATTATGGGGCCAAATTTCCGCTCACAGTGCTTGATTGGTAGTTTAGTGTGTGCTATGTCCTTCTGTCTATGTGGGGCTACTATGTTTTCTTCCAATTTTCTCCAGGATACCAATGCCTGGGGATCAAACCATATTGTCAATGGTCTTAATGTGTATGCCTTAAAATATTGGAAAAAATCTGGAACTACCATGCCACCGTCTGCTTTATTTCTCTGTGCGGTGGATCTTTTTATGCAAGGTGGTTTGTTATTCCAAATAAATTTGTATGTGGAGGAGTGTAATCTTTTCCAGTAACCCTCTGGAGGGGGTAACGGTAGCATTGAACTGATGAAGTTGATTCTAGGTAGTACATCCATTCTTAACTATTGATACCCTTGCCTGTACTGAGTTTTTAAGTTTTGCCCACCTGTCCAGGTCGTCTTTGATTTTGTTCTGTATTTTTGTGTAATTGTGCTTCACCGTTTGTCTTATGGTGGGAAATATTTCCACACCCAAGCATCTAAAATGTTTTACCATAGGTATCTCACCTGGGAGGGTTGTATCTTTTTTTGCATGGGTGTTAAGTGGAAGGAAAGCCGACTTCGGCCAATTTATTTTAAATCCCGATAAATCACCAAAGTTCTCAATCAACTTGAGTAGATGAGGCAATGTGGTGTTGGGGCTTTGCATGAACAATATTACGTCGTCCGCATATAAACTAATTTTATGTTGTGTGCCCTTGATTACGATTGGTTCTATGGATTGGGATTGTCTTATATATTGTGCTAAAGGCTCTAATGATAGATCGAATAGTCTGGGACTAAGAGGGCAACCCTGTCTGGCTGAGCGTGATACCGGAAAGATTTTGGAGATGAATGTACCTGTTGTAATCATGGCCGATGGGTCTTTGTATAATACTTTAATCATATCAATGAATCCTTTTCCTAACCCCATCCATTCTAATACTGCCCATAGATACGACCATTCCAGCCTGTCAAAGGCTTTCATAGCATCCAGGGACAGCATCGCCTTAGGTATGGTGTCTTCTTTGTCTGCATCTAGTACGTGCAGTATTCGTCTTATGTTATCAGTGATCAGGCGACCTCTTATGAAGCCAGTTTGGTCCGGATGAACTAAAGACGTCATATGCTTTTGTAATCTGATGGCTAATACCTTAGAGTACAGTTTGACATCGGTTCCGAGGAGGCTTAAGGGTCTGTAACTACCGCACTCGGTGGGGTCTTTGTCTTTTTTGAGAAGGACTGAAATGAGTGCAATATTGTCGTGTTTATGGAAGCTCCCCTCCTTGACTGAGTATAAGATCATATTTAGTAATAAGGGTCCAATTATGTCCCAACAAGAAAGGTACATTTCTGATGGGATACCGTCTCTTCCAGGAGCCTTACCATTTTTCATTTCGGATATGGCCTTCTTGAGTTCCTCTAGTGTGATCAGTGTTTCTAACTGTTTAGCGTCATCCTCCGAAAGTTTAGGGAGAATAATTTGATTAAGATATGTGTCCATTTTGTTTTGATCAAAGGTCGTTTCTGATTTATATAAGTCGGAGTAGAATTCTTTGAATGTATCGTTTATTATTTTGGGGTCTGTTTCAAGTACTTGTTGTTTTCTAATGGCAGTTATATCTGCAAATTTTGCATTAATTCTTAATCGCATGGCTAATAGGTGACTAGGTTTAGAACCTTGGGAGTACTGCTGTTGTCTTGTGCTGCGTATTTGCATTTCTGATTGTTGTCTGTATATGGCATTGATCTCTGTTTTTAGTACGTTAACTCGATTTTCTAGTCTAGTTGAGTTGTTGTATTTTAAAGAATTAAATAACGTTGAGTAAAGCGTTTCCAGTTCAGACAGTTTTGTGCATTGATTCTTGCGCATTATGGAGGAAAATCTATCAGTGAAATCCTTGATCATACCCTTTACCGACATCCATATTATTCTGGGGTCTTGCACCGAGTTTGCATTCTCCCGTAGGAATACTGTGAGAGCTTCTTTGAGTTGTGTAATGAATTCCTTGTTATTAAGCAGCATCGAATTAAAACGCCATCTTGGGGCCCGGGAAGATAGTATACCAAATGTTGCTTTTAGGAGTAAATAACAGTGATCTGATAGTGCATTGGGTATCATTTCCACTTCATATTTATCAAATAGTCTCGGGGATGCAAAGACATAATCAATTCTGGATAATGTGTTATGTCTCGCCGATCGACAAGAGTACTTTCGGGTCGTGGGATTGAGTGAACGCCATAAATCATTTACACCTGTAATCTTTGACCAATCCTTTAATGCTTTAGATGAATTTTTTTGTTCGCTGGAAAAGGCGAGGTAAGATTTGTCCATCCTTGGATTCCAAATGGCATTAAAATCCGCACCTATTATAAATGAGTAATCGGGATGGTTTAACATTTCATCGGTTAGTGTAGTGAAGAAACCCTCTTCGTACAAATTTGGGGCATATACCGCTGCCAACGCTATTTTCCTGTTATTTTGTACAATCCTAGCTATAGTTATACGCCCATCCGACCATACCCCCTTTAATTCAATATTTAACTTACGTCTGACGACTATGGCTACACCTCGAGTTCTCGTACCAAAAGAAGAGTGACTAATATTATGGTATGTGTTATCCGCTAACGTATCTATGTCTTCCTCTAAAATGTGCGTTTCGCTTAGTAGAGCCACGTCCACATGTTCTTTTTTCATCAGTGTGAGCACGCTTTTGCGTTTGTGTTGTTTGTTTATCCCACCAGTGTTCCATATCATTATATTCAAACTAGCCATAATCTATGCATGTTTTTGTGTAGTTTTTGGTAATGCTTCTGGAGTTCGAAGCTACAATAGATGTACATCCAATTATTGAGGTCCCGTTGAGAGCAGAGCTTAAAAACATATATATATACAAATAAAAATCCCCTTTTTTCCCCTCACCCAGAGAGTCGTACAGGCCTGTGTTCCAAAAACACATCCTCCGCGTATGACTCCCTCCCTTAGGCCACCGGATTGCCCAAACTGAGCTTTGTAATCCTAATCTTCCTATGCTAATTGCCATAGGATCTAACATTTTCATTCTAATACAATAGAATGTTGCTTTTGGTCTTGCGCCTTCCCTTACTGTAATGAAATATTATGAAAAATGAAAAAAAAGAATAAACTTTCATCGATATATTCATTTGAACCCTCTACTAACTTATGTAGGAAACATCAGAAAAAAGGAAAAGATTGTAGAGAAACATTAACACCTTAATATGAAGAACAATGGGAAAGAACAATGTAAGATAAAAGAGAGAGAAATAAAAATAAAAATAAGGAGTGAGAAATAGAATAAAACTCAACGTGGAGAAGCCACTAGAACAGAATTGAGTAATTAGATAAAAGAGAGAAACAGAGCCTTTTAGAGCTACAATGTGCCAATCTCTACATCAGTGGAGTGATTATTTAAATTGTTAGAATAACCTTGTTGTGCTCATACGTTTAGGTGTGGTTGATTTTTTTTTAAGTCTTATTAAGGCCTGATTAAACTTCAGTCAATTGATCATATGCTTATGCTTATACACACCAGATGTTAATGTTAGAGTTGCAGGCCTTCGTTGTAATGGTGCATTATATTCTAGAAAGTTGTAGAATACACTAGTATATACTAACAGACTGTTGTTATGTTCCAGAATGATCTTCCTACCCAGGGTTCATGACTACTAGTATTTTCGGGAGATTTCTAAGTGACCCAGAGCAGTCGAGCGATAAGCCCAGAATATTCCAGATTGTTCTTATTGTCAATGATATATTCTTGTCTCCACGGAGACCAGAGGTCTGAAAATATAATGCATTACGAATCATATTATACACAATATGCCTTGGTGTAGCCGGCATGCATATCATCTGCTACTTTTGTTGAGCCCGGATAAAGTCATTCTAATACTGATATACACAGAGAAAGAGAGAGATGAGAAGGCTTATCTGTTTTTAGACAGTGTTTCGCTCTGCCTTGGGGGTTCTGCTCCATGTAGATTCCAGTATTCCTCGGCTTCTTTAGGCGCGTGTAATCCTACCCTACGGCTGTCACTGCCCACGATCGATAATAGCGCCGGGTATGCTAGCCTTGGTCTGAGGCCAGACTTGAACAATTTCTGCATCACCTCCTTGTAGGGGAGACGCCGAGCGATGGCCTCTTTGCAAAGATCCTCGTAGATAAATATTGGGTTTTCACCATGTTTCAGCTTTCCCCTTTGGTTGCGAGCAATTTTGATGATGTCATCTCTTATTGCCGTCTTCCGCAGAGTAACAATGATGACTCTTGGCCCGTTGCTTCTTTGATCCCGAGTACCGATTCTGTAAGCTTGGTCCACTGTCGGCACTGTGTTTAGAAAGTTGTTACCCAAAATCTCTGATAGCACTGTTGGAAAGTTGTCGTCTGCGCAATTGACTGCTTCATCAAGTCCTACAATGCGGATGTTATTTCGCTTGTAGTAGCGTTGGGTTTCGAGTAGCCTCTCCATCGCTTCATCTTTAACTTCTTGTATTTTCCTCCGGCATGCCTCTTCCACCCTTTTTATCTCCTTTGTTACCTCTGTCATACCAACGTTGATGGTGTTCTCGTTCTCTTTGACTGCCCGTGTAATATCTGTCACCGTATTCTCCACTGTCGTGATTCGCTCGGACTGTACAGCGACCGCTTTCTTAACTTCTTCTAATTTAGCATCGATGTGTTCGAATTTAGTATCGATGTGTAATTTGAAAGTGACCATCTGTTCTTTCATCAGGATAGTCAGTGAGTTGAAGTCGGGTGGTGTAATTGCACTGCTTGTGTCAGTTGATGATATGGGTGCAGTGAGGGATCCAATGGATTTGTTTGCTATTATCTTCTCAAAATCACCTGCTTTATCTCTCACGGTACTTTTTCCTGTCGTTCCTGTTATGTTGTCATCTATTGTCTCCCTCTCGGGGCCAATAGTCATTGGTCCCGGTGTATTCTCCTCTATATTCCCCTCGTCGGGGCTTGTCACCGACGGATCGGCCGCAGCGTCGCCTGTTATTTTTCTTGAACGTGTTTCAATCTGCGCCGTTGGAATTGCTGTTTCTTGTTTCTTTCCAATCTTTTTCTTATCCTTATCCATGTTGTCTTTTGATATAGTTAGTAGAAGGTCTTATCAATACATACGATGTGGTTTAATCTCTTTTGGTATTGTCCAAATAAGGTTTTTAAACTAAATTAACGTTAACGGGAGCGGAGCTATAACCAAATGCGTGCGCTACATATTGCAGCTAAACCGGAAGTACTGCTACATCTATACATTTATGACATACCAGATTTGCAGTTACAGTACTGTTTGTGATACAAAAAGAGTCCAGAAAAAAAAAGAGTATATACATTTGACGTAGAAACTGTACATTGGATTGGGTAGGTGGGGGTGGGGGGGGGACTGTACATTGGAGGTGGTTGGGTGGGGGGGGGGTTGGGTAGGAGTTGGGGGGGGGTTGGGTAGGAGGGGTGGGTGGGGGACACTGTACAACTGTACAAACAAAACTGTACATTGGATTATTGACAAGACCATACTTGGTAATTTACTGTACATTGGAGGGGGTTGTGTTCGGACATTTACAGGGCCAGTTTCGAGTTGCAGTCTCCCTTAGGTGTTTTTTGAGTGTTTTTGAAAGTGGGTAGTGATTCACATTCCTTTACAGCTTTGGGTAGGGCGTTCCACATTGATGTGGCATAATTGCGAAACGTGTTTAGTCCCTTGTTTGAGCCGAATCTGGGTTTAACATGATTTGTGGAGCTCCCTCTGGTGTTGTGATCGTGGTATTCACTGACCTTTGGGAAGTATTTTGTCATGTACATGGGTACCTTGGTCGTGTAGTGTATCTTGTAGACCAGGCCCATTGCAAGTTGCTGTACTCTGTCGTCTACTCTAAGCCATCCTAGGTTGTATGCTAGTTAAGACGAAAATTATATATTAAGGGAATGTTTTGAATATATTTAATGCAAATGTAGGTAATACACTGCATTAGAACATTTTAGATAAATAAGTATGTTTGACTTTGTGCATATACTGTAACAAATCAGCTTGATAGAAGTAAATTTACGTATTAAATACATACATTAAATACATACATACACATAACACCCATATTTATATTTATAAAACACAAGACACATAAAAGTGTACTCCCTTTCACTTCATCAGTACATTTAACAATCAGAGCTACCATTGGACACACATAAACACATAGAAACGCATGATTTTGTAAAGTATAAGTGAGTGGCATTTGGATAGAAACCAGAAGTGATTGAATATATTCTATTTGTTTTTATTGATGGTTTACTTTAGATAATGTGTGCTCTTGTTGTTTGACTATGTTGTTGTGTAACAGTGTGTTGTGTAACTGATTTTGTGTTATTTTAATTTTAGATATAATTGTAAGTACCGGATCAAAGTGAATTGATCAATGCAACTATTTAGTTTCACTAAGCTTGTAATGATAGGAGACAGACACAGACTCTGCTATGGTTTGAAAAATATTCCACCCAAATTGTGAAATAATCCTCACTTGTAAATGAATGGATAGTCCAGTCCAGACGGAGGAATCAGGGGGAGGCATCACTGAAGCCTGCGGTCATTCAACCGGGATTCCGAGCCCCGACCAAACATCAGGCTGACATCAGACAGAGGCACCGCACCTCTCCCACCTGCCCCAAGAGAGGAGGACGTTTTGTGTGCCAGGAGACGATGCTTGATTGCCGTGCATGGCGAAACACAATGTAAGAGAAACAAAATACTATATTTCTCTTAAAGAGAGGAGATGGACAGATGGACTACAAACACTACAAAATGAACAACAGATGACCAGCAAGACCAGATCGTGAAGAAGACCAACGGCCAATAGGCTCTCTATTCAGTAATACAATTAATCACAGTGTTTCACATTTGGATCTAGCAAATAATAAAAATAGTTTAAAATGATTCAGTTTAAAAATAGTCATCAGTAAGAAGTAAAAAGTGACCTCCGTGATTCCTCGGCATGACCATCTCCCGGGATTTGAAGTGGGAGCTCAACATCACAGGCCTGCTCAAGAAGGCCCAGGGGAGGATGTTCTTCCTCCGGCAGTTGAAGAAATATAAACTGCCGAGGACCATGATGGCCCAATTCTACACGGCCATCATTGAGTCCATCCTCACCCACTCCATCATCTCCTGGTTCCCCGCTGCAGCGGCAAAAGATCTTGCCAAGCTGCAGCGGGTGATTCGCTCCGCGGAGAGGGTGATCGGCTGTCCCCTGCCCTCCCTCAGGTCCCTGCACGACTCCAGGGCGCTGAAGAGGGCGAGGAAGATCATGGCCGACCCATCCCACCCCGGTCACAGCCTCTTCACCCTGCTCCCCTCTGGGAGAAGGCTGAGGATCCCAAAGGCTGTGAAAGCTCGACACAGACTGAGCTTCTTCCCCTCAGCCGCCAGGCTGATCAATGCCTCAGGTCCCCCCCCCCCCCCCCCCCCTCGGTACCCCCTTGCTGGTGTGTAATTTATCAGAGTGTTGGCGATGTAGCTAGGTCCCTGTCCATTTAGAGCTTTGTATGTAAGGAGAAGGACCTTAAAGTCAATTCTAAATGTTACAGGAAGCCAGTGTAAAGCAGCTAAGACTGGACTAATGTGCTCTCTCCTTTTGGTTCTAGTTAGCAGTCGGGCTGCAGAGTTTTGGATTAGCTGAAGCCTCTCTGTGGTTTTCTTAGGGAGACCTGTGAAAAGTGCATTACAGTAGTCTAACCGGCTAGATATGAATGCATGAATTAGATTCTCAGCATCGTTCTGATTAATAAATGGTCGTACTTTTGCTATATTTCTGAGATGGAAGAACGATGTTTTCGTCACTTTGCTAATATGAGAATTGAAGTTCAGTTCTGAATCTATGATAACCCTAAGACTAGTGACCTCAGATTTGATCCAAGGGGTTAGTCCCCCCAGGTTCTTTATTAATGTTTCTTTTTTAGTTTTGGAGCCGATAATTAGAATTTCAGTTTTGTTCTCGTTTAGTTTCAGGAAGTTCTTACTCATCCATTTATTTATTGCCAGTAAGCAGTCTGTAATGGAGCTAATCGCTGTATCATTTGGTTCAGCAGATATGTACAGTTGTGTATCATCCGCATAGCTATGGAAATCTACATTATGTTCTCTGATGATATCACCCAGCGGTAACATGTAAAGGGAGAAGAGTAAAGGACCTAAGCAACTCCCTTGTGCAACTCCATAGTTGTTTGTCGTATATATCAGACATGTGATCTCCTAGTTTAACATAGAATTTCCTCCCTCTGATGTATGTTTTAAACCAGCCCAACACATGTTCTGAGAAACCGACATGGTTTTCAAGACGATCGATTAGAATATCGTGATCGATTGTATCAAATGCTGCACTGAGATCTAACAGGATAAGGATGGAGATCTTATTCTCGTCAGAGTTTAGTCTGAGGTCACTGATTATTTTGGTGAGGGCAGTTTCAGTGCTATGATATTTTCTGAATCCTGAATGAAATTCTTCTAAGATGTTGTTTTCTTCAAGAAAGGAGTTTATTTGAACTGAAACTATCTTTTCAAGTACTTTACTAATGAATGGTAGGTTGGATATTGGACGATAATTTGCCATTTCATTACTATCCAAGTTAGGTTTTTTTAGTAATGGCTTTACAACTGCTGTTTTAAAGGCATCTGGGAAAATACCAGTCCTAAGGGAAGTGTTTATGATATCTAGCACAGGGCTTGAAACACTATTAAACACCCGTTTGAAGAAAGCTGTAGGTATAGGATCAATGTCTGAGGTGGAGGAGTTACATTCTGAGACAGTTTTGCAGAGTACATCTAATGTGATGCATGTGAAACTTCTCATGGTTACATTGCGCGGTTTGCCGCAATCAGCTTTATTTCCATCATGAGTAATGCTGGCCCTGATCAAGGTTATTTTGTTGTTAAAGAATAGTGCAAGCAGGGGAGCTCCAGTAGCTCACCGCGTATCTCGGCGCTATTTCGGCGTCGGGGACAACCGTGCGCGTCACGGATCTGGGGTACACGAGTTCGACTCCCGGACTCGCCGTATTTTCTCAGAGTGTCTTCCCCCAATCTATATCCCATTCAACCTGTTTCTGTCGGTCATGCTTGACCAGAAAAAGCGATAAACGCTAAAAAGAACCAGCTGACTGGTTAAAGTTAAAAAAAAAAAAAAAAAAGTTCTTCACACTTAACCGTTGATGACTGAGGAGGTGTAGGGGCAGTGTTGAGTAGTACATTAATAGTGGAGAAAAGGATTCTGGAGTTTCCAGCATTTTCTGTAATGATTTTAGAGAAGTAATCTTTCCTTGCTAAGCGGATGGTTTTATTATAAGCAGTTAAAGCATGTATATAACCTAGTTATATGAGTACTGGCTAAGCGTCCCGCTCTTAAGCCATACCGAGATATACCTCATCTCATGTACCTAGTGTACTCCATCAACGAATAAAAACCAAATACACCCAGCACCTGCCAGGCCCCGCCCTAGTGACGTACTATATAGTACTAGGCGTGGTCACCACTCACTCTTCCTCGGATAATCGTTTTCAAAGAAAAGTTTCCCCAAGGGAACTCAGGGCACGCTAAGAGCGGGATGCTTAGCCAGTACTCATATAACTAGGTTATATACATAACCTATCATTATATACTCGTACTGGCATCGCGTCCCGCTCTTAAGCCATACCGAGATATGGGGTAGAGCGGACGCGAGGCCCGACAAATGCACCCCTTGAGGACCCGTAAGCCCACATCAGGGGGGAGGGGAGTCCCGTCACCCCATTCTTCCTAATAAAGAGGGGGCGGCAGTCAACTCCACCTGAGTGCGAACAAGAGGGAACTAGAACCTCTTGAACGCACAGCACAGGCGGAACCACGTGTGACACAACACATTGTGGCCCACACCCACACACTCCTGCTACCCCACCAAAGGACGGGAAGCAGGAGAGGCCACAGACCTCTGAACCGCCTGGGAGACAGAACCCCCGGTCATGTCCATGAGGTAAAACCTTATGAAGGGACCCGGTGAGGACCATGAAGCCGCAGCACAGCTGTCCTCCACCGAGGCCCCACCCAGTAGAGCGGCAGAGGCCGCCACCCCACGAGTGGAGTGCGCCCTGACGCCCCCAGGGGGAGCCAGCCCGGCCAACGTGTAGCAAAGGGCAATGCCCTCGCACAACCAATGGGACAGGCGCTGTTTCGACAGTGCCTTACCAGCACGAGAGCCACCGTAACAGACAAAGAGCTGATCGGTAGCCCTGAGTACGGCTGAGGTAAACCCCCAAAGCCCGGACCGGACATGACAGGTGAAGGCCCGCCTTCAACTCACTAGCGTGAGGAGGCGGATGAAACGCCTGAACCATATTATCCCTGGAGCGGAAAGCACTCCGGATATTTTTAGGCACGAAGGCTGGATTAGGCCGCAGAGTGGCACCGCTATCGGAACGAAAAGACAGGCACTCTGGCCGTACCGAGAGAGCACAAAGCTCACCCACACGTTTAGCGGAGGTGATGGCCAGCAAGAACGCAGTCTTGAATGACAGCTGTTCCAACAGCGCTTGCTCAAGAGGCTCAAACGGGGCCAAGAACAACCGACCGAGGACCAATTGAAGATCCCAGCTCGGAGCCAAAGAGCGTTTCACCGGCTTAAGGCGTCGAACGCCAAGCAGGAAACGCTTCACAAGAGGGTGGCCTTACACGTAACCCGCGATAGTGGAGGGAGCATGCGCGTTCCGGATGGTACCAACCACAGAAGGATCCATCCTCTCCAGACTCACCCTCTCACCAGCCAACCCACCAGCAGCTGGCCCAGCACAGGGAACTAACACAGAGACCCGTGCACTTGAGAGAGGGCCCGCAATGACCAAGGAACAGGCCATGATGGGATACCAAGAGCTGGATCAGGACCGGGAACCACACAGCTGCGCCCCGGTCCGGCGCAATCAGGATCAAGGACCTGCGCTCCTCAACGTACCCGCCCCAACAACTGACCTAACAGATGTATGGGGGAAAGAATCCCAGGCAGCACGGCATTGGTCTCAGACCTGCCTGACTATGTCCGGACGTAATCCCCACCCGTCAGGGTGAGGACCGCCCCGCGACATTACACCTGTACCCACATTCACCCTGCCGGGGATGTGGAGAGCCCTCAGGCCGCGCAGATGGAGAACGCCCATAGCCAGCCGCCCGCCGCCCGGTGCGGATGGGGGGAGCGTACTCCTCCATGTCTGTCGATATACGACGCTGACGTCGTATTGTCCGTCCTGATCAACACCGTTTGAGGACCAGAAGGACCTCTTTCAATACCAACACATTGAACGTAGCGCAGACCGGGCAGCATGGCTTGCCAGCTGCCCCCTACTGCGTTGGCCCGACGCGTCTCCAGCGAGGGAGGCGTCGGGGAAAAACCTGACGTGTGACAGCCTACTGCCCATGGGGACCCCCCCGGTGAGGACCCCAGGCCCTCCCCAGGGGCGAGGTCCCCCAGTAATGACACAGGAACCATAGCCGCTTCCACTTGCCTCTCACCGGGTCTATTTCCATACTGGAAAAGAACCACCTCCGTAACCTCCTCCTGGGGTGAAGAGGAGGCCAAGAGGGACCACGGAATGAGCAGATGTCCTCATACCGAGCAGGCGTATCACGGACAGCGCCGTAACCGCCCTAGGACAGAACCTCCCGAGCGTGTCGCAACACGCTCTGAGAGGGATGCCCATAGCACTCCACCCGTTGACTGGGAAGAGGAGTACTCTACTTCCAGTCTACAGCAACCCCAGGCTGGTAGGAAACCTGCCTGGTATGAGCCCTGACGATCCACCTTGACCGCCAAGGACCAGAACGTCGTCAGGGCAGAATACACTTCATAACCCCTGACGACGCCGAGGCCCCAGTGCGGCCTCCACGCACTTGGTGAAGATGCGGGGAGCCAGAGAAAAGCCGAACGGCAGCCCCTGGTACTCATACGCTAACCCTGCAAAGGAAGCGTAGGTAAGCCCTAGGACGGAAGATCGGGGATGCGAACACGCATCCTACAGGTCTATGGAGGAGAACAAGACCCCCACCTGACAGTGTTCAACAGGTAGGAGACGATCCAAAAAATGCTGAAACTTCCCATGGGACAGGTCCAACATGGGTCTGACACCCCCCCTCCCGATTTCTCAGGCACCAGAGAACACCGGGAGGAAAACACCACGACGATGGCTTGCTTCGTCCACAGAGATTGGATCTCGTCGACCAGAGCTGTCACTGCTGGTGACCCTGACAATAGGGTCTGTACCAAACCCGAAAACGGGTGGGGTTGTGTAAATACAAGTCCCCGCCTCAGCGTTCTCTCCATCCACCTTGACATATGGTACTGCCGTAGCCATAATGTGATGACACTCCCAACGCACCCGCCGCCATGTGGCGCAGGTCCGCTAGGAACTGTAGATAGGTGGCCCGGTCCCACCCGCTGTGCGTAGCCAACCCTGGACCCGTGCGAGCAGAGCGTTCCGTGTCGGGACATCTGACCCTGACACTACCCACAAGGCAATCGCACCCAAGGGGGGACCCCGACAGAAAGGGCCGGTTTGATACGGGGGAAGCTGACATCAGTTCTAGGTGACAAAAGCTCCCCCACTGAACACCCCTCCAGAACATGCTGAGGAGTTGTTCTGCAGCCGGACATGCAAGGTGTGAGGCCCCCATGGGTTCCTACACACCGTAGCCCTGCAGTGATATTACTACCACCCAAATCACGCGCGCCTGCGAGACCACTGCCAATCTTTCAGGAGTGAGAGGCACCAACATGATACCCGGCCTGGCGAAGGCGAGGTCGGGGAAGCCTGCACTGTGTGCCTCAAAAAAGGTTTCGAGCCCCCCTGCTGACAACACTTGTAGTTGACAGACGTAACACCAGGCTCAACCAAACACAGCTTATGGTGTGGGAGCCGCTTGACAGCACAACATTCTCACGGACAGACCCAGGCTCAGCCATCAACTGCTTCAACGAAGGCTCGTGGCCCGCAGCCAAAGGAAACAAATCAGAGCCCCTTTTCCGCTGGTGTTGGGGAAGGGAGTGATCGGAGAGCGGGCTGCTCGCGGCAGGACGGCGACGGCTTGTATATTCCAAGCCGATCTCATCCAACATGGCCAATCCCTCGGCCGCCAAGGCTGTCGGCCTTGTGGACACCTGTCGATTCAACGCCCAGGATACCTCTGGCGGGGGAAAACATGGCCGCCTGTCGAGGGCCTCGCCATAGCCGCTGACGAGGCCGTGCTCTCACCTCTGGCTGCGCGGCGTGAGGCGGTGTGGGGCCTAGGACAAATACCGCCCCCGCTCCAGTGGAAGACCAAGATCCTCTGCGGAGAGGGGAGCCGTGAGCGGTTATAGCTTGCGGCTAGGTCAAAGCTAATAACGTCAACAACCTCGCGCGATGTGTCGACGTCGGCTGGCCCTCAAGGCCCCGCCACCAGACACCATTTTTTTGATAGAAAAAACAGCTATTTGAACACAGTTACTAATCGCTGCCAATTCCATACTGTGGCGGTACAGGCTTTAGCAGCCCACCAGCCACTCGCCGGGCCGACCCACCTCATGGCGTCGGCCGGGCGGGGCACTGTTTAAACATGTCAAAAAGCAAAGGACTGATGCTAACACGGAGCACCAGTGGTGGTTGCAACCAGCAACCTCCACTGTGGTGTGCACCATGAAGGGGTTAATGAATAAATGAACTAACACCACGAATATACTGTAGAATGGGCAAGCCCATGCACACAACATTACGGGGATGCGGACCAGAGAGAACCAGTCCCGCATTCATTCATAATATTCACAACAGCACACGAGCCCTAGACCTCAGCCCATTTACCCATGAAAGGTAAACAAAGCCCCCCCTGCAATACTCCCCCAGTAGACACCGATTGACCGTCAGCATGAATGGTTGAGAGGAGGGAAGACTGTAGTATAGACAGACATTCCCGTAGCAGGGAGACAGAACAGAAACAGTAGCCCAATATAGCATAACGTTAGCCGCGCGCTCCAGGATAACGGGGAAAACAACAACGTTTACGCAGATATCCCGCCGATTGCGCCAATACACAACTCGGTTGTCTCCCGGGACAACTCGAGCACATCACAAACGCCAGCATTGTCATGCCTAGTGACATCCCACAGCGGGGAACAGTAGAACAGTGACCCAGCATTTATAGCATTTAGTATTAGCAGCGCGCTCCAGGACAGTGATAAGTGCGAGTCATAAGCCTAGGTCAGATTGATAATCCCATAACTCATTGGTCCGCATCTCAACTTCAAGCAGCGTCCTGCGACGTCTGGGATGTCTAGGACTCAATGCGTCTATAAACTTCAGGGTTTAAACCCAGCCGACCCAGGCCCACACACAGGCACTCCTCCGTCCCCTCCAGTCATACGGTTGATTGATTGGAGTTGCGGAGTATATTTATTCTATTTTGCTTTAACTTACTCGGTTGGCCGTATTACCACTGTATGGCATTACTTGATAATCACAGTTATACAGAACCCACCTTTAGTCCATATGCATAATCATATTTCTCCTTTTACTCCGTCTGGGGAAAGCCACACTCATAAGGTTTTTTACATCATACATCAGGCACATTACTGGTAAGATTACAATGCAAAAAAACATCTCCATGCTTACCAGTCGTTTTGGGAAGAATTGAAGCAAGTGTTGTTTCCAAAAGAAGATTGTTTTAATTTTTTTAACAGTAGAAGATTACATTAAAGGTTCAGTTTCATTTTTATAAGTACACAGGTTTCAGCTTACAATGTATCAGGATTCAGTCATCTCCACAAAATCTCTCAAAAAAGTGTGTCTCTTGAATGGGCAACAGTCCTTTTTATATTGATACTGTATCATATTTCCGATTGGTCTAAACACAGTGATGTCACAGGGATGTCATTTTCGCTTAGCAAACCAAAATACAATACGTAGTCCGTATGGACTCCTCCTCCTTTTTACTAGCGTTACTTTTAGTTACCTAGTGTTTTTTAAGTAAGAGAAAGTCCCTCCATTTTTCAGAACAAACAACTGGTTTGTCTGTGGTAACCACGTGGTACCAGGCAGTGCCGGGCGAGGCCATCCATAAGATTTCTTATCAAGACTCCTTAGAGTTTTTTAGCAGAGAATCCTCAGAGATGCCCTCCTCCAGAAAAACAGTTTTACACATCATTTTAGTATTATTCTCTACTGACAGTTAATTATAAGCATGACATTATGAAAACTTTTACTGTAAACATTAAACATTTAATTGTTATATAGTTTTTAAGATTCTCTCTATCGTTTCAAGACTCCCCTTTACTCTAAAATTTCACAACCTCAACCTTTAACTCCCCGGGGGCCCCATCACCTCAGACTATACATGCATGTCTGTCCTGCTTCCCCTCTGTAAGGGTTAACATTACAGTTTTCTCTCCTCTGCTGCTGCATCCTCAGGGCCACATTCCTCAGGGTTAACTCCCCACTGCGGGCCTGCTCTCACAGACACCTTCTATGCAGACATTAAAGGCTCAGTTTCATTTCTTAAGCAGAACAATCATTTCACTATCCTCCAACCAGAGTTCAGTTTTAAAGTCTATAAAAGAATATACTGGTTATATAGGAACGAATCAGGATGTCAATTTCCAAAAGTGTCACTGTTGTTCTGTGGCACTTCACACCCTCTCTGTCATCCTGGTAGGTCATTGTCCATCGTCAATTGAATAATTGAATAATGAAGCATATAATTACATGTGAAAAATAGGTATATACGGCTATATTGTTACATAAACAACAAAAAATTTAGAACAGAAATCACTGTTCTTTTTTAGAGAACAGGGCTTTGCTTTTCTTGATTATATTTTTACCAACATTTTATTTTATTGGTAAGGTGTTGTTGGATACTTGGCTGACTTTCTAGTTTTCTTTGGCCTCTCATACTCCGCCCAGCCTCTGGTTGATGGTGGTGAAGTACTTGTACTGGGGACCTCTTGTCGTGACCCCCCAGGTCGAGAGGTCATCGATCTTGGGTCTTGCAGGCTGTGACCCTTTTCACCTCCCCTGACCTCTTGACTGACCACACTCCTGTGCTCGGTGGAGGGCTGGACTGGATAAATCTTCGGATCCCTCCGCGCCTGACGGAATCCAGACTCAGCATCGATGTGAGACGTGCTCATCTTAGGGTAAAAGATCAAATCCACCCTAAAATATTCACAGCTGTTTCCCCAGCTCTCCACGGTGGCCCATGTCTTGCCGAGATGTGGGTCACCCGCTCGGGTAACCATGTAAATCTTCACCCAGGCCGGGAGAATACCGGTCCAGTTGCCTCCCACCAGAACATGGGCCCTACTGGATCTCAATTCTGACGCCCAGTCCAAGTAGAAGAAATCCTCGAACGGCATCCTGGTGAAGGGGTCAGAATAAGGTCTTCTCCCTGGTTTTATGCCCACTATGTCAGCCCAACTGGCGGGCAACTTAAGCTCTTCATTCGTCATCATTCTTCCGTTTTCTGCATATAACTGAGATCGTTGGCTGTCGTCTATAACGTCCCATTTTCCTCTTTGGAGCGATATCCTCTTCAACCAGGTTGCTCCTAGGGCCAGAGACAGTGTATCCTCCGGTGATGTAATCGTAGTTGTTGGCTGGCCCTGGTCAGGCATTTTTGGTGAAACCAGGCTTGGTGATGATGACACGAGGGTCGCTCTCCTAGGAACGTGGGGGTCACGATCCAAAATACCCAGTACGCTATCACCATGTAGCAGAAGTTCGTCTTTTAAGATGGTATATTCCTTAACAGCCATCCTCGGTTAGTTGCTGTTGTGTCTATGCGTCTCAGCGTCTCTGACTAGTGTGCGAGAGAGAAAGCACTGGTCCTTTTTATCATCATTTCAGAAGAGGCGCCGTCATAGTTGAAGGCCACAGTCTCTTTTTTACATAATTTACGGCCCTCCCTGACCGGGAGAAGAGGCCCATATGACGTAGTAGATTTATTGTAATAATGACCCCTATTATCAAAATGCAGGGGAGGGCCCACCGCACAATCCCCAGAATGACCGCCCTGGCTGTCTGTATCATGGAAGTTGCAAAATTCCAAACATCTCCCACTCCGTCCTTCACGGCCTCTCCTATGTCTTCAGCTGCACGCCCGATAATGGTACCCAGTACTATCGCAAATTGAGTTATGTCCCTCCGTTTGCTCCATTCGTCCACATACGGTGCTCGATCCTGTGAACAGGACCCGTTTGTCATGTTGTTAGCATGTGAAAGGGGAAAAACACCATCCAGGTAGAATCCTCTTCCTGTCCATCCAAAATCTGGATTCAGCTTTCCTCCTGTTTCCAAATAATCAGATATGGGTTTCCATGGGGATACAAAGTCAAACAGGGCCTTGCTGCATCCCGTACAGGTGTTAAACAGATGTCGGTTGTTTCCCCGTCTGTTATTGCAGTACTGGGTATTGATGAAATTCCATCGGTTCAAGAGGTATGCCTCCGGTGGCCAATAGTAAGGGAATCCTCTATCCAGGGTGTGTTCAAACAGCGTTGCTAGGGGTCCGCATTTTGAAGTTTTTGCCTGCCATGTGGCTTCATTCTGTTTAGCCCCTAGGCGCGCAGTGGGAGAAGAGCGGTAGCAGTTAGCTACTATCAAGGGGATGCCCACCTGCCGGGGGAATTTTGGGTCATAATACAGTGTTCCACCCCCCCCCGAAACTGCCCTCCATCTCATTAGGTCATTGGTGTCCCGTGAGGTTGGAGAGTCGAACCAATGCATATTACTCCATGCATGTTCTTGCGGGGGAGGGTTACGCACAATGTAGTACCTTTCTACCATTCTTCGAGGGTCGCATCCTATCTCCTGAGCCTTTGCCAGAGGGAGAGTGCCCCAATGGATCCACGTACTGTTAATCCCATCCCGGGATCTCCCCCTAGTCAGGGTCCTAGTAGAAGCTAAGTCTACCATAGCTGAGGTAGCCTCCTCCACATGTAGGTGTGGATAAGTATCCTTCTCTGTACACAGACTCTGATCATTCTGCGTACAATACTGTTTCCCCCATCTACCATAAGTAGTTCCGGGGTAGGCCCCGAGCTGGGCCCCCGTCGCTCTGAAGCATGGTTCCATACCCCACCTCATTATGTAGCCACTAGAGGTCTTTCTAGTGAGAATAAGAGGTGGGGGTAGTAGGATTTCGCCTAATTGTCTCTCTTTAATGTTCACCATAGCGAAAGGTAGCTGTGGATCCTTTTCTTTCCAATCGTGTACCCACTCCAATATATCCTCTTTTTCTGATCCATCGGGATTGAGGTTTGGATTAGGTTTGCTTTTGAAGTGGATTCCTAGCTTAATCTTCTCCTACTCTGCGTTGTGATTTAAATCTTACAAGCTCTTGGAATTCCCACTCTCGCCAAATGCAGATAACCACTGTTTAATCTGGTTTCTGCTTACCCAGAGAGAAAATACGGCGCGGCCGTTGAAATGAAGCGAGATCTGAGCAGTTTGAAAATAACCCGTTTTTAATGAAAAAGGATTTCAATTAGATGTTACAAAAGAAATAATGTGCAATGAAATATACGAGTTGCATCCTCTATGCCGGAGGTTCGTAGAATTTCAGGCTAAATTCTCAATAAAAAGATCTGTCTAAAAACATGTCTCGTGTCTCGTCTCCGATCTGCTGCGTCGGTCTCTTCTCCTCGCTGGGTTCTAGTGGAGAAAAAGGGTGTGTTTGTTGCTTCCTGGGTCTGTGGGTTGTTCTGTGTCTCTCCTGGCGAGGAGTTTTGGTTATATCCAATTTAGGCTCCGCCTCTAATTTTACGGCAAGCGGGCGTTTCCAAAACTCGCCTCGAGCGTTCCTATTGGAGAACACTTATTCTCAGCTCTCATTGGCTAACTCACTACTGTGACGTTTTGAACTGATTTAGGTCACGAAGTGGATTCAAATGGTCTTTTCTTTGATCAATTGCTCCTTTGTTTCAGCAGAGACAATCTGGCGTCTCTCCAGGCAGTTTCTTTGTATTCAATCTGTTTGGACCAGATGCCTAGGGCCCTGGGTTGTAAAATCACCCATGTTATTGACTTTCCCAGGAAGATCAAACGAGACACTATCTCTCACTCAATAAGCGTCTGCCTGTTTCAACCCCCCCTCCACAGAGATAGAGGAAGCCTGAACCAGCAGCTGCATTACTAAATCAGCGATGTGTCTCGTTTCTTGTATTTTAGGAGCGGGGGAGAAAAGTGTATGTATTTTACCTCTGTGTTTCCGCCATTCTGGTTTGTTGTACACCTATACACATATACAGTTTGGTATTTGACAGAAATCTACCACAGTTCCCCGGTTTGGGGATTAATGATCCCCAAGATACTTGTTAGTAATTTCTCAAACAAACTGTTTACAATTACCTTAACCTTACTGTTTAGCCTAATTTCCTCAGAGCCAAACCTTTCCAGAATCCTTCTGACTCATTTTCCATATTTGTTAGTATCAATTGCTTTCAACACCCACATTAGCTCCCTCCTCCACTGACCGACTATGAATCCATTTTTGTTTACACAGTTCTTTATTCACTCACACCGTTTAACAATTTCCACTCATTTGCTGGTTATACACAATGTATCAGTTATATCAATTTCACTTCAGTCTAGGTCCGTCCCTTTATACAAAAAGATGATCGTACCAATTACCAGGTTTAGACTATACTTATGTGTTTTTCTTAACCAAACATGTCTGTTTTGTGCAATTCACTCTGAAAGAAAATACCTTACATTGCATTTACTATCTAAACATCTCTAAAAAAGGAGAGAGCTCAGCTAATGAAAAATGAAAAATTAATATGTACACGCCCTCTCCAAGGCCTATCAGTTACACTATCCCTTCTTTCGCCTATGTATACCGTTTAGGCTTCTGGATGACTCGTTTTGGTCGAGTATCTTGTTCCGGGCTTGTGCTAAGCACTGGTTCCTCCGGTTCTTCTGGTACCTTCTCCAAGTCCACAGAGGAGAAATTATTATGTTCCAATTCATAATCTTCTCCTCTGTCTGGTTCCTGTAAAAAACCTTCATCTTCTACTGGTGGCCAATCGTGGCCCCCTCGGTCTGGCTCGCCATAATCATCCGGGTCTTCCCCATCGTTTGGGGTTAGCGCCGCCTTCACTTCGCCTTCGTGTAACGGTTGCGACGCCCCGGTTTTACCATCAAGGTCTTGTGGTTCAGGTTCCCATTCTTGGTCCGTATTGATTGCTTTTACACAATGAGTAACGTGAAACCACATAGGCGATCCTTGAATTTGTAAAGCCCTCTCGGTGGCTCGAACGACTTTGTATGGCCCTTCTCGTCTCGCGCCAAACCACTTGCATCTAAATACTTTTACATAAACGTAGTCGCCTGGTATGATTTGAGGTGTAGTCTGCCTATTCACCTCCTCCCCGGTTTCATGCTCCTGTCTACTGGAGACATGAACCAGAATACTTTTGTGTATCTTTGACATGTATTTTACGTACTCACGCATGTCGTTGTCCAGGATGTCCAAACTCGGACCTTTGCCTGTCGCGCGCAAACCTGGTACTACCATGCAGCGACCTAACATCATTTCGTGCGGTGTCAGACGCAGACCGCGAATTTCGCTTGAACGACAAGCCATCAAAGCTAAAGGGAGAGCGTTTAGCCAATTCAAGCCTGTGTGTTGACAGATCTTTACCAATTTGTTTTTTAGTGTCCCGTTCATGCGTTCCACCAACCCCTGGCTCTGCGGATGATAAACGGCCCCCAATCGCTGTTTTATGCCTAAATGTTGGAGTATTAAACGTACAGTTTTGTCGACGAATTCTTTCCCATTGTCGCTCGAAATCCTGTCCATTAGCCCAAATCTCGGACATACCTCTTGGCACAAGAACTTGGCCACTGATGCTGCATCCTTGTGCCGGGTGGCGCACGCCTCCACCCACCTTGAAAAATGACAGACAACGACAAGAATATATCTCTTCTGATTAATGGGCTTAATCATGTCAATGTAATCAATTACAAGGTCTCGCATTGGGCCATTGGGCGTGGGGATATGTCCTGGTGACACACTAATCCCCTTCCGTATATTGTTTTTCAAACATATTACACATCTCTGTAACACATGATCAATTTGACTGATCAAATCTGGCGCCCAAAAGCCATATTCTCTGATTTTTCTCCTTACCTCTCCTTTATGCGCATGGCAAAAGTCGTGCGCCGTGTGGATCAGCAGTCCGACCAGGCCAGCAGGAGCCACCACAAATCCACCGGCGTCGCGCCACAAACCTGAATCATCCTGACAAGCTCCCCTGGTTATCCAGAGGTTCCGTTCTACCTGACTAGCCTCCTCCTGGAAAGTCAAAACATCTTTGTAGGTTATCTTGTCCTCTAACTCAACTCCGTGTGTGATAACCAATACCTTGCCTGCTCTGTCAGCACCTGTCACTTCCTTGGCAGCTTCGTCTGCTCTTCTGTTTCCTCGAGATATCTTTGACTCGTCAGACTGGTGGGCAGCACACTTGATTATCGCAATCCGCTTTGGTTTCATAATTGCTTCTAACAATCGTTTAATCTGACTACAATGTTTTATGGCGCTTCCGTCAGCTTTCTTAAAACCTCGCCCTTTCCACACTGTTCCATGTAAAAATGCGGTACCGTGAGCATAACTGCTATCTGTATGAATATTCACAGTTCTGCCCTCTGCCATGTTACATGCTTCCGTCAGTGCGACCAACTCTGCTAATTGGGCCGAACAAGGTTGTGATAATGCTTCGGCTTTTTCTACCACAAATCCTTCGCCCTGTGACCTTACCACGGAGTAACCTGCTTTTAGTCCCTCGCCAACACGATAGCAAGAGCCGTCAGTCCATAACTCCAGATCTGGACTGTCAAATGGAAATGCCTGCAAGTCTGGTCTGAGTTTAGAGTACCTCTCGACTTCGACTAAACAGTCGTGGGGTTCTCCATCCTCAGGCGTAGGGATGTCAGCTGCCGGGTTCGTTATGGAACACCTGACCAGCGTCACGTCTTCCTGTTCCAAAAGTCTGTAGTAGTGTTTAATGCGAGGCATCGTTAGTGCATATTTACCGGACTCCAACAGACTCTTCAAGTCATGCCTCACCATGATATCCACTGGATATCCCATCATAATACTTGCGGCTTTTTCGTACATCGTATACACTCCAGCCATTTCTCGGTAGCATGGAGCCATCCCCATCTCTACTTCCGAGTAGGCAATTGAGTAGTACGCCATCGGCTGCGGTCGCGCCCCCACCCCTGTGTTCTGGGCCAACACCGCACACGCCTGCTTCTGATCTGGTGAAGAAGAGACGTATAGTATGAATTTCTTGGTATAGTTAGGCAACGCCAAGGCCGGCGCCTCTAACAGTCGGGACTTGATTGTTTCGAATGCCCGTGAGCCCTCTTCGGTCCATACCACTTTACTGCTCAGTTTATCAACGCCCGTTTCTTTCAGCATCTCTCTCAATGGTTTCACTATTTCCGTATAGTTCTCGACCCAAGGAGAGCTGTACCCCATTATACCCAGAAATCCCATTAGCTGTCGTACCGTCACAGGCTTGGGTGCCGTCCTTATGGCCACCAAATGTTCTTCTGAAATAGCCCGATGGCCCTGTGAAATTGTTTGTCCTAAATAGATCACTTTAGGTTTACAATATTGCAACTTTTTCAACGACACTTTATGGCCGTTTTCCGCCAACAGTTGCAACAGTTTCACGGAATCGCGATGACATGTTTCCTGATCGTCCGCGCACAGTATCAGATCATCCATGTACTGAATGACCCTAGAGGTCATGACTTTATCCAACCCCTCTAAATCCTCCCTTAGGATTTTGTTGAATATGTGTGGCGAATGCTTTAGTCCCTGCGGGATCCTAGTATACTCATAATATTCATCCTTATAAGTAAACCCAAAAAAATGCTGGCACTCCTCGCTCAAGGGCACACTAAAATATGCACTACACAAATCTATAACTGTATAGTATTCAGCTTTCGACGGGATAAATGTCAATAGCACATGGGGGTCGGGGACATCGGACGGATAGTCAAGTAACACCTCGTTGATAGCTCTTAGATCATGCACCAGCCGGTAAGAGGTATCAGGCTTCTCCACGGGTAGCAACGGCGTGTTGCTCCGGGGATCAGTTGTTTTCCGTAAGACTCCTGCAGCTAAAAGTCCTTTTATTTGTGGCTCGATTCCAGCCACTGCTTTCTCCTTCAATGGATACTGTTTCTTCCAAGGCAGGGTGGCCCCAGGTCTAAGCTCCACCTTCACAGGTTGAGCGGACTTGATTAGTCCAATGTCAGTGCTGTTTTTTGCCCACAGCGTCTCAGGCACCGCCTCCATCATGTCCTCTTGGAGGCTTGATGCATTAGGGAGTTCTCCCAGTGTCTCTTGGGATAATTGCACAGTTTGGGGACGACCCATCCCTGTGCCTTGAACCATGATCTTAATAAACCTTTTATCAGGGCTTATCCAGATCCGTTTGTTTTCTTTCATCTGTTCAAATTCTATCCCTTCAGCCTTCTTCATCATTTCGCCTATGTGTTGTTGATCACATGAGCTGATTACCTTCAAAGTCACATGGGGAACGCTGTCCATAAGGCCGTGTTCTTTAAACAGATAGTCGCTCCGTGCAATACGTAACGCTGCTCCCTGTGGCCCCAATATGATATTGGTAGCATTCAGCTGCACTTCGTCAGGTTGCACCCTCAGCCACTCCTTAGTCTGTGACGAGTTTGCATCTCTATGATACTGCAGAGTGCAATGATAGGGGGTCTTTGGATCCCTTGCTTCCGGCATATTGGCAGTAATAAATGTCTCCCATTGTAAGGCGGGGCCAAGCAACTCTTGGTCCAATCCCCCTAAACAATAGATCTCTGGTGGTTGACTGTCAATTTGTTGTACCATCTGATAGTACTGGTCTTCTCGTTCGGCTATCACGCAACCCTCTGCAGTACATTTAATGTCCATCCCCAGTAACCCCAGCCCATCTCGGCCGAGTAAGTTAATAGGTGTGCTCTCCGAGACCAGCACAGGGAGAGTCGCTTCCCTGCCTTGATATCTCAGAGTCACAGGTTCGGTAACAGCCGTCAGCTGGTTTACTCCCTCAAATCCAATTGTCCGTACATATCGACCGGACAAGGTTAGGTGCGTCGCGTCTTGGGGTTGTACTACCGTGTAGGCCGCGCCGGTGTCTGCCATCATCTCGACAGATTTGTCATTCACCGTTACGCACACAATAGGCTCCTCCCTTAAAGACGACACTGACAGCTGACACCTCCCCATTGGACTCTCTGGGCCTCTTCATAGTGGTTCATCTGGCCCTCTTGCTGGATTTACCGGGCCATTGTTCGCATTCTGGTCTTGGACTCGGGGTTGACCTTGGCCTTGCCAAGTTCTTTCCTGGTCTCCCTCTCTGGGTTGACGAGCCTGTCCACAATCCCGTGAGATATGACCAGTCTCCCCACACGTCCAACACACCACCACCCGCACCGGGAGTCCATTCGGATTCCGGCCTCTGCCTCCTTTTGGTCGTGGTTGCCACCCGTTTACTCCTCTCGACCTCTGTTGTTGGTCTGGCGCATAACCCCCTTGTGTTCCCACTTGAGCCCATCTCTGTCCCTGTGGTTCCCCTTCATAGCCTGTCCCACCTCTTGGTTGTGGGGCCTGGACTAAGGCTTGAAGGTATTCCACTACCTTTACTACCTCGGTTGGCTGTTGGTACATGATCTTACGTTGTTGCTCCGTATCCTTCTCCTTTGCTCTTTGCTCTTTTTTCCGATACAGTTCAACGTAATGCTCTATTTGATCTATATATAATTCCAGCGCCATCTTTGACAATGACACCACCTCGGCCAATCTCTGTCTTACCTCTAGGGGGAGGCCGTTTTCAATCTTGGTTCTTAACTGGGCTTCATGCATAGGGTCAAGTCCCGCCTCCTGACCAGTTGTGTTCTTCCACGCGGAATAGGCTTGTCGTACGTATTGCCTGGCGTGTGGTGTTGTCTCCAAAGTACCAATCGGAATTTGGTCTGCGTGCAGTCTCATTGGATAGGCTTCTCGTAGGGCCGCCCACGTTACTCCCCTGTACGCTGTGAACAGGTCTGCATCATGCGCTCCAGTCCCCACATGGCCATGCAGGCGAGCCGTCTCCAGTATCCTTTCCATGCCGTCTTTTCCCATCATGGTTGTCAATATTTTCTTGACATCCCCCATTGCCATTTCTGTGCCAACCATCACCTCCTCCAGTTTGGCAATCCAAGGGTTGGCCCCATTCTGGAGGGGCGGCAATTTCTCAGTCACCTGTGTCATGTCCGACACCTTCAGGGGGTGATATTCCAGGTCCTGTCCTCTTATTATTATAGGAGCCATGCGGATAGGGGTTTGCTTGTTTTTCGTCTGTGATCTTGTCTGTGTTCTCTCCCTTACAGCCTCTTGTACTTGCAAGAGGGCCTCTTGCTTCTCTCCTCTTTTGTCTTGCAGGGCCATTTGCTTTCCCTCAATGCCAGCCCGCGTCCTTATGAACGTATGATATTCCTCCCCCTCCGCTTCCATGGCCGCATGGTCGGGTTTTCGTCCAGCTAGGACCACTTGATCTTTGTCCAAAGCCATGAGCCCCTGTTCTATCTCCGTCAGATCGTCTTTTATCCGTGTCATCTGCCCCCCAAGTATGATGTCGATAGCCTCCGGCTCCTCACCTACTGCATCTATAGTCACAAGCTGTGGTATTGTGAGACCAATCTTGACTGCCAGGTGCTACCCCCTTGTGGGCCTGGGGTTGGGGGGAGGTAAAATGCTGGGGGGGAATGAGCTCTCGATATATAGTACGGGGCGTAGGAGCTGGGGGGCTTTGGGGGTACTCCAGCTGGTGGACAGGCTCTCTCTGGTGGTCTCTCTGGTGGTCATACTCTCTCTGAGGCTGACCGTGGGCCTTCTTCACCCTTTCCCACTCTTTCTCTTTTAACATTGCCTCATAGCCTTCCTTATTCTTTCTTTCAGCTGCTTGTATCACTCTTGTTCGCTCTGTCAGCTCTTCTATCCTTTCCCTTGGTCGTGGGGTGGTTGCGTACTCTCTGACTGACCCAGTCTGGGCTGACCTGTCTGGTCGCCGTGAGGCGGCCACACCCTCTCTGTCTGACCAATTCCAGTCTGACCTATCTGGTTGCCTAGCTGTCAGCTGAATAGATGTCTTTGCTTGTCCCTTCTCTTGGTTCCCCAGATCATCTGTCAACTGGTAAGGGCTTATCATCTCTAATAAAGGTAGGATGGGGTATATTGTCTCCCCCTTCCTACTGACATATGGCGGGGGTGCTAAAGCTCCCTCAATTCTTTCCTGTTGGGCCATAAGATAGGAGGCTGGGTGGGTGAGGCTAACTGCACTGCACTTTGGGCGGTGACAGGTGTTGTCTCAGGGGCCAGGGGAGTTATGGTGACCTGGACTACCCCCTCTACAGGTTTGTCTGCATCATTGCCATTTGCAATGGCCTTCTTTTCACTTTCTCTTCTCTCAGCTTCCCGTGCATAAGCTTTTAAAAAGCTATTTTCTTGCAACCTTTTCTTATCTCTTTCCTCATCGTTCCCCTGATATGTGTATGCCTTAATTAGTGTTCCTATAAGAGCTATTAACTCCAAATCAAAAGAACCATCGACTGGCCAAAGCTTCCATCTTTCATTCCATCTTCTTGATATATAAATTGCTTTGTTCAAATAATATTCGTTACCTTTTGTCGTGTCCTGTTCATTGGCAATAATTTGTACTGGACTTTCTTCCATCCACCCAATTAAGGTCGACTTACCTGCGTCGGTCGTGTCTTTTATCTTTTTATATGCGCTTAGATTGTCTCGTTTTCGCCCCATTTTTTCTCTTGTCTTTTTTATCTTGTAACAATGGCAACAGGCAGAACAATAGCTTGTGTAATCCCTATCTAAGTGTAGGTGTCTATGCTTTTGTGACTATCTCCTACTCGGACAGCCAATAGTGGCACTGTGGGCCCTTCCTATTCTCTTCTGTCCCTTGTTCAGTTGAAATTCCTATTCTTACCTGATTTGTGGTGTTCCGCGTGTCCAATCGAACTGCTGGAGATCAGAGCACACAATGACAACAGTTCTTGTTAATTTATCAACCGGACTTGTACTTTACTCTGTCTTTATAATCAAATTCCTGAGAGGTTCCTTTCATTCACTGTACGAGTATCTTTTTTACTTTCCTCATACACTCTTAAACATGAGACAATTGTAATTGATACATGTGTGTGATACCACCCGTTTCTACTCCCTGTTTTTCTTCTCGTTCGATCTCTGTCAACACACTGGGTTCCTATGTTTCGAATTTCCGCTCTCCTTTACTTCCGCTTGATTCTGCTCCAATTCTGATACCCCTCGGAAAACAAAAACATCGTGATTAATATAGTTGCATTCATTTTTTCACATTCTTTTTCATTATTCAGTACCACACCCCCCAGGGGACACCTGTCACCCAGACACGTGTCCCCCAGAGGTAATCTAAAGAATGCCACAGACGCCGCGCCACGCACGCCGTGAGGTGTCAACCCTGTTTACCGAAGAGACCTTGACAGCCCCTCCACAGTGGTCTAAACCCACCTCACCACAGGTACACAGCAGTCAGCATCCCGGCAACCTCTCCCGTCCTTCAGGCCAGTATCCCCAGAGTCCAGTGCCCTGCCGGACGGCCATGCATAGCCGACCAGACCCAACACCGAACCCCGGGTACACCGCCCCACATCATACAGTCACTCCAAACGTACCTACTATGGGGAAAAAAAACACAATTGTACACACAACCCTATCCCGTCAACTGCAACGCACGGCCACCCAGGAACGTCCCCCGCCTCACACCCACACGCACGCCCCGGCCCTCCCACTCCCCAACCCTGAATGTCCACCACCCAGATCAGAGAATAGTTGCCAGCGCGGACGCCGGGCACCACGGCTTTATCGGAACGCCCACACCTACCCTGCCACCCTCCGCGCCATCCTTTATCACCATCATCGCATACGCAGGTGCAACCGAGCGGTGTGGGTCCCCAGACGCAGAACCAGCCGCGCTGAGAGTCCTGAACACGTACGTCACACACACCCTGATAACATTCACACAAACTACTATAACCGCAAACATCACCACAGCACACAGCAAATACTTAGCAATTGTCCATCCTATATAGCCCAACCAACTTTGACCCCAGCCCTCCCACGAGTCCTCCCGCGTGGGCTGCATCTCCCTAGTAATATTCTTCAAATGCTCTATAACCTCCTGTATGCCGCCTATGTCATTTTCGGGGATAAATGTGCAGCATTCCTGACCAATCAATGCACACGTGCCTCCCGAACTCGCCAACAGGAAGTCCAAACCCGTCCTTGACTGCAGCTCCATCAGTCTTAAGGACCGTAACTCTTGAGCCTCCAGGGCCATACCTCTCGCGGTCGTAGCCGTCATATCCTCAAACACGCGAGCTAGATGGTCTAGTTCACCCATGTTTGCATACGTCCCCCACCAGGGAAACGCCACCCTGAAAAAATGGTCCGCATCCATCATCCTCCTCCTCCTTGACTTGGGAATCGTCGGCAAAACATCTGACACCCTCATAGCTGGCACCAAATACCCCAACGCACACCTACCCCTCCACTTAATAGGCAACGCCGCGTACGCATACTCACCACAAATCCAAAACGCCCCCCTAGGGGCCGGCGCCTCCGAATCCTTACCCCATACACCACTCTCACCCAGGCAGCCGTCCAAATATCCCACGTCCTTACCACCAGACTTCCCCTCCACGCACATCTCAAACCCAGCCGCCCTAAACGCCACCGGAATGGGGCTAGTGTCCTTCAGACCCCCAAAACCTATCGCCTTATTCGACCCCAACCCCCGGCCCAAATACCTCAACATCTTATCATGACCCACCCCGTCGCATGGGCCGGAGAGAGGCACGTCCCTCAACACGTTGGCATGACACTTCGTCAAGGGGTGCGCAATCAAAGGAAGACCTGCGTCGGCCGCCAGCGGGGCCAAGCCACACACATAACAATCCGACCTATTCGCTGCCATAGCCACAGTCCTCGCCATCCCCAAAAACAGATTACCGCGACGGTCTGGCTGCGACCTCCTACCCACTATCACCACCTCTGGCTGTTCAGGTCGCAGATATGGATCATACATTATAGTACCGATCAACACACACAACCAAATCATTGCCACGGCACACCCCCGAAGCACCCGCCTACTACTGTCACTCAAACCAGGAACCATGTTTGTCTGTTCCTTCCTCTTCTTCTTCCCTCTGTCACCGGCGCGTATCCTAATATGTCCTGCAATCCCCACAAACAACAACACAACTTTATAACCACACATACCACAGTCCACTGACATGAGGACCCCAACCTAAACACAACACCAGGACAAGAAAAAAAAAAAAAAAAAAAAAAACGCAACGTAACCGCCAACCGGCCAAGAGAGAACCAGGCCAGAGGGAAAACATGTAACCCTATGCCGGTCTTCAGAAGGAAGAGGGGGGAGAGAGAGAAGGGCACAGCGAGTGGGGCAAAGGATGGAGTGGGGGGGGGCAGAAGGGAAACGGGAGAGAGGGGGGAGAAAGAGAAAAGGAGGGGGGGGGGGGTTTGAAGGCAAATCAGGAAAGTGGGGGGGGGGGGGGGGGGTTTAAAGGAAAATCAGGAGAGGGGGGGGGTTTAAAGGAAAATCAGGAGAGGGGGGGGGGGGGTTCTGGAACAGACCTGTTCCAACCCATAAAACACATTACACTATATGCCATACTCTGCACTGCCCAAACGCCTCCTATCTGAGAAGGAGGAAGAGAGAGAGAACAGCAAGAAAGCTAGAAAAGGGGGAGAGAGAGAGGAAGATGAGGGGAGAGAGAGAGGAAGAGGAAGAGGAGGGGAGAGAGAGAGGAGAGAGGAAGGGGAGGGGATAGAGAGAGGAAGAGGAGGGGAGAGAGAGAGGAGAGAGGAAGGGGAGGGGATAGAGAGAGGAGAGAGGAAGGGGAGGGGATAGAGAGAGGAAGAGGAGGGGAGAGAGAGAGGAGAGAGGAAGGGGAGGGGATAGAGAGAGGAAGAGGAGGGGAGAGAGAGAGGAGAGAGGAAGGGGAGGGGATAGAGAGAGGAAGAGGAGGGGAGAGAGAGAGGAGAGAGGAAGGGGAGGGGATAGAGAGAGGAAGAGGAGGGGAGAGAGAGAGGAGAGAGGAAGGGGAGGGGATAGAGAGAGGAAGAGGAGGGGAGAGAGAGAGGAGAGGAAGAGGAGGGGAGAGAGAGAGGAGAGAGGAAGGGGAGGGGATAGAGAGAGGAAGAGGAGGGGAGAGAGAGAGGAGAGAGGAAGGGGAAGAGATAGAGAGAGGAAGAGGAGGGGAGAGAGAGAGGAGAGAGGAAGGGGAGGGGATAGAGAGAGGAAGAGGAGGGGAGAGGAGAGAGGAAGGGGAGGGGATAGAGAGAGGAAGAGGAGGGGAGAGAGAGAGGAGAGAGGAAGGGGAGGGGATAGAGAGAGGAGAGAGGAAGGGGAGGGGATAGAGAGAGGAAGAGGAGGGGAGAGAGAAAGGAGAGAGGAAGGGGAGGGGATAGAGAGAGGAAGAGGAGGGGAGAAAGAGAGGAGAGAGGAAGGGGAGGGGATAGAGAGAGGAAGAGGAGGGGAGAGAGAGAGGAGAGAGGAAGGGGAGGGGATAGAGAGAGGAGAGAGGAAGGGGAGGGGATAGAGAGAGGAAGAGGAGGGGAGAGAGAGAGGAGAGAGGAAGGGGAGGGGATAGAGAGAGGAAGAGGAGGGGAGAGAGAGAGGAGAGAGGAAGGGGAGGGGATAGAGAGAGGAAGAGGAGGGGAGAGAGAGAGGAGAGAGGAAGGGGAGGGGATAGAGAGAGGAGAGAGGAAGGGGAGGGGATAGAGAGAGGAAGAGGAGGGGAGAGAGAGAGGAGAGAGGAAGGGGAGGGGATAGAGAGAGGAAGAGGAGGGGGAGGGGAGGGGATCTTGAGGGAGCACATCATGGCGAGAGGATTTGAAAGCACCCCGCACATTTACACCAGAGGGACTGTGGAAACAAATAGGCTATAACAATTCCTAAGACAATATCGCCCCCTGCTGCCCTTTTTCGCACATCACGCCTATTGCACCACAGTACCCCCCAACATCCTGCAGGAGGCGCCCCCAACCTTCTAATAATACGTGCGTCATTACCAGTGTTGTGCTAGTTACTGAAAAATAGTAACTCAGTTACTTTACTAGTTACTTCATTTCAAAGTAACTTCGTTACTGTACTAGTTACTT
This sequence comes from Notolepis coatsorum, assembly GCF_963971535.1. Taxonomy (NCBI): domain Eukaryota; kingdom Metazoa; phylum Chordata; class Actinopteri; order Aulopiformes; family Paralepididae; genus Notolepis; species Notolepis coatsorum. The sequence goes on from NC_140169.1 coordinate 61,251,088, forward strand.
ACACCCAAAAGTAATGAGTTACTGTGAAAAGTAACTATTTAGTTATTTAAAAAAAAAAATAAAAAAAAAGATTGCTCCCGAGTCCCATGCCCCAGATAGTATTCAAAATCGGTTGATCAACTTGACAGTTTCCATTCACATCACCGAACTCTGCTAAGCAATGTGGTCTAGATACAAACACAAATCTGACACAAACAAATGTTGTCCCGAGTCGATATAATAAGAAGTGCGGCGGTTGAAGGAACAGCCTTGATGTCGCCGGAGCGTTTCATTATAACCATTATAATTCAAGGGTACTTGAACTGTACTGCTGTACTGTACTGTACCCATTCTGCAATCTGTTAATAAAGTTTTCATTCATTCATTCATTCATACTACGACTATGCTTGCACCTCATGGTACCAAAGCACCTCAAAGGCGCTTAAAACAAAATTACAAACATCACAAAACAAACTGGTCAGACTACTACTTGACCTGAACCCACCTCACCCCTGCCCACTTTGACAACCTAGGATGGCTTAGAGTAGACGACAGAGTACAGCAACTTGCAATGGGCCTGGTCTACAAGATACACTATACGACCGGGGTACCCATGTACATGTCAAAATACTTCCCAAAGGTCAGTGAATACCACAACCACTACACCAGAGGGAGCTCCACAAATCATGTAAAACCCAGATTCGGCTCAAACAAGGGACTAAACACGTTTCGCAATTATGCCACAACAATGTGGAACGCCCTACGGGTAACAGTACTGTATATTTGAATACCGTTTATGTCACAAATGTATCAGTACTAAATACCTATATGTCCCTATGCCATAAATGTCATGTATGTTGTGTATGTCATAAATGTCTATATGAATTGAAAATGGGGGACCCTGATGGAAACAAGACAAACGTCTTTCTCAGGTCTGCATCCCCTTAACAATTGTATGTATTGAGCCGTACTGTATTGTACCCATTCTGCAATCTGTTAAATAAAGTTTTCATTCATTCATTCATTCATTCACCATCTTGCAAGTTGCAACGTTGTTTAAGATATCAATCAAAGCATTGCAACGTTAGAATAGTTAGGATATCAATTGTGCATGAAAGGACTATTTATATTGTTTGATTAGTATTATGAGATTCCCTGGCAGATTTCGTACAGTCAAAATCCGTTGATCAACTTGAGTTTCAGTTGCACTCACCAAAGTCTGCGGTGGTCGAGATGTAGTAACGTTACGTTAGTCGACTCCAGCAGCGCCTCAAACATGTTCTTTATCTCGTTTCCATGTTGTATATTAATTATCTCTCCAAGTAGTTGCTAAATGGTTTGTTAGTTTGTTACTGCGTTCTTTTTATGTGGATTCATAGCGAGCGTTTGTTTTGTTTACAATAGAGAGGGTCTATTTCTTTCCGTAGCCGCATCTGGTTTGCGCACTTCTGATTGGCCAGTGGCCAGACTCGCCTTGTATCATTCTACGCGGGTGGGGATGAGGATAATAATAATCACTACCGCTCGCTATCAATCTACGCCGTATATAACGCAAATAACGCAGTGACGAACCATTCAGTAACGTAAGTAGCGTTACTGAATTTCAAAAGTAATGCGTTAGAGTACTAGTTGCGGCAAAAAGTAACTTCGTTTCTGTAACGCGTTACTTTGTAACGCGTTAGTCCCAACACTGGTCATTACGCAACTACACCTCCACAACGCCAGCCCACGTGCCTACTCAATTTTAACCCCAACACCCAGAATCCCCTGCACCGAACTGTAGTTCGTCTCGCAGGTTGGTTTCCTGCTAGACCCCGTCCCCGAAATTACGTCACGTCCGCCATTCCGAGATCTCGTTGGTCTCCAGAATAGCACAACGCGATGCTTTGTCACGGGACTTTCCATTTGTTTACAAATACATCCGTTTCTTTCATTCATTCCTAACCTCTCTAAAGCGGCCCACTCATTCATCGTGCATCCTTAAACATGTCTAAACATCCAGCCAATACTTTGTAAACATTAGCCTACTCCTTATTAAAGATAATACAGTTATACTGCAATAAAGCGAGCCACGACGAGCTATTGTACGCATATAGCTTTAACCTAGCCGCGCGCTACGATACGCACGAGTTCTGACGAGAACGCGCTTCTCCTACACTTATAGTTGAGTGGCGCAGTGGATATTGCGTGCACCAGGTTCAACACTAAAAACCGTTCTCAGTCATACTTTAAGTGCCAATTTACAGATTTAATCCATATATATCACACATGTTCAACATAACCATAAGTCCTTTCACTCATACACAAACATCATACACCAACAAATGTTTAACCATAGCTTGCAACATTATTATTATGGTCCCTGACGATTATTATGGTCCCTGACGCGCGCGGTATAACTCCACATCCCGTCAACAACCACTGGGCATATTTTACCCTCCGTACTTTAGACAGTGTTTAAGTTTACCATATCGTTTCCTATAGCTTTTTAATCGACTCTTCATTAAGTACTATTCTTTGTTACAGCCTAACGCAGTCTAATTAACACGCCCGGTGTGCACAAAGTTAAACTAGACCTTTGTGCTTTAGCCCTACCATAGGACATACCACGCACGCTGTGCTCAAGCTCTACCACAGAACATACCACGCACGCTGTTTAACCTGGTTTAACTTTGAGCACGAATCCAGACACGCTTCTTACACCCTAACTGACTTGAATGCTCTGAACGGCAACGGTGCTCCGTTTTCCGTGCTTTTAGCTCTACCATAGAACGTACCACGCACGCTGTGCTTAGAGCCGCCCTCCCCAGCCAGAACATTCAACTCAATATTCCTCTACATCATGCTTACATGAGGTTAAATCTTTAGCAACCCCCTCCGTGGTTCGAATAGAGCACCCAAATACATCATCACACTCACCTCTTAGCAACCTCCTAGTCACTTGAAGACGATCGATCGATCAGTTGTTTTCCTCGTTGATCGTCGTGAAGAAAGAGAAAAAAATAATTTTTCTTTGTTGTGATATCAAAACGAGAGCTCTGATTCTAAAGTCCGGCACCAAAATGAAGTGGATTCCTAGCTTAATCTTCTCCTACTCTGCGTTGTGATTTAAATCTTACAAGCTCTTGGAATTCCCACTCTCGCCAAATGCAGATAACCACTGTTTAATCTGGTTTCTGCTTACCCAGAGAGAAAATACGGCGCGGCCGTTGAAATGAAGCGAGATCTGAGCAGTTTGAAAAGAACCCGTTTTTAATGAAAAAGGATTTCAATTAGATGTTACAAAAGAAATAATGTGCAATGAAATATACGAGTTGCATCCTCTATGCCGGAGGTTCGTAGAATTTCAGGCTAAATTCTCAATAAAAAGATCTGTCTAAAAACATGTCTCGTGTCTCGTCTCCGATCTGCTGCGTCGGTCTCTTCTCCTCGCTGGGTTCTAGTGGAGAAAAAGGGTGTGTTTGTTGCTTCCTGGGTCTGTGGGTTGTTCTGTGTCTCTCCTGGCGAGGAGTTTTGGTTATATCCAATTTAGGCTCCGCCTCTAATTTTACGGCAAGCGGGCGTTTCCAAAACTCGCCTCGAGCGTTCCTATTGGAGAACACTTATTCTCAGCTCTCATTGGCTAACTCACTACCGTGATGTTTTGAACTGATTTAGGTCACGAAGTGGATTCAAATGGTCTTTTCTTTGATCAACTGCTCCTTTGTTTCAGCAGAGACAATCTGGCGTCTCTCCAGGCAGTTTCTTTGTATTCAATCTGTTTGGACCAGATGCCTAGGGCCCTGGGTTGTAAAATCACCCATGTTATTGACTTTCCCAGGAAGATCAAACGAGACACTATCTCTCACTCAATAAGCGTCTGCCTGTTTCAACCCCCCCTCCACAGAGATAGAGGAAGCCTGAACCAGCAGCTGCATTACTAAATCAGCGATGTGTCTCGTTTCTTGTATTTTAGGAGCGGGGGAGAAAAGTGTATGTATTTTACCTCTGTGTTTCCGCCATTCTGGTTTGTTGTACACCTATACACATATACAGTTTGGTATTTGACAGAAATCTACCACACTTTCTTTTGGGGGATCTTTGTTATTGCTCCCCACTGCCACTACCAATGCTCCGGGATATGGGGTGCGGGATTTTAGGTCTATATGCCTACCCACATTTAGTTGGAACCCCAAAACCTGAGCAGCTAACTGTTGGTGGATGAACAGGGTCAACTTGGTCTCTTCCGAATCTGGCTCCTTCTGCCAGCATGCCGCCACCAGGTTGACCTCCTCATCAGTGAGGCCTATTCCTGCATAGGCCTTCCATTCATTGAGGGGCCGAGTTGCCCACCTGCTGTGGTATCTGTTGTATGGTGTGGGTTCTGGGTACACTCTATACCTCCTCAAATAATTCCTGAAATTCACACGACAGGTGGCTTCCTGGCCCAGAGTTCCATTCGAGTATGGGCGTGGGACCCCCATATTCCGTGCTTCTCGGCATATAGGGACTAATTCACCCGCTTCTCTCATCATTCTTTTTCCCACTTCAAGGGTGGTAAGACCCCTCCATACCTCATCAGATAGGCAATCGAGGAGAGAGTCTAGTATTTGCGTGCCCCACTTTCCCTCGAGTTTCTCCACCTGGCTCGGGGTCAAGGTTGGGACGTCTGTGTACCATAAGGTCCTCCCCCCCGCCAGGGGGAGACCGCGCACCCATGGAAGTGTAGGTGGGTATGGTTTGATTTTTACCCGTCCTGGGTTGGTTACCGCCACAGTCCATTTGAACCATGTAGCGGTAGTCTGAAAAGGACATCCTCCTGCTTGGTCAGTAGCTGTGAGAGGTATATCCTGTTCAGGCCGTTCCTGGACCTGAGCCTCCGTCTGAGTGTCCTGTCTGGGGGTCAAGAATCCAAAAAAGGCCTCAACCTCTCGTTCCCATGCCGGGGGCCATTTTGTATACAGGGTCACCTTGGTCAAGGTTGATTCTCCTGTGTCATCACTTGGTTTCCTGCCCAGGGTCACTTCTACTGCTCGGGTTCCATTCAGTCTGGTAGTAGAACAGTTAGATAATTCCTCCCAAGGCCCCCACTCCGGGTCACCCTGATACCTGGAGTGTGCTCTGACCCTGATGCAGGGGTATATCCTTGCCTCTCCCTTGGCTAGTTTCATTTTAGTTGAGATTTCGCCTCTGGGGTTAGAAGGGTATACTGCCGTCACCTCCGCTCCTGCCGCACCGAGGCATATCTCGTCCCTCTGAGCGGCCAAATCTTTCCATGTCATGTATGGATTACATCCCTCCTCTGGGTTTAGTAACCAGCATTGTGGTTCCGGATCAGGCAGTGAGCAGTCAGGGAATTGTTCCTTGGCCTGACCCGTGTCACTAAAAGAGGTGGATATATAGTCCGACCAGGCCTCCCATCTCTCTGATGCGTTTCTTGGTTCACACGGGACTTGAGTGACCATTCTATAGTGGGTCACTGGTATTCCTCTATGTTCCTTAACCGTTGGTTCTTCAAACTCCCATTCAGTACGAGTCCTGGGGTAATCAATTGCCCTTATAAATCCCAGGGTTAGTGTGATGGCGAGTACTACCAGAGTCACTCTTAGTATCCATTTACCTGCCACAGCCTTGGCGGATTTCTTGGGTTGAATCGCCAGGCTTGGTGATATCTCTTCTATGTTGGGAGCGGCCCTGTTCTCGGATTCATTGTCAGAATCTGACTGCTCCCATTCCCGGTCTATATCCATTGTCAAGCAGGTCATGATCTCTCTTCGAGCGGATTCATCATTTGTGCGGGGCACCGCATATGCCCCTTTGTTTAGACAGGTCATGTGCTCATATATATAGTCCCTGCCCATATGCGTTGGTTGTCTGATTATGACTGGCAGGTCATGGTATGGTGGGTTGGGTGGTGCCCAATATTCTGATGTCGGGGTACCGGGTCCCAGTGTGTCTTTGGGACCAGGCCCACTGCGCATGGGTATGGGTTGTTCCCCGTACTCCGGGGCGACCAGGTTATAGGTGTTTGTGGTTTTCTTCAGGTAGGCCATATTCCCCCCTCTCGCCTTCCCTTCGCTGCCTGAGAAGAAAAGGTGAGACGGTTATTGCCTGTGCGCATCGAGCATGTACTACTTGGTCAAGGCTTCTGATCTTCGCCTGATGCGATCCCATATACTGGGCGCCCTCGAGCCTGGTCCCATGCCGTCGGGGTAGTGTACCCTCTTTGGTTTGATCATGGACCCCTTCCTAATGCTTCCGATCACAGGAGTGTCTTTCCCCGGGGTAATCTCCACAGAGAGGCCTCTGATAGGGTGTGGCATATGCCCCACACTCAGCGTGACAGAGAGTATCACCCATTGGTATTCTTTCCCATTCACGGGTCTCTCTGTATCTCCTGGGGATATAGACTTCCCTTTCGTGCCCGTTTTAGTTATTCCAGGCCCGTCCCTCACCAGTAGTTCTAGTGATAGGGTTTCCCGGAACCCTTCTCTGAGCTCTCCACTTATAGTGGTCAACCAATCGAATTCACCACCGTGTCTGTGTGCAGAGCTGGGGAAGGGCAAGGAGATCAGTCCCGAGGTTAGTAGCACAGCCCTTTTAGCCAGCATCATGCGCACCAGGCTGGCTACATCCAGTAGAAGGTCATTTCCCTTTAGTCTATCATTGGTCATGACCTCCTGTCCCTTGGTGAACAGTCTTGACCTCTCCTCTGTATCCTTTACCCAGAATGTGTCTGGTCCTTTCACCAGGAACATCTTGTCCCCCCTTGAAGGCATTGCCCTGGGGAAACAGGTGTTTATGGTTTTCTCGAGATAGGTTTCCATCAGGCTGGCCAGGTTTTCCGTGCTGCCCTTGAAGGCTATACCTCCTCGGCCCGCGGCCCCTTTGCGGACTGGAGCATCCCCATCTTGCAGGTATCCACTGCCCTTTGTCAGGTATATTCCTGAACCTAGTTTCACTTCCGTATGGTCTTGGCATTTGGCTAGAGCATAACCCAGCCATGAGCACCCGCACTTGGATGCTAACTGTGGGGTCATAGGAGGGTACGCTGCCAGTACTATACGGGGTCCGTATTCAATATAACATGCTTGGCAGACAATTATTCTGCATCCCCTCGGGCCCTCCTTTGGCCCAAAGGTGTAGGTATCATCGCCTGGGCGATATAGAGGTTTGTGATCCGTGGGGACCTGTTCTGGACGATTCCGTGACGGTCCGTGCCACAGTAGGTTAGTCACCTGGACGAGGCACAAGGTGCATTTATCCAGGTTGTGTCCCCATTTTGTCCATCTGATTATGCTTCCTCCTGGTCCCTCCACAGGTTCTGCTTCCGGGGTGTCGGGGTGACGTACTAGTGATCTGTTATCCGACAGATACCCCTTTTTCGCCGCCTTAACTGCTCCATCAGCCACGCCCATAAAAACGCTGGCGCCTCTTATGTTTCCAGCGTCCCCATTCAAAGGGGACAATCCTGGCGCCATACAGATCAATATTTTGTGCCTGGCGCACTCCAAGGCGAAAGGCATGGACTCTCTAAGTCCCGGAACACCCCTTTGGGCCATCTTGCTTCCCGTTTCCTGTGGTGTAGAGCTTGAGATTCCAGCCATCTTCCCCTTTCTTCACCCGGTTTTGCGGACTTGATTTATGTGCACTATACCTAGGTCCTGCAATCTAAGTCGCCTGGGACTAAGTATTTCAACGATGGTATCTTTGCGTTCACACTTCTTGCTGGGATTCCCTGCCAGGGGTTTTCGGAGCACCCACACGGCTTCACCTAAGGAGAAGGGAGAGGAGACAGCCGTGTTATCTTTTGAAACACATCTCTTATCCTCTCTTCCCAAGTTCACAGCTTGGTGTATCCTAAGGAGGGAGGTTGGTTCATCCCAGGATCGCAACATATCCTCCTTGATTATCTGCTCTTTTATAGAGCGCACAGCCCTCTCTGCCACTCCGTTCGTATTGGGCTGGTAGGGTACCGAGTATTGGGCCATTACACCCGCTTCCTCCAGTAGTGTCTTCACTGATCCGTGAGTGAAGTAGGTGGCATTATCCATCCTGAGCGATGCAGCCCTTGGCTCTTCCCTTAGGAACTGTGATATGCAGTTGCATATTACTGCAGCCGTCGGAGTGGGGATAGGGTACATTCTGAGTCTACCTGGCCCATTGTCCACTATCACCAGTCCCTGCTTGTGTTTCCTTTTCGTCCCCTCTGACATGGGTCCAAACACGTCGGCGGAAAAATGCAGCCCTGCTTCAGATACTGCTATTTGTCCCAGTGGCACAGGCTCAGGTTTTGTCCCTCTTACCAGCGCACATCGTTCACAGGCCTTCCGGACTGTTATCGCTCTTTGTTTCGCTTTAGGTATGTGAATGTGGTTGGTTCTTAGGTATACCAACATCCTCTTACTTCCAACATGTCCAAGGTTATCATGTACCAGTCGGATCATGTGAGTAGCCTCACGCTTAGACCCTTTGAACCTCCCTTACTAGGGCGCAGTTCCAGGCTAGGTCCCTTTCCACCCCTAGGCTTTACCATCCAGACTCCTCTGGACCGACAAGCCTTAGCTTTCTGCTTCCCGGCATTTTCTTTTCAAAAACACCGATCACAGAAACACTACTCGCTTACTAACTCATTCGGTTTCAGCTTATAGTGGCCTGACTGTACATTGAGCCGAACGCGGCGGCCATTCCTATGGTCTTACTGCCATATGCGATCCGACCGGCAGGTGACCCAGTCGATAGCGATCCTAGACCCCGTAGTGGTGGTTGGCCACCCAGGTAAGAACCGACGGTCTGATCCCCACCCCACTTTGCTTTGGGTATGGAAACTTTGACCGTTTTCACCCGCCTTGCCTGTTCACAGAGGTGCCTGTGCACTTCTGCTAGGTGTGGACTGTCATCCACGTACCACGTGTTGCCCCCACAATTACGTGCGACACACACGCCGACTAGACGGTACCACGGTGGTATGTTGATTCATACCTCATCAGACACAAGGGCCATTCAGTAACTCCCCAGCACTATATAACGTATTTAACGTGCCCTCGGAACTTCGCAGTCCCACCGCCGCCTGTTGGAGGATAAGGTTCCGGGGCGCCTACCCCCTCCCTATCCTCCGGTACTCTCACCGTGCCTTTGTCTTCCCAGGCTGTGGGCGTGACTAAGGCCAGTCTTTTGAGTTTTAGCCCGCCGACCTCAGGGCGGTTTTGGGCCAGGGTGTCGACTTCTTTGTTTCCCTGGTAGTGGACCCCGGTTTCCTCCGTATGGCTTTTTAGCCATTTCCAAGCTATTTTCATGCCTCGGAATTGTTCCACTATGAGGGCCCAGAGGTCACCATGGGCCATTGGTCTGCCTGTGCTGGTTTCAAATCCTTTCGCTTCCCAGTACTCCAGGTTCTCTGTTCCTCCGTTGTAACAGTATTGGCTATCGGTTACAATAAGTAGTTTCGGTATGTGCTTCCCTTTGGCCATTATTATGCCCTCCAGTATAGCTGTTACCTCCGCCGTTTGGGCTGATCCATCGGTCCAGCCACTCGCTGTTTTGATGTTCTCATTGTTGTGTTTTAGAACATAGGCCCACTTGGCCTTTGTTCCGTCCTGTTTGTGCTGACTTCCGTCTGTGTAGAGTACCCAGTTGGGTTCGGCCTCAGGCTCTGTGAGCTTGGTTTTCGTTTCTAGGGGACACTTGGTTCCTGTTGTGATAAATCTCATTTTAGGATCTGTTAACATCATTGACCAATGTCCCCATCGTGATGTCATGGCCCTCGAGCCTGTAATAGTTCCCTTCGAGGCACTCTGCAGGGCAGGAAACTCTGTGGTTACTATTATATCTTTGTCTTGAGCCAAGTCCTTCAGGGCATTCCAGAATCTAAATACTCCACATAGGATTCGTTCTTCTTCTGTATACCGCTCCTCCGTATTGGTGAACTGCATGGATAAAAGTAGACAAGGGGTCTTCCCCTTTCTATTCTGACATTTCAGAGTTATCCCTTGCGTACCCTCCACTTGTGGGAATACTTCCAGATGTTTGGTGGGGTCTCTTTTTTCCAGATCTTTGCAGTTTTCCAGCACATGGGTCTTGAACACCGTCCAGCCTGGCTCCGCTTCCTCTATGGGGATGTTCCTATTCCTAGGGTTTTTTCCCTCGAGAGCTTTGCCTTTCAGTTTGTGGAGCGGGGATGCTTTTGTCGCATAGCCAGGCACATGGGTCATAATGTGGCCGCATTTTCCCATGGCAGAGTCCAGCTGACTCAGGGACACAGGCTTCTCTATGGCCGCTACCTGATCCAGGTATTCCCTGCTGACTGACTTTCCGGTGTCCGTGATGTTGAAACCCAGATACCTCAGGGTATGTTTCGCGATCTCGCACTTCTTGAGGCCTATCTTTAACCCGGCCCTGGAGAGGCGGGTCACTACCTGGTCCAGTAGTTCCAAGTGTTCTTGTTCCGAGTCATTGGTCCAATACACGTCGTCGATGTATATGGTGACGTCCAGACCTCTTAGGATGTCCTCTATGACTCCTTGGAACACATTCGGGGAGTTCTTATACCCCTGTGGTAATACTGTCCATCCATAGGACAGCCCGTTCCAGGTGAACGCCGTCTTTTGGGTGGATAGGGGGTCAATAGGTACTGACCAGAATCCATTAGCCAGGTCAATGCTAGACTTCCAACGTTTGTTGGGCAGATTCCTGGTTGTTTGTGCTATGTTTATCATTGTCCTGGTATCTGAGCATGTTCTGGCATTCAGGGCAATTAAGTTGTGCACTAATCTCTATGATCCATCAGGTTTGGGGACTCCCATTACAGGGGTATTTGTTAGAGCAGAGTCCAACATAGTCAACACGCCCATTTCTTCCAATTCCGTGATGGTTTCTGTCAGTTCCTTTTTGCACCTCGGGTCCACCCTGTGTTGTGCTTGTCTCGGTGGTATGGTCCCCTTTATAGTGTGTGTATACTTGGGGTCCACCCTTCCCACGTCGTTCTTGTGGGCAGCATACAAGCCTCTCTTGAGTATTTCTCGTATGAGGGTTTTCTCGTGGCTTTCGGACTCTTCCACAACCTTTTCCATTTCGCCCCGTATGTCCACTGGCTTCATATATTTGACACGGACTCTTTGCTGTGGCCTTTTCGGGTCACACTTGGGTATGAATTTTTCCTTTTCGTACAGTAGTATCAAGTCTTTTGGGGATAACAGGGGTTCCGAATTAGGTGGTCCTACCACTCCTGATATCCCATGCTTCTCTCCTGTACCCATGAGGGCTCTGGTCCCATTACCTAATTCCACTTCTATGGATCCGGTAATGGGTGTATTTACATGCAGGGAAATTTCCGCCCCGGTGTCTACTAGGTATTGGTCGTTTCCCACTTGACACGTTAACTTCCCATCAGTCTCCTGCGTTTTGAGTGCAATAGCATTCAGTAGGGGCCTCTCCTGGGGATCTATATTGAGGGTTAATAGACTCTCTGTCACTCTGTCTTCCCATGTTCGAGTGTCATGTGTCACATCACCAGGAGGCAAGGATCCTATTCTCTCTCCTTCCGGGATTTGAATTCCTCCCTTGTTGCCCTCCTTTCTGCTTGCTGTTCTGGGGTTAATGCGGCCCACTCGTCTGGAGGTAGGTATAGGTAATTCTTCTTCCCTTTCCCGTCCTTGGTTATCCTCGGGGGGAACTCCTGGGAGCCCCCCCTTTTGTCGTTTTTTGAGTAGGTAGGTTTAACGTTAGCCGCTGGCTGTTGCTGGGCTCTGGGAGGCCGAATTTGAGCCTTCTCCTCTCGTGGGTTCTCCCCTTTCCTTTCACTTTTATTGTATTTGGGTTGAGAAAGCATTTTGACTTGGTCATACAGCATGCATTCCGTCCGTAACTGGTCTCGGGACCATGCTGCGCATTTGGCTGCAAGACGGTTACCCCCTGGTACTCCTATGAATAGTTTTTCAAGTAGTAAGCCTGATCCTTGCACAGGTCCTCCACGTATGACTGATTCCGCTGCAACAGTGAGAGACACACTCCCGTCTCGCACCTGTGGGATTAGTTTCTCCACCATATTTTCCCCTGGATCTTGACCGGGGGTTCTCACTTCTATTTCCATCATTTGGGCCATAGACGCCCCTTCGGGGATTTCCAGTCCTTTGAGGTGTCTCAAAATGCGAGCGGCATCCGGGTCATCGTAGAGAGGTGACCCATGGAAAATCTGAGCAATCCTATGGATATAAGCAGCCTGGGTCTCCCCTTGAATAATTTCTGGGGCCAGTTTCTTGAGCACTTGGGTTTTGCTCAATAATTCTTGTGCTTTGTTGCTTTCTCCATATTGGGTACTGTCATACAGACTCCTGCCGGTATGTAAACTCTTTCCTCTTGGTCGGTATATGTCTCCGGGAGATTGGGCCAGTATGGAGTGAGGGCTTACCTCCGGGGCGGTGTTCCTCTGTGCTGTGTCTCAGGGCTCGGATTGGGCTTATGGACGGGGCTTTGTTCAACCAGTGTCTTTCTCTCCTGGCTATTTCGGCCATGGCCCTGTCCCGTTTGTACACTTGTTCACGTAGTACGTCATAGCCAGCATGTAAATATGCATGCTTGTATGGTTCCGTTATTCCCGGGTGAGACAACACTTTCTCTGCCTCAGGTGACCGTGCTAAGGCCCGAGCCTTCCTCCATGTCACGGGATATGCTGGCATAATATCCCCTGTTTCTTCTCCTGCCAATTCTCCTTCACTTTCGTCGGAGACGTCCTCCAATCCTGAGCTCCAGGTCAAGCCTGAGGGTGACTGGAAGGCGGTGCCCTTCAGGGGGGGCCCTGGGCCTATAGGTCTCAGTTTGACCGGTTTGGCTCTCTTGTTCCGAGGCCTAGGAGGTTCGCCCCTTGGGTACCGAACTCTCTCCCTAGATCTTGACCGAGATGAGGACATTGAGGAGGCTCTGGAGCTTGACCGATCCCGGTCTTCCTCTATTTCTGAGTCCTGATCTGGATCAGTATACTCCGGTCCGCTATCTGTTGGGTCGTCCCCTGACTCCTGGGGACAGCCTAGTCGTCTAAGAATACTCCTAGCCCGGGACTTGGCAGGTCCGCCCCTTTCTGGTTCGAACTGTACTGTTGGTTTCCGGGGAGTGGATGATCTCCCTCTCTCTGTTGTTCGGGAGGAGCTCTGGGAATTGGACTTTTCCTTCCTGGGTCCAATTCCCGACCCCTTAGGGTTTGGAGGGGGATCGAGAGGTACCGATGCCGGCTCACTGTCCTCATCCTCCTCACTTTCTCCTGCTTCAGTCAAGGCCCGGGTTATTCCCTCATGGTCCTTGGGTTCTACCATGAGACAGATTTCCGTGTGTTCTGCACTTCTTATGGTTGAGATTGCGCTGACTACTGCCTCCCCCAACCATATGCCTCTTTGGCCATATCCTCGAGACCTGCCCCACATCAGGTTTATGGCTAGTCGGTAGGGCATGTCCTTGGTACCATGGCCAGCATAGATTTCTCTTTTTTGCAGTAGATCCTTCATCCGGGACACCAGATTGTCCCAGTTCTTTTGTGAGGACTGTACTTTATTGTACCGGTTTTGGCTTAGTGTCACATGGACAACTTTCTCTGCGTGAAACACATTATAATCACACTCAGTGATTACTGCCTTGCCCGGTTTCAGGGGTTCTTTGGTCCTTATTTCCATTACCTGTTTCCTCAGGTTCCGGTAATAAGCGCCTCCTGCCGTTACCATGCTTGTTTCCCATCGACCATAGCTCGTCAAAGATGGTCCAGTGAAGGTGAGAATTGACCATGGTGCGTCAGAGTTGTCGGTCCAGACTGGGTAGTTAGTGACTGTTATGTCTGGTGTTTCTATGTGAGAGTCTGTAGATGTTCCTCTCGCCCCTGAGTGTTCACCACGGCGAGAGGTATAGGTTGCTCTCGCTTGTCTCACTTCCTCGTGAACACGTGGTCCTGGGCTTAAGCACCGCAGGGAGTAATCTCGCCCTGGGGTTGATGTAGCCATCGGTGTAGCTGATCCCCCCAGCGTCTGTAGTTGTCCCCCGATAGTAAATTCCCTCATTTCACATCCAGAGGGGTCACTAATTGAGCGGGGTTCCCTCTGGCTGATGTACTTGTGAGGGGGAACAGGCCCTGCTCGGTCTGCTCCTGAGTCCTGACTACGTTCCTGTGTCACCCCCTCCTGGGTGTGTCTCGCACCAGTAAACTGGAGTGCAGGGCTTTCAGGGTTAGTGAAACCCCCTGAGCCTTCTCTCTCCGTGCTGGGAGGCCGAGTGTCTGGTGTTTCCTCATACATCCTCCCGGGTCCAGACGGGGGCCACGTAATTTGGGCCCTCTGTTCTGAGTGACTTGCTTCCCGCGGTGTTCCCTGAGGACCAGACCATGTCTGGTTTCTGTATGCCACCTCGTTCATGACCTGTGTGAGGTCTCCGACCATAGTGAGCTCAATTTCTTTGAACAGATTTCCCCAGCCATTACGGTAATGTGATGGCCATGCCTCCATTTGAGCTCTGCGCACTGTGTTTGCTTGGTATTTGTCCGGGACTAGCAAGACCACTGCCATTGATGCAGCTGGTATTTCTTGGTAGGCTTCCAAGAAGCACCATATGCTCGTGTTGACATCATAGTGCCAAATCCCTGTTCCAAACAGTGTCATGACTAGGCTTGTTATGCCTACTCTCTGGGCTTGTCTGAAAATACTCCTGTAATATGCCAGGAGTACTCGGGTTTGGCCTTCAAGGTCTGTTCCGGGCAGTATGTCTTGCATGGCAATTGTCAGTATCCCCTCGTAACCCTTATTTTTAAGTAGGTAGGGGACTCCTACCAGCACTGTGCCATCCTTAAGGAGGTTATGAGGTTGTCTGGCCACTTCTCTTGCACACCAGTCGGCGTAGCCGGGTCCTGCCATGTCTTGTATGGTTTTTGCCATTCCCCCCCATTACGTAGGCCTCGGTTGGCCGGGTTAACCACAAATGTGTGGTTTCCTTTTGGTACAAAGTTTTGTAACCATATGGAGCAGACCCATAGGTGCTGTATATGCTTAGGGTTTCCTGGTTGAGATCTGGGTTTAATAGTACATGAGATTTCATTCAACCTTGACATGCCAGGGGGCATGGTCTGCTCCTCTGGCGTAGAGTTTGGTGTAGGGATTTGGGGCAGGGGGCTCCACTGTCCCTGAAGTCCCAGGCCTTCGGGCCAGTATGCAGGGGCCGTAGTCGTCGGGACCGTTCGTGTTCCAATTACGGCCTGCTGTACAGCTGGCAGCTCTGGATATAGGGATTCGCTTGGTTCTGTGAATTCCTCACTTCCCGCAAACGTATCAGGGGACTCTGGGTGTTCCTCCCGTTCTCCTTGGTAGTCCAGACCCAGGTCGGGTATAAACACTCCCAATCCCTCATCCGAGGGTAATTCCTCCTCTATGATGTGGGAATGATTGTGAGACATCGTGTTCTTACTGGCTCGTTAGCCGATGGCGAGCTAGTTAGCTTCCGTCTGGCTAGGGCCAGCTCATGGGTGTTAGCACTGGCTTGTTAGCCGATGGCGAGCTAGTTAGCTTCCGTCTGGCTAGGGCCAGCTCATGGGTGTTAGCACTGGCTTGTTAGCCGATGGTGAGCTAGTTAGCTTCCGTCTGGCTAGGGCCAGCTCATGGGTGTTAGCACTGGCTTGTTAGCCGATGGTGAGCTAGTTAGCTTGCAGTCCTGTGAACGGCCGTTTTGGCTGCGTGTCACGTAGCTTTGGGCTAGGTAGCCATCCAGGGAACATTCAGTGAACGGCCGTTTTGGCTGCGTGTCACGTAGCTTTGGGCTAGGTAGCCATCCAGGGAACATTCAGTGAACGGCCGTTTTGGCTGCGTGTCACGTAGCTTTGGGCTAGGTAGCCATCCAGTTCGCCTTTCTGTGAACGGCCGTTTTGGCTGCGCTTCACATAGCTTTGGGCTAGGTAGCTATCCAGGGAACATTCAGTGAACGGCCGTTTTGGCTGCGTGTCACGTAGCTTTGGGCTAGGTAGCCATCCAGTTCGCCTTTCTGTGAACGGCCGTTTTGGCTGCACTTCACATAGCTTTGGGCTAGGTAGTCATCCAGTTCGCCTTTCTGTGAACGGCCGTTTTGGCTGCGCTTCACATAGCTTTGGGCTAGGTAGCCATCCAGTGAACATTCAGTGAACGGCCGTTTTGGCTGCGTGTCACGTAGCTTTGGGCTAGGTAGCCATCCAGTTCGCCTTTCTGTGAACGGCCGTTTTGGCTGCGCTTCACATACAGTAGCTTTGGGCTAGGTAGCCATCCAGTTCGCCTTTCTGTGAACGGCTGTTTTGGCTGCGCTTCACATACAGTAGCTTTGGGCTAGGTAGCCATCCAGTTCGCCTTTCTGTGAACGGCCGTTTTGGCTGCGCTTCACATACAGTAGCTTTGGGCTAGGTAGCCATCCAGTTCGCCTTTCTGTGAACGGCCGTTTTGGCTGCGCTTCACATACAGTAGCTTTGGGCTAGGTAGCCATCCAGTTCGCCTTTCTGTGAATGGCCGTTTTGGCTGCGCTTCACATAGCTTTGGGCTAGGTAGCCATCCAGTTCGCCTTTCTGTGAACGGCCGTTTTGGCTGCGCTTCACATACAGTAGCTTTGGGCTAGGTAGCCATCCAGTTCGCCTTTCTGTGAGCAAAGCATGAAATTGTTTTTTGCATTGTAACTCCCCCCAGATTGAATTTTCACAGTAATCACAAAAATATACTTTAAGTGTGATTCTTTCTTTGAGTAGAACCTTCTACGTTTTTGACTGTAAGAAAACATTACATAACTTTTTAGTCATGAGTGATCTTTCACTGCAATCACAAATATATACTTTAAGTGCGATTCTTTCTTTGAGTAGAACCTTCTACGTTTTTGACTGTAAGAAAACATTACGTAACTTTTTAGTCATGAGTGATCTTTCACTGCAATCACAAATATATACTTTAAGTGCGATTCTTTCTTCGGGTAGAACCTTCTACGTTTTTGACTGTAAGAAAACATTACGTAACTTTTTAGTCATGAGTGATCTTTCACTGCAATCACAAAAATATACTTTAAGTGTGATTCTTTCTTTGAGTAGAACCTTCTACGTTTTTGACTATAAGAAAACATTACGTAACTTTTTAGTCATGAGTGATCTTTCACTGCAATCACAAATATATACTTTAAGTGCGATTCTTTCTTTGAGTAGAACCTTCTACGTTTTTGACTATAAGAAAACATTACGTAACTTTTTAGTCATGAGTGATCTTTCACTGCAATCACAAATATATACTTTAAGTGCGATTCTTTCTTTGAGTAGAACCTTCTACTTTAGGTTTTGCCAAATCTGTAATTTAATTTTACTCCAGAGGCTTTTGACAGTTGTCCTGTCTTCTTCGGCCGTTTAGCACCTATTTTAGTTAGTATAAATGCCCATCGCCAGGGACGCCATGATAAGTGCGAGTCATAAGCCTAGGTCAGATTGATAATCCCATAACTCATTGGTCCGCATCTCAACTTCAAGCAGCGTCCTGCGACGTCTGGGATGTCTAGGACTCAATGCGTCTATAAACTTCAGGGTTTAAACCCAGCCGACCCAGGCCCACACACAGGCACTCCTCCGTCCCCTCGAGTCATACGGTTGATTGATTGGAGTTGCGGAGTATATTTATTCTATTTTGCTTTAACTTACTCGGTTGGCCGTATTGCCACTGTATGGCATTACTTGATAATCACAGTTATACAGAACCCACCTTTAGTCCATATGCATAATCATATTTCTCCTTTTACTCCGTCTGGGGAAAGCCACACTCATAAGGTTTTTTACATCATAAATCAGGCACATTACTGGTAAAGTTACAATGCAAAAAAACATCTCCATGCTTACCAGTCGTTTTGGGAAGAATTGAAGCAAGTGTTGTTTCCAAAAGAAGATTGTTTTATTTTTTTTAACATAGAAGATTACATTAAAGGTTCAGTTTAATTTGTATAAGTACACAGGTTTCAGCTTACAATGTATCAGGATTCAGTCATCTCCACAAAATCTCTCAAAAAAGTGTGTCTCTTGAATGGGCAACAGTCCTTTTTATATTGATACTGTATCATATTTCCGATTGGTCTAAACACAGTGATGTCACAGGGATGTCATTTTCGCTTAGCAAACCAAAATACAATACGTAGTCCGTATGGACTCCTCCTCCTTTTTACTAGCGTTACTTTTAGTTACCTAGTGTTTTTTAAGTAATTGAAAGTCCCTCCATTTTTCAGAACAAACAACTGGTTTGTCTGTGGTAACCACGTGGTACCAGGCAGTGCCGGGCGAGGCCATCCATAAGATTTCTTATCAAGACTCCTTAGAGTTTTTTAGCAGAGAATCCTCAGAGATGCCCTCCTCCAGAAAAACAGTTTTACACATCATTTTAGTATTATTCTCTACTGACAGTTAATTATAAGCATGACATTATGAAAACTTTTACTGTAAACATTAAACATTTAATTGTTATATAGTTTTTAAGATTCTCTCTATCGTTTCAAGACTCCCCTTTACTCTAAAATTTCACAACCTCAACCTTTAACTCCCCGGGGGCCCCATCACCTCAGACCATACATGCATGTCTGTCCTGCTTCCCCTCTGTAAGGGTTAACATTACAGTTTTCTCTCCTCTGCTGCTGCATCCTCAGGGCCACATTCCTCAGGGTTAACTCCCCACTGCGGGCCTGCTCTCACAGACACCTTCTATGCAGACATTAAAGGCTCAGTTTCATTTTTTAAGCAGAACAATCATTTCACTATCCTCCAACCAGAGTTCAGTTTTAAAGTCTATAAAAGAATATACTGGTTATATAGGAACGAATCAGGATGTCAATTTCCAAAAGTGTCACTGTTGTTCTGTGGCACTTCACAGACAGCCTGGGAAACGTCCACCTCAGAGGGACGTTTACCCAAACAGCCTGCCCCTGGCGCAGATATACAACTCACAACAAGCAGCATTTACTAACACCAGCGATAATGCCTAGTGGCGCAAGTCCTACCTTGTGTGAGGTAGCTCGATAGCTATACCTCACACGCCGTCCTTCTGTCTGCTGTCAACAAGACAAGGAGACTACAGAACTCGACGCTGAGATGCATCGAAATGCATCCCGCTGCAGAGTCACCGAACCCATACGAGTGCCGCCAGAACATGCCGCGAAGATTTCAGGGGTTGGCAAATCTTCGGTAAGCACTCAACCTAATTTCTCTAAACTTTTCATTGACAACTAGTTGCTATGATGGAAACGAAAAATAGAGGAAGAGTGAGTGGTGACCACGCCTAGTACTATATAGTACGTCACTAGGGCGGGGCCTGGCAGGTGCTGGGTGTATTTGGTTTTTATTCGTTGATGGAGTACACTAGGTACATGAGATGAGGTATATCTCGGTATGGCTTAAGAGCGGGACGCTTAGCCAGTACTCATATAACTAGGTTATATACATGCTTTAACTGCTTATAATAAAACCATCCGCTTAGCAAGGAAAGATTACTTCTCTAAAATCATTACACACACACACACACACACACACACACACACACACACACACACACACCATTGCACATCAAAGCCATGGACACTCCTCCCCCCCATATAAACTCCCCAGCACATGGTGGTGAATCAACGAGGCCTATATGCATATCCAAATAATGTAGCTTAGCCTGTATCGATTTGAACCTGCATGAATAAAAGAATGGCAATATAACCTCCAAATAAAAGAAGCAGATCATTGTGAATCAATGCCTGCATCACACACACACACACACCATTGCACATCAAAGCCATGGACACTCCTCCCCCCCTTTGAACTTCCCGGCACATGGTGGTAAATCAACGAGGCCTATATGCATATCCAAATAATGTAGCTTAGCCTGTATCGATTTGAACCTGCATGAATAAAATAATGGCAATATAACCTCCAAATAAAAGAAGCAGATCATTGTGCATCAATGCCTGCATCACACACACCACACACACACACACACACACACACACATGTACATGCTTTGATGTACAATGGCCGCTGATTTATTTTGTGTTCATTACAGGATCCGACACCGAGTCCGGCGGTGGTACACCAACATACTTGGGTATGTACTAACTACATTCATGTGTGTAAATGTATTACTATTGTGTTTTATGAGACTTACTTACTGAATGAATTTAATCCAATTCAGATTATGGCGCAGACTCCGCAGAGAGTGACACAGAGACTGGCAACGACATAGCATCACAGTCTACTCCTGCAGGTGATTGTACATAAAATATAACACATAATGATATATATATATATATATATATATATATATATATATATATATATATATATCATGTAAATAAAATGACAATACGTTGCCCTAGTGTAATGTATTACATCATGTGATTCTAGAACTGGATGCTAGTCGGGACATGCAGGAACCCGTTGCAGGGCGGAAACGCACATCTAAGCGCGGTAAGTTGGCCTCACTCTGCACACCACTTCCAGCTCTGACCTCTGACCCCCACACCACGTCCAGCTCTGACATCTGAACCCCACACACACTCACTCATTCACTCACACACAGTTTGTAACTACGTGGCATATGAATGTTTGTCTACAGTAGGGGTGTTATAGTATATTTGTATAATTGACAGGTCGTGGCGTGCGACGCGGAGGAGCGAAGAGCAGGTCTGCGAGCCGTCAGGACCAGGAGAATGCCTGGTCTCGTGAGGGCTGGGTGCCTCATAGGATCCCATTCACAGCCCAACCGGCGTTGCTCCAGGACGCCGCAGCACTGAATTCGTACCGGCCTGCAAAATGGCTAGATCTGTTCCTGACAGATGATTTTCTCAATGCCATTGTTGCCCAGACAAACCTCTACGCTGATCAGTGCATTGCCCGGCTGGACCCCACGCTAACCAGTAGCAGGGCACTGAATTGGACGGCCCTCACATTGAAGGAGCTGAAGAAGTTCCTTGGACTCAATTTCCTGAGCAGTGTCCTTTAGAAGCCTCGTGTGGACATGATGTGGACCACTGATGATATGATGTTCACACCATACTACTCAGCCACCATGCCACGCAACCGGTATGAGTTGATCTGGCGATTCCTCCACTTTGCGGACAACACATCCCTAGATGTTAGAGACAAACTGTGTAAGGTACGCCCTGTAGTCGACCATGTCAACATGAGGTGCAAGGAACTGTACCAGCCCGAATGTGAGCTCGCCATTGACGAGGGGATGATGGCATGGCGAGGCCGCCTGACTTTCCGTGTCTACAACCCCAACAAGCCAACCCGGTATGGCATCAAGTCGTACTTCCTGTGCGAATCACGCACAGGATATTGCTTCGCATTCAAGCCATATTGCCGGGATGGCGCGAACCTGGGGGCCACGGTCGTCGGCCTGCTTGGAAGTTTGTCTGGGGCCGGTTATACTCTGTTTATGGATAATTTTTACAACAGTGTAAACATGTCCGCCAGGCTCCGACAGTTGAGGACCGACGTCTGTGGTACCCTCAGGAAGCACCGGGGGGAGCCAGCGATCATAAAGAACCTGACCAAAGCTGACATCGGTGTGGGGGAGCGCATTGCTGTCAACAATAAGCAGGTCATGATCGTGGCATGGCGCGATAAAAGGATCGTGAAGACCATCACCAGCTTCCACGAGGACACCATGGAAATGGCAAGAGTGTGGCAGAAGCAGAAGAAGGGCAAAGCGGTGAGGGTGGAGATGCTCAAGCCGTCAACCATCATGTGTTACAATAAATTCATGAACGGCGTCGACCAGTTGGATCATAATATATCGTACTATCCAGCTGCACGTAAGACTGGAAAGTGGACCAAAAAGTTTGTGATGTATCTGATCCAAATATGTATGTTCAACGCTTTTGTCTTGTACAAAATCAGGCACCCACAAGGGTATTATTACAACCTCTTCCGGTTCACCAGGGCTGTGGCGCGGACCTACACAGGGGGTCAGGAGTTGAAGATTCCTGGGGTGACAGAGGAGGAGGAGGAGGAGGCGGAGGCCGGGGGTGGGGGTGAGGAGGAGGAGGCAGGGGCTGAGCAGGTGGGGCGTGACGGGCAGCGTGACCCTAGGGCCCCACCGGGGGACCCGCAGAGCAGATTAGTGGGTGGCTTTGGGAAGCATGTAATGGTTGCATACAAAGCCACCCCCAAGCAAAAGCTACCGTGTAGGAAATGTCGGGTCTGCAGTAGGCGTGGCCTCAGGAGTGAGTCCAGATATTTTTGCACATCGTGCAAAGTCCCCCTGCATCGTGACAAATGCTTCACTCTGTACCACACAAAGAGGGATTTCTCTAAATAGTTTCTTTATTAGTTGTCATACAGAAGTACAGACTACTTCTAAATAATCCGGCACACAGAAGTACAGATTACTTCTAAATAATCCATCATTGTGTGATACAGACAGAACCATGTGTACCGGTACATAGTATAGCTAGCTGAGAGTAGTATAGTGTAGTATAGTATAGTATAGTATAGTGTATGGGTAGTTGCACTGTTTTCTGTACAAGACAAATGCGTTGAACACATGTATTTGGGCTACGGTTGTCGATATTGCATAGGCATGTTTGGACCACTTGCAGATGAGACGTTATGTTAGCGATCTAGCTGTGTCGACTCCATTCATCATTTGCATTGTGTGTGTATATAGTTTATTTTTTTATTTATCTTTTTCCCCCCTCATTTTTACCGTTTGCACAGAACCAATGGTTTCTGACAGTCACCCAGTTTATAAAAGTATATACTGTAGGTAACATACCACACTTTTCTAATGTAGTCCATTGGCCTCTTATTTATATACTTTGGAAGCATGTATTGGATATTTTTTGGTCCACAGATCATCTGGCGCTTCATCCATTTATCAATGGACAATGCAGTCATCGATGCGAGAGACAAAGTAAGATATGCCCTGTAGTTGATCATGTGACGTGCCTGTACTGTGAATGTTACCAGCAAACTTCTAAATGCACTGAAACAATGGTTGGTTATCCTCCAGTGTTCACTTTTTATAAGGTATTGTCTTGGTAAATTACCATAATCCTATACTGTGAATGTTACCAGCAAACTTCTAAATGCACTGAAACAATGGTTGGTTATCCTCCAGTGTTCACTTTCTTTTTTTTTTTTTTTTTTAATTTTTTTTATTATTGCAAAACAAAACTTATTAAAAGTCAGTACTCAACACACAATGTATAATGAAACTTTCAGTAAAGGTGGTTAAAATATATGCAAGTACAGAAACAGGATAAAACAAAAATAGTCAATAATAACATTTTAACCGTATACAGTGTATATCCAGTAACCAAGCAAGTTACAATTATATAATTGTAACCAAGCAAGTTACAATTATATAAATGTTAGTATATAATATACCCCTAATACCTATTTTCTAAAACCCTACACACATATGCTCCAGCTCAAACCCCCCCCTCCCGGACCCCCTCTTGGATAGTACCTCCATTATCCCTCACTCCTAACCAGACACTACCATTATAGGCTAGCTTTTATTCTCTCCACCACTTCTAACCACATTGACATTTTGGATTCATTGAGCCCCAGAATTCTTGCTGTAGATATTTCTTGATATATCACATCGAGATATGTAAGAAACCACACTTTCCGGCACATTTTTTCCGGTTGAAACCAACGTGATGCGATCAGTTTTTTAGCTACTGTGATACCCGATAAAACCAATCTTTTTAGTTGTGGATTCACTGCAAACTCAAAAACATCATTCAATAGCAATACCGCGGGGTGTACAGGTATATTCCAAAATACGAGTATTGATAATTGTTGGGACACATCTTTCCAGAATGCCTTAACTGGTGGGCAGTCCCAATACATGTGCATAAATGTTCCTTCGTCCCCATTTGTACATTGGGAGCATTTGGAGTCTTGTATAAGCCCCATTTTGCACAGCCTTATAGGAGTCAAGTATGTCCTGTGAATATAGTTCAGATTGATTTGTTGATGATCCGGGTTCCTTGATGTAAGTCGGACATTTGCCCAGGCTCCTTGCCAATCAAAGTCATTTTCCAGGTCTGGTATATCCCTCCTCCAGACATTGTCTAGTTGAAGGGTTTTATACGAGGACGTTAGTAATTGATAATAAAAACCTGATACAAAACCTCCCAATGTATCTCTTTCATAGAAAAATTTGTGGTATCTGTGGTGTTCAATTGGTATGTGTAATGGAACACCGTGAGATCTCATACAAAGTCGTAACTGTATGTAAAAAAGCCATGTGGACTCGGTGAGGTTAAACTTTATGCATATTTCGACATAACTACAGAGGCCCTTGTTATTAAAAATATCCCCTAATGAGTGTATGCCTCTCTCTTCCCATATAGGGAATCTTATAGGTCGTTTTCCCATTAAGAGAGCATTGTTATTAAATATGGGAGTGTGATTATGCCATACTTGAGGGTTAGGAAATGTCCTTTGTGTTTCCCGCCATGTCCTGATTGCATGGGTAATTATTGGGCCAAATTCTCGCTCACAATGCTTGATTGAAAGTTTAGTGTATGCTATGTCTTTCAATCTCTGTGGGGCTACTATGTTTTCTTCTAATTTTCTCCAAGATACCAAAGCCTCGGGGTCAAACCATATCTTCTTCAATGGTCTTAATGTGAAGGCATTAAAATATTGTAAAAAAATCTGGGACTGCCATGCCACCGTCTGCTTTATTTCTCTGTGCGGTGGATCTTTTTATGCGAGGTGGTTTGTTATTCCAAATAAATTTGTATGTGGAGGTTTGTAATCTTTTC
The DNA here is from genome assembly GCF_963971535.1 of Notolepis coatsorum. Taxonomy (NCBI): domain Eukaryota; kingdom Metazoa; phylum Chordata; class Actinopteri; order Aulopiformes; family Paralepididae; genus Notolepis; species Notolepis coatsorum. The sequence continues at coordinate 61,275,808 of NC_140169.1, forward strand.
CAGTAGCCCTCTGGAGGAGGTAACGGAAGCATTGAGCTGAAGAAATTGATTCTTGGTAATACATCCATCTTAACTATTGATACCCTCGCCTGTACTGAGTTTTTAAGTTTTGCCCACCTGTCCAGGTCGTCTTTGATTTTGTTCTGTATTTTTGTGTAATTGTGCTTCACCGTTTGTCTTATGGTGGGAAATATTTCCACACCCAAGCATCTGAAATGTTTGACCATGGGTATCGCACCTGGGAGGGTTGTCTCTTTTTTTGCACTGGTGTTAAGAGGAAGAAAAGCCGACTTAGGCCAATTTATTTTAAATCCCGATAAATCACCAAAGTTCTCTATCAACTTGAGTATAAGCGGCAATGTGTTGTTGGGGTTTTGCATGAACAATATTACGTCGTCCGCATATAAACTAATTTTATGATGTGTGCCCTTGATTACTATTGGTTCTATGTGTTGGGATTGTCTTATAAATTGTGCTAAAGGTTCTAATGATAGATCGAATAGTCCGGGACTAAGAGGGCAACCTTGTCTGGCTGAGCGTGATACCGGAAAGATATCGGAGATGAATGTGCCTGTTGTAATCCTGGCCGAAGGGTCCTTGTATAGTACTTTAATCATATCAATGAAACCTTTTCCTAACCCCATCCTTTCCAATACTGCCCATAGAAACGACCATTCCAACCTGTCAAATGCTTTCATAGCATCCAGGGATAGTATCGCCTTAGGTGTGATGTCCTCTTTGTCTGTATCTAGTACGTGCAGTATTTGCCTTATGTTATCATTGATCAGGCGACCTTTTATGAAGCCTGTTTGGTCCGGATGAACTAAAGACGTCATATGCTTTTGCAATCTGATGGCTAATATCTTAGAGTACAGTTTGACATCGGTTCCGAGGAGGCTTAATCCTATACTGTGAATGTTACCAGCAAACTCCTAAATGCACTGAAACAATGGTTGGTTATCATCAGCCAGTGTTCACTTTTTATAAGGTATTGTCTTGGTAAATTACCATAATCCTATACTGTGAATGTTACCAGCAAACTTCTAAATGCACTGAAACAATGGTTGGTTATCATCTAGTGTTCACTTTTTATAAGGTATTGTCTTGGTAAATTACCATAATCCTATACTGTGAATGTTACCAGCAAACGTCTAAATGCAATGAAACAATGGTTGGTTATCATCAGCCAGTGTTCACTTTTTATAAGGTATTGTCTTGGTAAATTACCATAATCCTATACTGTGAATGTTACCAGCAAACTTCTAAATGCACTGAAACAATGGTTGGTTATCATCTAGTGTTCACTTTTTATAAGGTATTGTCTTGGTAAATTACCATAATCCTATACTGTGAATGTTACCAGCAAACTTCTAAATGCACTGCAACAATGGTTGGTTATCCTCCAGTGTTCACTTTTTATAAGGTATTGTCTTGGTAAATTACCATAATCCTATACTGTGAATGTTACCAGCAAACTCCTAAATGCACTGAAACAATGGTTGGTTATCATCAGCCAGTGTTCACTTTTTATAAGGTATTGTCTTGGTAAATTACCATAATCCTATACTGTGAATGTTACCAGCAAACTTCTAAATGCACTGAAACAATGGTTGGTTATCCTCCAGTGTTCACTTTTTATAAGGTATTGTCTTGGTAAATTACCATAATCCTATACTGTGAATGTTACCAGCAAACTCCTAAATGCACTGAAACAATGGTTGGTTATCATCAGCCAGTGTTCACTTTTTATAAGGTATTGTCTTGGTAAATTACCATAATCCTATACTGTGAATGTTACCAGCAAACTTCTAAATGCACTGAAACAATGGTTGGTTATCATCTAGTGTTCACTTTTTATAAGGTATTGTCTTGGTAAATTACCATAATCCTATACTGTGAATGTTACCAGCAAACGTCTAAATGCAATGAAACAATGGTTGGTTATCATCAGCCAGTGTTCACTTTTTATAAGGTATTGTCTTGGTAAATTACCATAATCCTATACTGTGAATGTTACCAGCAAACTTCTAAATGCACTGAAACAATGGTTGGTTATCATCTAGTGTTCACTTTTTATAAGGTATTGTCTTGGTAAATTACCATAATCCTATACTGTGAATGTTACCAGCAAACTTCTAAATGCACTGAAACAATGGTTGGTTATCCTCCAGTGTTCACTTTTTATAAGGTATTGTCTTGGTAAATTACCATAATCCTATACTGTGAATGTTACCAGCAAACTTCTAAATGCACTGAAACAATGGTTGGTTATCATCAGCCAGTGTTCACTTTTTATAAGGTATTGTCTTGGTAAATTACCATAATCCTATACTGTGAATGTTACCAGCAAACTTCTAAATGCACTGAAACAATGGTTGGTTATCCTCCAGTGTTCACTTTTTATAAGGTATTGTCTTGGTAAATTACCATAATCCTATACTGTGAATGTTACCAGCAAACTCCTAAATGCACTGAAACAATGGTTGGTTATCATCAGCCAGTGTTCACTTATTATAAGGTATTGTCTTGGTAAATTACCATAATCCTATACTGTGAATGTTACCAGCAAACTTCTAAATGCACTGAAACAATGGTTGGTTATCATCTAGTGTTCACACTAGAACAATGAACAATGGAAGAATTCAAAATACCAGTTTCTGACCGAAGAATAATTGCCAACTTATACTGGAGGCAGAAGGCTAATGTTAGAATAGGAAAGGAGAAATCAAGAGACTTCCCGGTGGAGAAGGGTGTAAGACAAGGATGCATCTTGTCCCCTGTACTCTTTAATATGTACAGTGAATCACTGATGAAAAAAGGTCTGAGAGGAGGGAAAGGAGTAAAACTTGGCGAAGAGAACATCACCAATATAAGATACGCGGATGACACTGCTATAGTCTGTAACTGTCAAGAAGATCTACAGGACATGATGAATAAGCTGAATGTCGAATGCAAAAACTATGGAATGTCACTAAACACAAAGAAAACTAAAGTAATGATCATTGAAAAAACACCAGGAACTGTTTGTAAAATACAGGTGGATGGAGAAAAACTTGAACAAGTGAAGGAGTACATGTACCTTGGAAGCTGGATCAGTGAAGGTGGAAGAGCTAACATGGACATTAAGAGAAGAACCGGAATTGCAAAGGGCGCATTCTGGAACCATAAAGAATTATTGAGAAGAAACATAAGTTGAAAAACGAAGACCAGGATTTTGGAAACGTATGTTATGTCAGTCTTTTCATACGGAGCAGAAGCATGGACGCTGAATGAAGAGGCAAAGAGGATGATAGACTCTTTTGAAATGTGGACACTGAGGAAGATGCTGAAGATAACATGGAAGGATAAGATCAAGAATGAGGAGGTACTGAGAAGAGCGGATATGCAAGGAGGACAGCTGCTGGAGAGGTTGAAAAAGAGAAAGATGGAGTTGTGCGGGCATGTTCTGAGAGGATCCAGCGGGGAGATGTTCAAGAAGGTGGTGATGGGGAAGGTGGATGGAAAGAGAGGAAGTGGAAGACCAAGAAGAGGCTGGGTAGACGATGTCTGTGATTGGAGTGGAGTGAGAGGCGGAGTCACGGAGTTGGAGAGAAGAAGTGGGGACAGAATGGGTTGGAGAGTGATAGGCAACCTTCGGAACGAAGAAGCCACCTAATGATGATGATGTTCACTTTTTATAAGGTATTGTCTTGGTAAATTACCATAATCCTATACTGTGAATGTTACCAGCAAACTTCTAAATGCAATGAAACAATGGTTGGTTATCATCAGCCAGTGTTCACTTTTTATAAGGTATTGTCTTGGTAAATTACCATAATCCTATACTGTGAATGTTACCAGCAAACTTCTAAATGCAATGAAACAATGGTTGGTTATCATCAGCCAGTGTTCACTTTTTATAAGGTATTGTCTTGGTAAATTACCATAATCCTATACTGTGAATGTTACCAGCAAACTTCTAAATGCACTGAAACAATGGTTGGTTATCATCTAGTGTTCACTTTTTATAAGGTATTGTCTTGGTAAATTACCATAATCCTATACTGTGAATGTTACCAGCAAACTTCTAAATGCACTGAAACAATGGTTGGTTATCATCAGCCAGTGTTCACTTTTTATAAGGTATTGTCTTGGTAAATTACCATAATCCTATACTGTGAATGTTACCAGCAAACTTCTAAATGCACTGAAACAATGGTTGGTTATCATCAGCCAGTGTTCACTTTTTATAAGGTATTGTTTTGGTAAATTACCATAATCCTATACTGTGAATGTTACCAGCAAACTTCTAAATGCAATGAAACAATGGTTGGTTATCATCAGCCAGTGTTCACTTTTTATAAGGTATTGTCTTGGTAAATTACCATAATCCTATACTGTGAATGTTACCAGCAAACTTCTAAATGCACTGAAACAATGGTTGGTTATCATCAGCCAGTGTTCACTTTTTATAAGGTATTGTCTTGGTAAATTACCATAATCCTATACTGTGAATGTTACCAGCAAACTTCTAAATGCACTGAAACAATGGTTGGTTATCATCTAGTGTTCACTTTTTATAAGGTATTGTCTTGGTAAATTACCATAATCCTATACTGTGAATGTTACCAGCAAACTTCTAAATGCACTGAAACAATGGTTGGTTATCATCAGCCAGTGTTCACTTTTTATAAGGTATTGTCTTGGTAAATTACCATAATCCTATACTGTGAATGTTACCAGCAAACTTCTAAATGCACTGAAACAATGGTTGGTTATCATCAGCCAGTGTTCACTTTTTATAAGGTATTGTCTTGGTAAATTACCATAATCCTATACTGTGAATGTTACCAGCAAACTTCTAAATGCACTGAAACAATGGTTGGTTATCATCAGCCAGTGTTCACTTTTTATAAGGTATTGTCTTGGTAAATTACCATAATCCTATACTGTGAATGTTACCAGCAAACTTCAAAATGCACTGAAACAATGGTTGGTTATCATCAGCCAGTGTTCACTTTTTATAAGGTATTGTCTTGGTAAATTACCATAATCCTATACTGTGAATGTTACCAGCAAACTTCTAAATGCACTGAAACAATGGTTGGTTATCATCTAGTGTTCACTTTTTATAAGGTATTGTCTTGGTAAATTACCATAATCCTATACTGTGAATGTTACCAGCAAACTTCTAAATGCACTGAAACAATGGTTGGTTATCATCAGCCAGTGTTCACTTTTTATAAGGTATTGTCTTGGTAAATTACCATAATTTTATACTGTGAATGTTACCAGCATATGTGTCTAATGCACAGCAACAATGGTTGGTACTGATGACTGTCACCCAGTTTATTGAACATATTGTGAAATAAAAAATGTCTTCATTTCATCAAAGTTTCAAGTTTTCTGCATTGTAAAGTATTCTGTATTTTATAATAATGTTTTCTGGACCTACACCAGTAGTTATAACTTACTTGTTCGTTAGCGCCAGGCATGGTGGTTGATAAGGTAGTAAAGATGCAATCCTTATACAACGTAAATGCACCTTCTGGTTCTATTGGTATGCGCTTGTATATAAGTCATGACTTCATTCATACCGATAACAATGATAATAATAATTTCACAACCATACATTTGGCACTAACAGTGATTATATAGATTATGGCATTTTAAGTGCTTCTATAGGCTATGTATGAAATATATGAAATATAGACTATAGACCTATACAATTATTTACAAAGTAAACGAAATCATACATTTGGCTCCAACAGGTAGTAGTATTTCCAAGTGAAACTAATTGATATATTATCAATACAAGATATTATTACTTTATGAATGTGTTTATCATGTATGGATGAATAAATTGTAAAACAGGTAGGTACAGAGCAACACAGTGTCTACAACACAGGAGCAGATTATGCACAGTACATGAATGAGAAACAGTCAAAATGTTTTTTTTTTTTGTTTATTGCATGCACATGATCTATAATACCTGATCGGTACAATATCTACTAACCTGATCAATACAATATATTCCCACCTGATCGATATAATAGTATTACTGCATTTCAAGTTTGTCAGTCAGTCAGTCAGACTGTCAGTCATCAGTCGGACTGTCAATCAAACAATCAAACAATCAAACAATCAATCAAACAATCAATCAATCAATCAAACAATAAAACAATCAATCAAACAAACCATCAAACATTCAATCAATCAAACAATAAAACAATCAATCAAACAAACCATCAAACATTCAATCAATCAAACAAACCATCAAACATTCAATCAATCAAACAATAAAACAATCAATCAAACAAACCATCAAACATTCAATCAAACAAACCATCAAACATTCAATCAATCAAACAATAAAACAATCAATCAAACAAACCATCAAACATTCAATCAATCAAACAAACCATCAAACATTCAATCAATCAAACAATAAAACAATCAATCAAACAAACCATCAAACATTCAATCAATCAAACAAACCATCAAACATTCAATCAATCAAACAATAAAACAATCAATCAAACAAACTATCAAACATTCAATCAATCAAACAAACCATCAAACATTCAATCAATCAAACAATAAAACAATCAATCAAACAAACCATCAAACATTCAATCAAACAAACCATCAAACATTCAATCAATCAAACAATAAAACAATCAATCAAACAAACCATCAAACATTCAATCAATCAAACAAACCATCAAACATTCACTCAATCAAACAATAAAACAATCAATCAAACAAACCATCAAACATTCAATCAATCAAACAAACCAAACATTCAATCAACCAAACAATAAAACAATCAATCAAACAAACCATCCATCCATCCATCCATCCATCCATCCATCCATCCCAGTCTAAATTGCTTTATAACACGTTCGGTAACTATTATCACCCCCCCCCCCCCCCGCCCATGTTGGTGCATGTTCTCGTCTGTTTCAAGCAGCAGCAACGGGGAATTGCGCACCTCGCATAAAAAGGCTTGTAACTTTTTTTCTAAAGAATCCACCTGGATTTCCCCCTTTATTTACCTTTTTTAAACTTGTAATTGTGAACGAACGAAGACATGCAGAAACAAACGTTTTTTCATAGTGTACATCAACTCGTCGTCGTCAAATGAGCCAAACCATTTCCCCATAGTTATAATATAAAATATAGAAATAGCTCCGCTAAGATCATGAGATATGCTAAAATCGCCCAGGAATCCTGGCCAGGCACAGTCATTTCCGGATTTCTGGCCGGCGACCAAAGTGTTAACTTGATTGGTAGTTCCTTCTGTTTATTTTTTATTATTATTATTTCTGTTATTATGAATTTTAGAAATTACTCTTCTGATTAATATTAATTAAAAAAAATTCTAGGAAAACTGAATATAAATGTTATCTTACTATTGATAGGTTACATACATTGAAAGATATTAATGGTTTAATTTACTTAAGCTAAATATAGGAATAACTTAAAAATAACGGTAACCAATATGGAAAAATACAAATTAGGATACACACACACGCACACACACACACACACACACGCACACACACACACACACACACACACACACACACACACACACACACACACACACACACACACTCTGTTCCATGCGTCCTCCCAAGAGACCAATGTCTGAACCAACACAGGACAAACAGGTTTTTAGAGCAATCTGATCAAACACACCCCATGACCAATTGATTGACGACCCACACACTTTCAGCCATCAGAAACACACCCATCCAGTTGGCCAGTAGTGGTAGCAAATTACAGAACAGTATTAGATTTGGGTTGAGCACATAATATATAAGGCAGTCATATTGAACTGAGACACACACTCGACAGAACCAAGTTGTCTGTGTCAGGATGGACCACTGTTGCTGTGTAACCTATGCTTGTATGCTGAATTAAATCACCTTCTTCATCAACTGAGCCATTGCCTCTGAAAACCATCTCTAGTCTGAATTCTTCTTGAAACCAGCGCTCACCTTCATCAAATGATACTTCAATAGATATGATACACTGTGTCCTTTATGATAGATCGTTTTTTATTTTCCCTTTTTTAACATGAAACAAGACAAACAATACAGTAACAGTAATAATCAATGATAAATCACAGGACAATAACAGAAATAATAATAACAATAATGACAGTCCAGTAATTAAATCAGAATGAATGTAGATTAAAAGATTAAAAGATATACAAATAATAAATACAATACATGGGATCTTGCTCGCTCTTTCCACCCCCCCCCACCCCCCCCCCCCTCAGGACCCCCACTTGGACTATACATCCACTACTTCATTTAACATCATAACATTTCAAATGTATATCCTTTCCTTTATCTTCTCCACCACAGCTACCCAGACTACTATACTGGCTTCATTAACACCTAAAATTCATGCAGTGGATATCTCTAGATAAATCACATCGAGATAGGTAAGAACAGGGCCGCCTCAGGGGGTGTGCGAGCAGTGCGGTCGCACAGGGCCTCGCGGGAAGGGGGGCCTCCCACAATAAAAATAAAAATATTTTTTATTTATTATTTTTTTTATTATTATTTTTTTTTTTTTTTTTTTTTTGCGAGGCCCCCCTTCCCGCGAGGCCCTTTTTCATCACAGACCTAAAATCTAGTTTAGCTTATATGCTTATATATTTCACATTAGACACGTTTGTAGAATGTGTCTGACTTGTTCCTGGGTCTGCGGCTCTGCAGCAGACATACTCACTATTGGAGCTCTGGGGCTCTGCAGCAGACATACTATTGGTTTCAACGAAGGGAGGGGTTACATCATGTGTACACCGGCGTGCGTCAGCTGCGTTTGACTATTTCGCGCATGCAGCTTTGGAGGTTATGCTTAGTTATGCCAGCCAAGACGAAGAGGACGGTCATTCGGCAGATGGACTGAAGATGAAAGTTGTTGCATGTTAGACAGTTCAGTCAGGCTAGCCATGTCGGCTTAGCTAAAGGCAGGGACAGCTAGTTAGCTTTAGCTACGTTATAATATCGAGTGCTAACGTGTGGTTCAGTCGGGATAGCCATGATGATGTCGGCTAGTAGCTAGCTTAGCTAAAGGCTAACTAGCGTTAGCTAACCTAGAGAGAGCGCGTGCAGCATTGTTATGCCAAGATGAAGAGGACGGTCATTCGGCAGATGAACTTCGTCAACTCCACGCGGTTGTCTCCATCCTCTTCGACGTTTGGTGAGTTTTTAATGCACTCTATTCTATTCCCGCCGTGGATATATCTCTCTCTCTCGGGAGCCAAACGGGCCGGCTAGCTGTTGTAGCTAATGTTATATTGAGCCAAAGCGGGCCGGCTAGCTAACGTAGCTAACGTTATATTCAGCCAAACGGGCCGGCTAGCTGTTGTAGTAGCTAACGGTGTGTGGCCTGGTGTCAGTACCTGGCTACTCTATTTGCAGTTAGCCTATTTAGCTGATGTCGGCCATTGGCTCCTTGCTACTTTGTTTTCTCTGGTATAGACCCTCTTCTCTTTGGATTTAAGTGTTGATCTTTGTCCTTTTGGATCTATGTATATTCATGTTGCCTTTGTGAAGTTATCTTTTCCTTCTGTTTTGTTCTTCCATTAAAAGTTGAATATCCTGCGGTTAGGTGGCCGAGCGGAGATTGCGTTCGTCACCAGCCACGGAGCTGAGCTGGATTTGCCTGTTCGAATCCAGCTCACAGCTCCGGGGTTGTCACCAGCTTGGCTGGCCGTCTGCACTGATACAATTGGCTGTATCAGAGGGTGGGAGAAGCTGGCGGGGTGGGTCCGGGTCGTTGTAAACAGCGACTCCTACAGTTCGGTCGGGGCGCCTGCTAAGCGCGGATTGGACGTGAGGGGGATAGTGTGGTCCTCCCACACGCTACGCCCTCTCAGGGAGGATTCGCGCTGCCAGGTGAAAAGAAGCGGTGATTGGCTGGACGTGTGTCGGAGGAAGCACGTGGTAGCCTCCACTCTCCCAGATGATCTGACTGTGGGGGGTAAGTGCGCAGCGACCAGGAAGGGACTGGGAATTGGCATACGACTAACATTGGGATGGGAGAAAATCGGAGGAAAATGGAGGGGGAAAAAGACAAAAAAAAAAAAAAAATTGAATATCCTTTAGGGGCTCATCTTTGCTTATCTCTCTCATACATGCTCTCTCTCTAACACACACACACAGACATGCTCTCTCTCTCTAACACACAAACACACATGCTCTCTCTCTCTTTCTAACACACACAGACATGCTCTATATCTCTCTCTAACACACAAAATGACATGCTCTCTCTCTATATTTCTCTCTCTTTCTAACACACATATACATGCTCTCTCTCTAACACACACACACAAACAGACATGCTCTCTCTCTATCTCTCTCTTTCTAACACACACAGACATGCTCTATCTATCTCTCTCTCTTCAATTCAAATGGGCTTTATTTCACATTCTTGTATTTCTCCCAGTAGGTATGGGAGTTTTGAGTTATTGTCGATGTTTTCAAAGTCTCTTTGGGTGTTTGCAATTTGTGGGAAGTATGTCTTGGTATAGTGGGCAGGTTGTTAAGAAGTGGAGCTCGGTTTCCACCTCATCTTGTGTGCAGTGGGTCTGTCTTCGCTTGGGAGCCAGGTCTGCCTATGGCGGCCTTTCTCGATGGCCAGGCTGTGCTCGCTGAGTCTGTACCTAGTCAAGGATCTTCTTAGTATTGGGTCAGTCACAGTGCTCAGGTATTCTGCCACTGTGTACTCTCTGTTTAGGGCCAAATAGCATTTCAATTTGCTCTGGTTTTGGGTTGTTTCTTTCCAATGTGTCTCTCTCTCTCTCTCTCTGGCCTTGCTCTGGTGGAGGGTCAGGGGCATTGCCGGGTCTGTGCAGCGATAACACTGTATATTGACTGTAGAACGGGAGCTCTCTCTTGCTCTCTCTCTTGCTATATGTTGACTGTATCATGCCCAGCCTCGGGCAGCGCTATTATTTAAGAATATGTTGACTGTATAAAAAAAAATATATATATATATATTATTATTATTATTATTTTTTACCTTTTAGGGGGGGGGGGGGGCTCGCGTTTAAATCTTGCACAGGGCCTCGCATTTCTCCCAGGCGGCCCTGGGTAAGAACAAATACTTTCCGGCACATTTTTATCCGGTTGAATCCAGCGTGACGCTATCAACTTTTTGGCAGCCGTAAGACCCGCCAAAATGATTCTCTTTACATGTACAGAGGTCGATAACTGAGAAAAATCATTCAACAACAATACACAAGGCAGTGTAGGTATGGTCAGAGACAAAAACTCTGATAATTGAGTGGTGACATTTTCCCAGAAAGTCTTGACAGGAGGGTATTCCCAATACATATGCATATATATACCAATAGCATCGTTTGAACACAAGGAGCATCGAGAGTCCGGTCTGAGACCCATTAGGTGCAATCGTCTAAGGGTCAGGTAAATCCTATGAACAAAATTAAGATTAATCTGTTGGTGATCTCCATTGTGTGATGATAGCCGAACATTTTCCCAGACTGCATCCCAATCAAAATCTACTTCCAGGTTTGGGATATCCTTCCTCCAAACCGAGTCTAGGGGTAGGACCTCATATGAAGACGTAAGTAAGTGGCGATAAAAGTCAGAGACGAAGCCTCTCGACGTCTCCTTGTCATAAAATAATTTGTGAAATCTGTGGTGCTCAAGTGGAATATCTAATGGGACTCCGTGAGCCCTCAAAGCTTCTCTTATTTGTAGATAGAAGAGATAAGTGGAACTGGTGAGGTTAAATTTGTTGAATATATGTCGATAACTACGGAGACCATGGTCATCGAAGATATCCCCCAATGTGTGTATGCCTTTCTTTTCCCATCCAGGATATCTGATAGGTTGTTGTGCAATAAGGATTAAAGTGTTATTAAATAGGGGAGAATGCCTGTGCCATTTATGGTGGTTAGTACACTTTTTCTGTGTGTCACGCCATATCCGGATCACATGTGTAATAAGGAGGACAAATCTCAAGTTGCATTGTTTAATTGATAAGTTTGTACACTATATCCTGCAGTCTATGTGGTGCCACTATGTTCTCCTCTAATGGTCTCCAGGATACCGATGCTTGAGAATCAAACCAGGTGATCAGTGGTCTTAAAGAGAACGCTTTAAAGTAGGGATGTCCGATATTATCGGCCTACCGATATTATCGGCCGATATCGGCATTAAAATGTGATATCGGAAAATATTGGTATCGGTTTTCAATTTTTATTTTTTTTTTACATTTCTATAACCTTTATTTACCCAGGCAAGCAAGTAAGAACAAATTCTGATTTTATTTATTGTCAAAAGTATGCATAATGTTGTTTTAATTCCACAACAAGAGATATGTAATGTTAATTACCTGAAATTATTCCATTTTTGGGGGGGGGAACCCTGCATATATCGGTATCGGTTGATATCGGTTGATATCGGTATCGGAAATTAAGAGTTTGACAATATCGGTATATCGGTATCGGTAAAAAAGCCAATATCGAGCATCCCTACTTTAAAGTAATAGTTGAAGTCTGGAAAGGCTAAACCCCCGTCGGTTTTATTTCTCTGTGCAGTGGATCTTTTTAACCGTGGACGTTTGTTGTTCCAAATAAATGTATATGCAGCAGAGTGTAGTTTTTGCCAGTAACCAACAGGGGGGTGGGGGGGGGATAACGGCAACATCGAGTTGATGAAGTTAATTCTAGGCAAAACATTCATCTTAACTATTGACGCTCAGGCCTGTAATGAGTTTTTTCTTTATTTTGACCACCTGCCGAAGTCATTTGTGATACTATCTAGCAATCCGGAGTAATTATACTTCACCGTTTGGCTTATAGTAGGGAATATTTCAACTCCAAGACATCTAAAGTGTTCTACCATGGGTATATTTGCTGGGAGGGTGGTAGCCTCGCAGTCACATTAAGTGGAAGGAAGGCCGATTTTGGCCAGTTTATCTTAAATCCCGATAGATTGCCAAAATCATCTATTACTTTGAGAAGATGAGGTAGGGAGGTGGCAGGGTTTTGCATGAACAATATTACATCGTCTGCATATAAGCTAATGTGATGCTGTGTGCCCTTAATTGAGATCGGTGCTATGGACTGGGATTGTCTTATATACTGTGCTAAAGGTTCTAGGGATAGAGCAAATAGTCCGGGACTAAGAGGACAACCCTGTCTGAACGAGCGCGACACAGGGAAGTGTGGAGAGCAGAATTTACCTGTTAAAATCATGGCCGATGGATCTGTATATAGTACTTTGATCATATGAATGAACCCATCACCTAACCCCATCCTTCTAAGTACTGCCCATAAATAAGACCATTCCAACCTGTCAAAGGCTTTCATCGCGTCTAAGGATAATACAGCTGTAGGAGGCGCGGCATCCTTGCTGGCATCTATCACATGCAGTAACCGTCTAATATTATCCGTGATCAGGTGGCCTCTTATGAAGCCTGTCTGATCAGGGTGAACTAAAGATGTCATATGCTTTTGAAGTCGGATGGATAGTACCTTAGCGTACAGCTTGAGATTGGTTCCAAGGAGGCTTAAGGGTCTATAACTGCCACATTCGGTGGGGTCTTTATCTTTCTTAAGTAGGACAGATATGAGTGCCATATATGACATCCCTGGAGAAGTTCCCCTCTTTGACTGAGTGTAAAATCATATCAAGTAATAGGGGTCCAATTACATCCCAGCATGAGAGGTACAGTTCGGGTGGAATGCCGTTCCAGCCAGGGGCCTTACCACTTTGCAAGTCAGAAATAGCCTCCCTAAGTTCCTCTAGTGTAATAGGTGCATATAACCGTTTAGCGTCTTCCTCTGAGAGTTGAGGTAAGTTAATTTGATCAAGGAATTGCTCCAGTTTATTATGATCGAAGATCACTTCTGACTCGTACAGGTTAGAGTAAAACGTACGAAAAGTCTTGTTGATTTTTTTGGGGTCTGTGATAACCATTCCCTGTTGGTCCTTGATGGCAGGGATATCCGCAAATTGTTCACTGGATCGTATCTTCATAGCTAGTAGGTGACTAGGTTTAGAGCCATGAAAGTAATAATGTTGTCTTGTTCTGTGTATTTGAAATTCAGATTGTTGTCTTAAGATGGAGTTAATCTCCTTTTTCAACACTTTAATTTGAGACTCCAGTCAACACGAGTAGTTGCGTTGTAAAGAGGAGAACAACGAAGAGTGAAGCACTTCCAGTTCTACCAATTTGGATAGACGTTTCTTGCGGAGGTTGGAGGCAAAGATAGTAGTGTTATTCCCAGTGTTGTGCTAGTTACTGAAAAATAGTAACTCAGTTACTTTACTAGTTACTCATTTCAAAAGTAACTCCGTTACGTTACTAGTTACTTACACCCAAAAGTAATGCGTTACTGTGAAAAGTAACTATTTAGTTACTTGAAGAAGAAAAAAATTGCTCCCATGCAGATACAGATACTCAAAATCGGTTGATCAACTTGACAGTTTCCATTCACATCACTGAACTCTGCTAAGCAATGTGGTCTAGATACAAACACAAATCTGACACAAACACAAATGTCCCGACGTAATAAGAAATGCACCGTGCCTAATTGCTCGGGGAGGTTGAGCGCAGGCACGTTTAGGTTGCGCGCATGCACGTTTAGGTTGCGCGCATGCACGTTTAGGTTCTAGGTTGAAAATAAGTGCTTGAGGAACAGCCTTGATATCTGTCGCCGGAGCGTTTCATTATAACCATCTTGCAACGTTGTTTAAGATATCAATCGTGCATTGCAACGTTAGAATAGTTAGGATATCAATTGTGCATGAAAGGACTATATTTATATTGTTTGATTAGTATTGATGAGATTCCCTGGCAGATTTGTAGTCAAAATGCGTTGAGTTTCCATTCATTTACATTTACATCACTGCACTCACCAGTGTCTGTCGAGATGTAACGTTAGTCCAGCAGCCCCTTAAACATTTTCTTTATCTCATTTCCATGTTGTACTGTATATTCTCTCTCCAAGTAGTTGGAAAAAGTTGTCCGTCCCATTTGCTGTGTGTCGCCTGGTATCATTCTACGCGAGTGGATTTGGATGAGTCCTGGTAGTTAACGTTAGACTCCAGTATCTTTGAGCCAAAACACAAATGACATAACTAAAACGTTATTTTCTTTTCGCTCGACAAAAGAGAAATACGCGAGTAGCTGGGCGCTGCCATTATCAGTCAGGATCAGGAATAGTAAACAAAACACGCCCCCAGCATAGCGTTTCCCCGCAGCCAGACAGGATATGAGGATAATAATAATAATAATAATAATAATAATAATAATAATAATAATAATAATAATAATAATAATAATAATAATAATAATCACTACCGCTCGCTATCAATCTACGCCGTATATAACGCAAATAACGCAGTAACGAACCATTCAGTAACGTAAGTAGCATTACTGAATTTCAAAAGTAATGCGTTAGAGTACTAGTTATCGCCAAAAGTAACTTCGTTACTGTAACGCGTTACTTTGTAACGCGTTAGTCCCAACACTGGTTATTCCTGATAAAACCCTTTACCGATATCCATAAAGTTCTGGGGTCTTGTACCGAATCCGCATTAAACTGCAGGAATTCAATGAGTTTATTTTTTAATTGCAGGTTGAATTCATTGTTTTTCAACAGTGTCGAGTTAAAGCGCCATCTTCGGGCTCGGGACGTCATTCCACTGAATGAGCCCTTTATGAGTAGATAATTGTGGTCTGACAGTGCAATGGGCCCCAATTCAACGTCAAAGCTATCAAATAGTCTAGGAGGGGATGCAAAAACATAATCTATTCTAGAAAATGTCCTGTGTCTTGCTGAGAAAAAGGAAAACTCTTGCGCCGTTGGATTGAGCGATTGCCACAAATAATTTACTCCTGTGTCCTTGGACCAGGCCTGTAGTGCCGTAGAGGCCTGTCTCTGGTCATAGGTTGTGGTGAGACTAGATTTATCAATCAAGGGATCCCAGATGGCATTAAAATTTGCACCAATTATAAATGAATACTCAGGGAGATCTAGCATCACTCTAGTGAGTGAAGCGTAGAAGTTACCGTCATAAACATTAGGGGCGTAAGCCGCTACCAAAGCAATTTTCCTGTTAAAGTAATCTATCTTGGCAATAGTTACTCGACCATCTGCATCAGACCACACGTCCAACAATTTAATATTAAACTTCCGTTTCACTACTATAGCTACACCACAGGATTTGGTGCCAAAGGAGGAGTAGCTTATGTTTTGATATACTTTATCTGCCAGCTTTACATTGTCAGCCAATAAAAGATGCGTTTCACTTAAAAGAGCCACATCAACCTTTTGTCTTTTCATCCATGTTAAAACGCTTGTGCGTTTATGATGCATATTAAGACCCCCTGTATTCCAAATCAAGATATTTAAATTAGCCATAGTCTAAACAGGTTGCAGTATGCCTGAGTGTAATTCGTCTGGAGTAGCATTTCATAATAGATATAAATCCAACTGTTAAGGTCTTGTTGAGATCCGAGCTTGAGCATAAAAACAAACATATAAAACAAAAAGACATATAATCCCCTATTCCCACCCCCCTCCCACCCTTTAAAATACTTAACCAGTATCCCCATATCGAGCATATCAACCATAACACCCCTATGCAAATTGCCATAGGGTCTAAAACTCTCAAATCTACCATAAGCAGATTATTCTCTCAGTGGCTGCTAGCCACTCTCCCTTTAAAAAAAAATAAAAGAGATAAAAATTGCCTCAAAAAGTAGAGTACATTCACTTAAACCTTATAAGAACATGGCTACGTTTAAACAAGAAGAAAGAAAAAAAATACGTGTGCAGTGCGTCCACCAGGCCATGGGAGGGCGATAGAGGTTACAGAATATTCCAGCATTGTCATTAGTAGGTCAACAGCATATGAACCTCAGATGATGGCGGTTTGCCGTGTATGTGTTTAGCAGAACGTGTCTAGAGGTCACAGAACATTCTAGCTTAGTAATAGAGCAATTAGACCATCGTGGCAGTAGAGGGCGCTGTGCAACAGTTCGTCTGACATTTTATCATCTTCTCTGTATTGTTCCATTTTTAGTATGTCTGGACACCACTATATGCCGAATGTGTGGCAGAACGTGTCTGAAACGTTAATGGGTCTTTAAAGTCCAATAAAAATATGTACACACACTCAGAATAAATAAAAGAAAAATGTTACACGGACCCATGGAGGTATTAAGCCAAGTCATGGCGCAACGTGAATAGCATACATAAAAGTCATAGATCATTTAAACAGAGCTAGCGTTTATCTCCCCAGTCTTAGTGGACGTACAATGGTTGATCGTTTATACAAAATAAAACCGACCAAACCCCCCTTATATCAGATGTAGCGAAACATTTAAATAAAGTTTCTAGGCGATATCCAGCGTCACATAGTTAACCTATTTAGAAAAACAAAGTTATCAAAATTATATGACGCAGTATACTGTAGCCTATGACGTGGCGTCCTCTTGGTTCTTCAAGAAGGTTGCGGCTTCCTTAAGCGAAGAAATCTGTATCCTCGCTCCGTCTTTAATGATGAACAGCTTCGCAGGGTACTGGAGAGACGGTTTGAAACCTAGGTTGTAGAGTGAGGCCATGACGGTCTTGTAGCGGGAACGCAGCTCCACGACTTCGGGGCAGTAATCTTCATAGATTTGGACTGTTTTCCCTCCGTATACCAGTTTACCCCTCCTCTTTCGTGCTTCTCGAAAAAAAATTATTTTATTCCAATTTGACGTAAGCTAGCAATAACTACTCTAGGCCTGGAGTTATTTGCAGATTTGGCCCGACTCTGTAACACTGATCCAATTCGGGTGTCGTAGTGAGGATCTCCACTCCCAGAATATCAACCAGTACCTTTGCAAACACGACATTGGGTTGGTCGCAATTCACGGACTCATCCAGTCCTATTATGCGAATATTAGTACGACGTCCTTTATGATTTATATGATACACTGTGTTCTTTATTATAGATATGATACACTGTGTCCTTTATGATATATATGATACACTGTGTTCTTTATGATACACTGTGTCCTTTATGATTTATATGATACACTGTGTCCTTTATGATATATATGATACACTGTGTCCTTTATGATATATATGATACACTGTGTCCTTTATGATGATACTGTTCTTTATGATATATATGATACACTGTGTCCTTTATGATATATGATACACTGTGTTCTTTATGATATATATGATACACTGTGTCCTTTATGATATATATGATACACTGTGTCCTTTATGATATATATGATACACTGTGTCCTTTATGATATATGATACACTGTGTCCTTTATGATTTATGATACACTGTGTCCTTTATGATAGATATGATACTGTGTCCTTTATGATATATGATACTGTCCTTTATGATATATATGATACACTGTGTCCTTTATGATATATGATACTGTTCTTTATGATATATATGATACACTGTGTCCTTTATGATTTATATGATACACTGTGTCCTTTATGATATATGATACTGTCCTTTATGATATATATGATATACTGTGTCCTTTATGATATATATGATACTGTCCTTTATGATAGATATTAACAGGTGTGGTGGTGTGTGACCGATACGTCACTCTGCCGTCGCTGAAACAACAACAGAAACTGATCCAAACAGGTGACAGAAGAAATGATCCCACAGACAGGGGAGAGGATTGGGTCTTGCTCGACAACATGGCTTTGGTCTTTATTCAACAGGAGTAACACCAGCAGCAGAAACAACAACACTGAGATAGTAATATGAAGAGAGGAGGCTGGAGAAACCACTGTTTTTTGTGTGTGTTCATTTGTTTTGTGTGTGTTTATTGTGTGTGGGCAAGATGGAGTTCCCCGTTTGTGTGGTATTCTTTTGTTGGTGTGTGTGTGTGTGTGTGTGTGTGTGTGTGTGTGTGTGTGTGTGTGTGTGTGTGTGTGTGTGTGGGGGGGGGTCTCTTTGTTGCGTGTATGTGTATGTGTGTGTGTGTGTGTGTGTGGGGAGGGGGGTCTCTTTGTTGCATGTGTGTGTGTGTGTATGTGTATGTGTGTGTGTGTGTGTGTGTGTGTGGGGAGGGGGGTCTCTTTGTTGCATGCATGTGTATGTGTGTGTGTGTGTGTGTGTGGGGGGGGGGGGGTCTCTTTGTTGCATGTGTAGCAGGGTGGATTATCCCTGCTTCGTGGGAACGGTTGCTGGCAGTCAGGAGGTAGCTGGACACAGTAGAACTCTGTCTGACTGCACCCTCGTCTTTGGGCCTGGGGCGTCGACTGGAGGCTGGTAGTGTGAGTGGATGGGGCCCGGGATTTACCAACCTGGTCTGGTACTCTGGTCTTCCTTCCCTGCCGCAGGGCGGTCAGCAGTACTCCCCAACTCGCTCCCACTCCTCCCAGTTGCTCCTTAGACCCTCCCACACCTCGTGACTGAATTGTAATCAAATACTCTGAGTTCCCCCCGCAAGCAGTACCCTCCCTCAATGACCCTAGAAACCTTACAATGAAAAGGGGAGAGTTGGGTAGGAAGGGGTTAATCATATATACGTTACCCACACCAAAAGAGTTAATGCTGGGCACAGGAATGGACACGCACACAGAACCCCATTCAAGTCTTTATATTAATTATACCGTCAGTTACCATTATTAAATAGGAGTGGTCTACTGGACTGAAGTCCTACTATAGCTCCTGTGTGTAACTAAATACCTCATAAACACGTATATTATACACCCACCTCTGGGTTAATATCAGGGATAATATACTTCACTGTGTTTGACTCATCACCCACGTCTGGGTCTGCACCCTGTATAATACCTCAACAGGCTTTGATTATACGGCCAGAATAATACCTCCAAAGGCTTTAATTATAATGCACCAGGTCTGTAACTTCCCCACAGGGAAGGGTTAATTGAATGGGAAAATATTAATAAACACACATGTTATCACGCTCAAAGAAAAGGAAATAAAACAAAAGTGTGGACCCACAATTACCCAAAACAAAAGCCCTATGCTAATGCCGGCATGTAATGTTTGGAGTCTGTAGTTAGCAACGTTAACTTCGCCTGCAGGCCGCACCACACTGTGTAACGTGCACTAGATCCTGGGCACCGAAGCCCTAATGTTTACTCTACCAAAATGGCGGCCGCGCCGCTCCACCACCGTCCGGGTGGCAAGATGGCGTCGAACGCTCTCGTTGCAGGTGCTAGCAGGCGGAGCTGGAGCAGGGAGGCAGTGTTGGCTGAGAGCGTGTGCTGGGCGATGCCGACCTCTGCTGGTCGGCGCGCACTCCTGTGTTGCAGGCAGCCAGGTGCAGAGCTGATGCAGGACGCCGGTGAAGACAGCTGTTGACAGCCGGAGCAGACCGCTTGTAGGTCCACGCCCGTATCTGGCTCGCACACTATACCGGCACAGTAACTGCTATAACCCGACTACTGTGAACTCAGATATATCATTAGCCGCACGCTACCTATACCGCACACTGTAACTATTATAACCCGATTGTTAGTGCCTGGCTCTGCACTAATTGTTCACACACTATCGCTGGTACTGCTAGGATATCGTGTCCACTAGCAAGTACCTCCTATCACCCGTGGCTATCTCACGGGGCTCTCCAGCTTCACTTCTTCAACGGGGCTATTCCAAAAGCACACGCCCGCCGTGGCTGCGACCGTTCACAGTCAAGTCCAAAGCCGAAGAGAACGTCTCTCTCCTTCCGCTGCCATATATCTCCTTCCACCTCTCCCCGACACTCTCTGCCTGCTACTGCCCCCTGCTGGTCCCGCCTGCCAGTCACACAAGGGGAGGATGGGGAATAGAGTAATGTAATTTATAAACCATCTTCCAGTGATAGAAGAAGGAGACGCCTGTGTCATTGTTCGTGCGAATATAAATGAAACCAATTCGAATGTCTTGGTGTACAAAGGGGAGGTAAAATGCAAGTTAGCACATCTCAATAATAGACTATTTTCAGGTCGCTACACATGCATGTGTATGTGTGTGTGTGTGTGTGTGTGGGGGGGGGGGGGGGGGGGGTCTCTTTGTTGCATGCATGTGTATGTGTGTGTGTGTGTGTGGGGGGGGGGTCTCTTTGTTGCATGCATGTGTATGTGTGTGTGTGTGTGTGTGGGGGGGGGTCTCTTTGTTGCATGCATGTGTATGTGTGTGTGTGTGGGGGGGGGGCTCTTTGTTGTGTGTGTGTGTGTGTGTGTGTGTGTGTGTGTGTGTGTGTGTGTGTGTGTGTGTGTGTGTGTGTATGTGTGTGTGTGTGTGTGTATGTGTGGTGTGTGTGTGGGGGGGGGTCTCTTTGTTGCATGCATGTGTATGTGTGTGTGTGTGTGTGTGGGGGGGGGGTCTCTTTGTTGCATGCATGTGTATGTGTGTGTGTGTGTGGGGGGGGGTCTCTTTGTTGTGTGTGTGTGTGTGTGTGTGTGTGTGTGTGTGTGTATGTATGTGTGTGTGTGTGTGTGTGTATGTGTGTGTATGTGTGGTGTGTGTGTGGGGGGGGGTCTCTTTGTTGCGTGTGTGTGTATGTGTGTATGTGTGTGTGTGCATGTGTGTGTGTGGGGGGGGTCTCTTTGTTGCGTGTGTGTGTATGTGTGTATGTGTGTGTGTGCATGTGTGTGTGTGGGGGGGGTCTCTTTGTTGCGTGTGTGTGTATGTGTGTATGTGTGTATGTGTGTGTGTGCATGTGTGTGTGTGGGGGGGGGTCTCTTTGTTGCGTGTGGCACGAGTGACATTATCTGCTCAGTCGTCCAAACAATCCTTCTCTCCCGTTAGTTTGTTTTCCATAGTTTCAGTTGTTCACGTGAAGGCGGCCGCACACGGGTAGGTGTGATACGGCCGACACAGCAGCGCCACGCGCACCGCCGCGCAGTACAGACCCCCCAGGAGCCCGGAGGGCGCGGCGCTGACCGCGGGGTCGGTGGCCGCGCGCCACAGCGAGCGCACGTCGTGGGCGTGGCCGTGCGAGGTCATCATGTGGAGGAAGGATGGTGGTGAGCAGCTGCACGCACTGGCACCGCCTGACGCGCCGGAGGTTAATGAACATCGCTGCCGCTCGGCGACGGTCCACTATCTAGGGATAACGCCGCACCCCTCCTCCCCCTCTCTCTGACCCGTTTGTCCTCCTCCTTCAGGCTTCTTGAGTGTCTATCCTTCCTCCTCCTTCAGGCTTCTTGAGTGTCTATCCTTCCTCCTCCTTCAGGCTTCTTGAGTGTCTATCCTTCCTCCTCCTTCAGGCTTCTTGAGTGTCTATCCTTCCTCCTCCTTCAGGCTTCTTGAGTGTCTATCCTTCCTCCTCCTTCAGGCTTCTTGAGTGTCTATCCTTCCTCCTCCTTCAGGCTTCTTGAGTGTCTATCCTTCCTCCTTCAGGCTTCTTGAGTGTCTATCCTTCCTCCTCCTTCAGGCTTCTTGAGTGTCTATCCTTCCTCCTCCTTCAGGCTTCTTGAGTGTCTATCCTTCCTCCTCCTTCCTGCTTTTGATCCCTCTCCTTCCTGTACTGTTCTCCTACTGTTCTGCGCTCATCCACTAACGGTGGAGGATCTAACGCTCCTCTCTACACTACAACCTCCTCTTGGTTTCAGTTGATATTCTTCCCTCCCTCCCTCCCTCCCTCCCTCTGATCTCTCTCTCCAAATTACAGCCACAACCTATCCCGCCTTTCTTCACCTTCTCTTAATAATGTCGCCTCCTGCTCCTCCTCCTCCTCCTCCTCCTCCTCCTCCTCCTCCTGTCCTCGTTTTCTTTCCGTCGTTGTCAAGTCCAGTAGGCCTTTGTCAGGCTCCTCAACAGACTGCTGGCGGTCTCCCTCCAGGGCGTCGGGGAGTGTCTGTGTTGCCTCATGCTATTCTGTGGAAATACGAATTGGTTTCCTCAACAGCACTTAAATAGCTGATGTGAAAAAGTGTTGGCGAGCACAAGATGTGTACACAGCCCTGGTAAATGTAGTTCAGCCATACATTTGTAAACATGTCATCTCCATAATGCATGGTGTTGGTTCACTGGTAGATTAGCTTTTGTTTGATTCACATTTTGAGCCGAAAACCTGCCTTGAATCATAAATGACCAAATCAGCCTGTGAGGAGGCGGCCAAGCGAAGGAAAAATGCAGTCCGAGTCAGGTTGCCATCACCCAGTGGTTGGTTTTTTATTCTATTTGTTCTTTTGCTCCCCAGTGGGAAAAAACGGGAAAAAACATATTTTAACATAAATACAAAAATAATACAAAATGATTAAACTTACTTTTAACAAATATAAACAACTAGGCCCTTGGCTAAGGGACCTAGGTCTTAGTACGGCTGTGTCTCGCTTCCAAGCCTGTCACTACTTCTCCCCGAGAGGAGCCTCCATCCCTGGCTTTATGCTGGAAGCTCCTCCTACAGGGATAAACCAAAAACAAACAATCAATTAATCAATACAGACATCAATTTACACATCCAATAACTCTGAACAACATGGATACATTACTCCATCATGTTCTATCATCACCAAACACTAAACAGTGTTTAGGGCGCTTCATAAACCTATTCCCCTCTTGTTATGAAAATCCCCCCCCCTGTACTCTACCACACTTGGTTCCTTCCGAATCTCCCCTCCAGAAAAGGCCCTGGCCTCTCCCAGTTCTGGTTGGGCAGCCAGAGCTCCTACAAGGAACCAAGTGGGAGCACAGACAAACGGTATTTATCAAAAAATGCATGTACTTTAATTCTACATAACATGTTATGCTTTAAACCAATGTGTCTGTATTACAAAACAACATAACAAAACAAACTAGGCCGAAGGCCTAAACTAAATGTTTGGCCGCATGACCAGATGTGGGAACAGGTCAAACCACTTAAGGCCCATGTGCATCCCTACTTACAGGGCATGGGATAGCCCCATGACACAGCCGCTGAAATTTAAGATGTAATGTCTCATTTCTAGTGCTGTTTCAGCAGCGTTGCGCGTGCCTCACAGGGAGGACTTTACTGTGACGCTTGACATGCTAGGCTATAGGTATGAGTAACGTCACAGACACACACATAGTCCACACCACACAGGTCTGCATGCATGCATGATGAAGACGCACATATTGAAATCATACCTGTCACCCCTCCCGTTTTTCCAGGGATTCTCCTGTATTTCAACCTTCTCTCCCGCCGTCCTCCCGTTAAAATATTTTCCCGTATTTTTCAAGTTTTTTTTTATTTATACAAAATGGCTGCAATTCCCCTCCGTGACGACAGGTGGCAGCAGTTTAGATTAGAACATTAGCGCAGGAAGTAAGACCGGAAGACGGTTGCCGAAAAAGCTTCTTCTTCTTCTTTTTGGAGTTTTACAGCGGACGGCCACAGGCACAGTGGGGTTGTTCCCGGAGAGCTCACTCTCGGCCGTGGTTTCTCAGTGTATAATGTATGGTGCTCTCCCTCAACATGCGAGTAGGGTGAGACAACACCATTCTTTAGTCCAAATAATACCCTACTTTATACTATATTATTGTCATTCGTTTAATGTAAAGTCAGTCTTACATTGGCACTGCTTTAACGTTGCATTTACCATAATCCATTGCTGTATTAGACCCATGTGCCAGTATAACTTTTGTAAAGTAATGAAGCGCAAATGTAAAGTTAATCAATACACAATGAAATAATATCTTTATCTATATCAAGGACCACAATGGAAATAAGTCTTGACTTTTTTGTGTAGCATCCTTGACGTTTTTCTGGAATCTTGTATTTTTGTTTAAGGTTAGAGTTTGTCTTAGAGCAGGGCGATAGAACACCAGCCCTGATTCCAAACTCTAACCTTAACCAACTTCGAAAGAGTCGCCTAAGCTTAACCAGTGATAAACTAGGCGTTAGGTAGTTTGCAGGCTGTTTGAGGCGGAAATCGGTGCGTCACGCGATTGGGCGCACATATCACATGACCAGAAACGTCAGTGGCCAATCAGATCGCACCAGAAACGTCAGTGGCCAGAAGCTAACCACAGTGACTATACTGCCCTGCAGAAGCTAACCGCAGTAACTACACTGATTGAATTGATTGATTGAAAAGTTTATTAACAGATTGCAGAATGGGTACAGTACAGTACAGCTCAATACATACAATTGTTAAGGGGATGCAGACCAGAGAAAGACTTTCGTCTTGTTTACATCAGGGTCCCCCATTTTCAATTCATCATAACATATATGACATACATGACATACAGATAGACAGTACTGCTACATCTATACATTTATGACATATCAGATTTGCAAATACAGTACTGTTTGTGATACAAAAGTGTCCAGAAAAAGAGTGTATATACATTTGGCGTAGAAACTGTACATTGGAGGAGGTTGGGTGGGTGGGGTGGGGTGGGGTTGGGTGGGTTGGGTGAGGGCTGTACATTGGAGGTGGGGGGGGGGGGGGGGGGGTTGGGTAGGGGACACACACACATTTTACACTGTACATTGTAATACTGACAAAGCCTTACTTGGTCATTTACTGTACAACTAACCGCAGTAACTATACTGCCCTGCAGAAGCTAACCGCAGTAACTATACTGACCTGCAGAAGCTAACCACAGTAACTACACTGACCTGCAGAAGCTAACCGCAGTAACTATACTGCCCTGCAGAAGCTAACCACAGTAACTACACTGCTCTGCAGAAGCTAACCGCAGTAATTACACTGCCCTGCAGAAGCTAACCGCAGTAACTATACTGCCCTGCAGAAGCTAACCGCAGTAACTATTTGTTTGTTTGTTTGTTTGTTTATTTACACATATAAAAACAGTTACATATATAATACAATATAGTCCACAAGGGATGTGTAGGAGAATTGCCTAAAAACCCTCAAGGGGCTTGCATGTGGCATTCACCAGGAAGCAAAACTACATTATATCAAGATAAATATAAACAGTAACTACACTGCCCTGCAGAAGCTAACCACAGTAACTACACTGCCCTGCAGAAGCTAACCACAGTAACTACACTGCCCTGCAGAAGCTAACCGCAGTAACTACACTGTCCTGCAGAAGCTAACTGCAGTAACTACACTGCCCTGCAGAAGCTAACCACAGTAACTATACTGCCCTGCAGAAGCTAACCGCAGTAACTAACTATAGGCCTACTGCCCTGCAGAAGCTAACCGGAGGATGGCTTAGAGTAGACGACAGAGTACAGCAACTTGCAATGGGCCTGGTCTACAAGATACACTACACGACCAAGGTACCCATGTACATGTCAAATACTTCCCAAAGGTCAGTGAATACCACGATCACAACACCAGAGGGAGCTCCACAAATCATGTTAAACCCAGATTCGGCTCAAACAAGGGACTAAACACGTTTCGCAATTATGCCACATCAATGTGGAACGCCCTACCCAAAGCTGTAAAGGAATGTGAATCACTACCCACTTTCAAAACCACTCTCAAAGAACACCTACGGGAGACTGCAATTCGAAACTGGCCCCTGTAAATGTCCTAACCCAACCCCCTCCAATGTACAGTAAATTACCTAGTATGG
>NC_140169.1:61309796-61327296 GCF_963971535.1 Notolepis coatsorum
TTACTGTTAACTTGCACTCTGGTCAGATGCTAACTTCTTTTCGTTTGTACTGTACTTGTCCTTAATCTAATGTTGTCCCGGATGCAGTGACGCACCAGTGTACAGAACCGGAGGTTGATTTAGTACAGTTTGCACACAGCAGTGTTGTACTTCATTCTGTATTTATTTCCCCACAGCTACTATGAGACAAAAGCTGTGTTTCTGGCCATCGGGATAACGGCGGTGGTGTGTGTGGCCGTCACCATCTTCTGCTTCCAGACCAAGGTACAGATGGAGATGTGAACGCTGCCTCTCCGGTGTGTCTGTCTGTGTGTGAGAGGGTGGTGTGTGTGGCCGTCACCATCTTCTGCTTCCAGACCAAGGTACAGATGGAGATGTGAACGCTGCCTCTCCGGTGTGTCTGTCTGTGTGTGAGAGGGTGGTGTGTGTGGCCGTCACCATCTTCTGCTTCCAGACCAAGGTACAGACGGAGATGTGAACGCTGCCTCTCCGGTGTGTCTGTCGGTGTGTGAGAGGGTGGTGTGTGTGGCCGTCACCATCTTCTGCTTCCAGACCAAGGTACAGACGGAGATGTGAACGCTGCCTCTCCGGTGTGTCTGTGTGTGTGTGAGAGGGTGGCCTTGTTGCTGGTGTAAAACAACTCCTTTGTGTCCGATTACAATGGAGCACAGAGTCTTTTAAATATTCATGTGCATTCAGGGGGGGGAGACGTTATGTGAATCCACCTCAATCTGACGGAACTCCAAAAATGACATTTTCAACTCGGGCTGGGGTCCCCTGTAACTGATTGATTGATTGATTGATTGATTGATGGGTACAATACAGTACGGCTCAATACACACAATTGTTAAGGGGATGCAGACCAGAGAAAGACTTTTGTCTTGTTTACATCAGGGTCCCCCATTTTCAATTCATCAGGACATTTATGACATATAGATATATATCATGATAGACATTCCTGACATACAGGTATAGGGAGCATGTCTATGTTCCCCGGGTCCTATGTACATAGAACCCGGGGAACATAGGACCCCGGGAACATAGGGATGATCCCCAGGTATACAGCACTGTTACATTTGTGACATACAAGATATGCAAATACTGTTTAACAGAGATCCTAACAGAAAATATATACATACGAGGGGGAGGAAACTGTAAATTAGGAGGGGGTGGGTGGGAGGGTGGGAGGGGGGACTCTGGCTGGGCTCCCCTGTAACTCTGGCTGGGCTCCCCTGTGGTTTTTAACACGAGTCAGATCCCGTCTCGTGTCAGTGTGTACTGCTGCCTTGCAGTGTTCAAGTTTTGTTTTTATTCGTCACATAATAAGGTACATGTACATTACAGTGAAATGCTTGGTTCTGTATGATCTCACCCTGTATGAGATTGTGCTTCATACAGTAAAATAAGTAAAAAGAACAAGGACCGGGGCGGCCGGGTAGCGCAGCGGACTAAGCGTCTGTCTAACACCACAGAGACAGTGGGATCGAATCCAGCTGTGATGCCTCCGGGTTGGCCGACCGTCCATACTGACACAATTGGCAGTGTTAGCGGGTGGGAAGCCGGCGAGGGTGGGTCCTGGTCGTTGTAAACAGCGACTCCTACAAGTCGGTCAGGGCGCCTGCACAGCGAAGGAAGGATCTAAGAGAGGTAGTGTGATCCTTCCACACGTTACACTCCCCCAGTGAGAGTCCGCGCTGCCAGGTGAAAAGAAGCGGTGGGCTGGGTACACATGTGTCGGAGGAAGCATGTGATAGCCTCCGCCCTCCCAGACCGAGGGTAGGGGGGGGGTAAGTGCGCAACGACCAGGAACGGGATTGGGAATTGGCATAACGACAAACATTGGGAGGAGATAAAAACGGAAAAAGAATGGAAGAAAAAAAAAATAATAATAAGGACCTAACACTATACAAATTACAAAATAAATGAACTAAAGTACAAATGCAAATCTTTAGTAATAAATAGATAAAATCTGGTGTTAAAAAGTGTGTAAAACATGTTAGCAGTATTAATGCCTGCTGTACGTGCCGACAGGTGGACTTCACCTCCTGCGGGGGACTTCTGTGCATCCTCTCCCTTCTGCTCCTGCTCATCGGAATCATCACAGCCGTCGTCCTCTCCTTCCAATACGTGAGAACTGTCACAGTATAGTCCCACTGGCAGCAGATCAATACATAAGAACTGTCACAGTATAGTCCCACTGGCAGATCAATACATAAGAACTGTCACAGTATAGTCCCACTGGCAGCAGATCAATACATAAGAACTGTCACAGTATAGTCCCACTGGCAGCAGATCAATACATAAGAACTGTCACAGTATAGTCCCACTGGCAGATCAATACATAAGAACTGTCACAGTATAGTCCCACTGGCAGCAGATCAATACATAATTTTACCCTCTGTACAGCACTTTGGTTGACACGCGTCATGTGAAATGTGCTTTATAAATAAATTTGATTGATTGATTGACTGGCAGATCAATACATAAGAACTGTCACAGTATAGTCCCACTGGCAGCAGATCAATACATAAGAACTGTCACAGTATAGTCCCACTGGCAGCAGATCAATACATAAGAACTGTCACAGTATAGTCCCACTGGCAGATCAATACATAAGAACTGTCACAGTATAGTCCCACTGGCAGATCAATACATAAGAACTGTCACAGTATAGTCCCACTGGCAGATCAATACATAAGAACTGTCACAGTATAGTCCCACTGGCAGCAGATCAATACATAAGAACTGTCACAGTATAGTCCCACTGGCAGCAGATCAATACATAAGAACTGTCACAGTATAGTCCCACTGGCAGATCAATACATAAGAACTGTCACAGTATAGTCCCACTGGCAGATCAATACATAAGAACTGTCACAGTATAGTCCCACTGGCAGCAGATCAATACATAAGAACTGTCACAGTATAGTCCCACTGGCAGCAGATCAATACATAAGAACTGTCACAGTATAGTCCCACTGGCAGATCAATACATAATAACTGTCACAGGATAGTCCCACTGGCAGCAGATCAATACATCAGAACTGTCACAGCCCTGGGTAGGGTTAACCCTTTCACTGCCACACGAGAGAAGGTTAGCCCTTTACTATCACGCAACCGACGGCGATGCTCCATCATTAGCTCCGCGGATGCCGTCGGTTGTGTGATAGTAAAGGGCTAACCTTCTGTGTATTGTCACAGTGAAAGGGTTAACCGGCTGTCGTGTGGTAGTGAAAGGGTTAAGGGGGTGAATATGAAACAGCCGTTGTCACCCCAACAGGTCCCTTGGCTCCACATGCTCTATGCTGCACTTGGAGCGATCATTTACACTCTGGTGAGTCAATATTATTGATTATTCATCATGATTCTTGCACTGTAAATGAGAGCTATTTTACTGCATTACTTTGATCCCGTCTACTGTATACTTATTTTATGCCTATTCTTGTCTGCACTTTCTACATTGCGCTACTTTTATTGTCTATTATCAGGGGTGTAAAAAGTACCCAGGAATTATACTTGAGTGAAAGTATGGGTACCGTCTCAAAATCGTACTCAAGTAAAAGTCAGAGTATCTGGCTAAAAACACACTTGAGTAAAAGTCAAAACGTTTCTACTTTGAAATGTACTTAAGTACTAAAAAGTCCTGTCTATTCTTCTGATAGCAGGTGTTTAATCAAAGATCCCCGCTTTCTAGTCTTTCACAATCAGCATGGGTATGGGCGGGTTCATTTTCCATTGATGGGGATTTGATTGGCTGTTTTTAAATAAAGCGTGGCCGCAGGATTAATAACGTTAACGTTAGTTCAGCCAGAGAAACAAATATACTAATTAAAATGGTTGGACCTGCGAGATTTGTACTTTGTAGGTCTGCATTTTAAATGTAAGGAGTAAAAAGTAAATTTTTTTTCTCTGAAATGTAATTGAGTAAAAGTACAAACCTAATAATACTCGAGTAAAGTACAAATCCCCCAAAACAGTACTTAAGTATTGTAACGAAGTACAATTACTCAAGTACTTTACACCCCTGTCTATTATATGCCTATTCTTATGTCTGCACTTTATGCATTGCTTTTATTCTGTCAACTGTATGCAAATTGTATGCCTGATCATTTTATGCTATTTACTGTTAAGCACTTAAGCTAAGCTGCTATTCCTGTATGAAAAGTGCTATATAAATAGTTATTATTATTAATAATATTACACACACGTCTTTGTGAAGGAACTGGATATGTCATCCTCATATGCTTTCCATTCAGCTTCTGTTAACCCCTTCCTGTCTGTTTCTAGCCTACAACACAGCTTCTGTTAACCCCCTCCTGTCTGTTTCTAGCCTACAACACAGCTCCTGTTAACCCCCTCCTGGCTGTTTCTAGCCTACAACACAGCTCCTGTTAACCCCCTCCTGTCTTAGTTTCTAGCCTACAACACCCAGCTCCTCCTGGGAAACCGTCAGCTCAGCATCGGCCCGGAGGAGTACATCTTCGGAGCGCTCTCGCTCTACATCGACGTGGTCCAGATCTTCCTGTTCGTCCTCCAGGTCGGCGGAGCGGCGACAGAATAAAGCAGCAGAGCAGTGATCTTCACAGAGCAGCGCTTCTCGCGTGGCGAGGACCTACAGAAACAGCCCCCCCACCCCCCCCCCGAGGGGGTTCTCCAGGGGGTCCAACAGTTACAGAAAAACAGGGAGCGGTTTAATTTCACTATTTAGTTCAGATGGTTAGATTAAAAGGTGCTACAGAGAACATTCAGCCACTAGATGTCGCACTAGAGCACCCATCATGTCCAATCAGGTGCCTTCCACATGAGGATGTGGGAAGTAGGGAGGGGATACATGCATGATGCAACATGTAAACAACATGCACCTTTTTCTTCTTTTTACAATTAAATTAATTAATCATTCGTTTATTTTGGAGAAAAGCAATACTTTAATTCTGCACCGTTCTAAAAGCTCTGTGGATGGGTTATTAAAAAAAGATAAAAGATTACTCAACATGTATGTGATCTATAGCACCTAGAACGTATTTTATTACATATGTATATATTTATATATGATCATTCAGATTCAGTTTCACTTCTCCTGCGCTGGTATCTCCGCTATAGAATTCTGGACATCTTCAGCAGATAGGGTGGGTACATCTTCAGCAGATAGGGTACATCTTCATCAGATAGGGGACATCTTCAGCAGATAGGGTACATCTTCATCAGATAGGGTACATCTTCAGCAGATAGGGCACATCTTCATCAGATAGGGGACATCTTCAGCAGATAGGGCACATCTTCATCAGATAGGGGACATCTTCAGCAGATAGGGCACATCTTCATCAGATAGGGGACATCTTCAGCAGATAGGGTACATCTTCATCAGATAGGGTACATCTTCAGATAGGGTACATCTTCAGCAGATAGGGTACATCTTCAGCAGATAGGGTACATCTTCAGCAGATAGGGTACATCTTCATCAGATAGGGTACATCTTCATCAGATAGGGGACATCTTCAGCAGATAGGGTACATCTTCATCAGATAGGGTACATCTTCAGATAGGGTACATCTTCAGCAGATAGGGTACATCTTCATCAGATAGGGTACATCTTCATCAGATAGGGTACATCTTCATCAGATAGGGTACATCTTCAGCAGATAGGGTACATCTTCAGCAGATAGGATACATCTTCATCAGATAGGGTACATCTTCAGCAGATAGGGTACATCTTCATCAGATAGGGTACATCTTCAGCAGATAGGGTACATCTTCAGCAGATAGGGTACATCTTCAGCAGATAGGGTACATCTCAGCAGATAGGGTACATCTTCATCAGATAGGGTACATCTTCATCAGATAGGGTACATCTTCAGCAGATAGGGTACATCTCAGCAGATAGGGTACATCTCAGCAGATAGGGTGGGTACATCTTCAGCAGATAGGGTACATCTTCAGCAGATAGGGTACATCTTCAGCAGATAGGGTACATCTTCAGCAGATAGGGTACATCTTCATCAGATAGGGTACATCTTCAGCAGATAGGGTACATCTCAGCAGATAGGGTACATCTTCAGCAGATAGGGTACATCTTCAGCAGATAGGGTACATCTTCAGCAGATAGGGTACATCTTCAGCAGATAGGGTACATCTTCATCAGATAGGGTACATCTTCAGCAGATAGGGTACATCTTCATCAGATAGGGTACATCTTCAGCAGATAGGGTACATCTTCATCAGATAGGGTACATCTTCAGCAGATAGGGTACATCTTCATCAGATAGGGTACATCTTCATCAGATAGGGTACATCTTCATCAGATAGGGTACATCTCAGCAGATAGGGTACATCTTCATCAGATAGGGTACATCTTCATCAGATAGGGTACATCTTCAGCAGATAGGGTACATCTTCATCAGATAGGGTACATCTTCAGCAGATAGGGTACATCTCAGCAGATAGGGTACATCTTCAGCAGATAGGGCCGTAAGAGACTCATATCCAAGCATAGGAATTGTATGATGATCGACGACCAATTATCAGTATTGAAAACTATTTAAATATGCTATGTTTTTGTTGTCACTAACACTTAAGCACTTTGGATTGATTATAATGCGACATGCGTTGTGTGACACGACATATCGTATTCAGATGGCTGTCATGTCGTCTTGTAGAAGTACTTCTTAGCTTCACAATTTATTTAATTTATGATGAATGTAAATCTAAATAAATGTAAAGGGAATATTGTGAAGTGAATAATAACTTGTCTGGTCTTTCTGTTCCAGGCAGTGGCATTTTAGCAACGACACTATTCAATTATAGCTAAAGGAACACAGCGACATGATGGGAGATGCACTTACTGTACCATCTTCTCCAGAGTCAGACAAGAGGATAGATACCAGTTTCCTCTAGGTGTCTTCGGTAGAAAGCTAGCCTAGCTTAGCACAAATGAACCCTTTCACTGCCACACGACAGGTTAACCCTTTACTATGCCAGATATATTTCTACTGAATGCACAGAGAGGAAACTGGTATCCATCTTCTCGTCTGACTCTGAAGAAGACGGTAAGAGCATTTCCCAAAATGTTGCTGTGTTCCTCAAGTCTCCTAAGAATGCACTGACGTGATCTCGGAGGGGGGGCGTGGCCTGTACACCAGTGTGTAAACCTTAACGATAATAAACTCTCATCACCTTAACACATCCGGTTCCATTAACGTAGAACTACGTTTCTGTCGCCCGATCGTTGAGTGACGGAAACGTAGATCTACGTTTTTCTCACGGTATTTCTTTTATTCGCCATTCATAATTCAGCGGGGCACCTTGTGCATGCTGTACTGAGTGTGTCTGAGCTGGCAGACGGTCTTATACCGCCGTCTACTGCCAGGCGGAGCTATTGCATCTCATTGAAAATGGGCTGGTGTGTTTTAGAAGCCGATCTGAGCCGGGCGGGGTTTAAATACTCAGGCGAGCCAGTTCTATATAACGATGGCATCAGTAACTCCACCCGCCCATCATTGTGAAACGGTCGGTAGTGTGGTACAGACCTCCACAAGCATTATTTGGAATTGCGATCAGATATTTGGATTATCTCTTTTGCATTACATCAGATACAAGGTAAGAACATTATATATACATTTTATCATTGATCTGATATTTATTTCTACCTCGATCAACGCTGTCTCTGTATGTGTGGCTGTTTGCCGTTGGGTAGGAGGGGGGAGGGGGGGCGGCGCGCCGGTCTAAACAACAATTCATGTATGCATATAATATATAAGATCATAAGATAATAATTATGATCTAGCGTTGATTTCAGGAAGATCCGATAATCAGGCGAAAAATGACGTGTTTATTGAATTACACAAAAACACCGTTTTCGTGTCTGTTCCCTGGAATGACTCCGAAGCACCCAAACTATATTCATATTCAAAACGGTATAAAATGGAAATGTACGGATGAAAAAATAATCGGTTTTTTGCACGTTGACCACAAGCAAGTCACTGAGACTCGGCGGCGTTATTAGACCCGTAGTGATACTATAAAATATAGGTTTAGCTCTACAAACTACAACTACGTTACATGGGGTTAATGGACAGCAAGGTGACTTCCCGGAAGGGGCGTGGCACTCAATGTGTTAAGAGGACATCAGTGACCCAACAAGGGGCGTGGCACTCAATGTGTTAAGAGGACATCAGTGACCCAACAAGGGGCGTGGCACTCAATGTGTTAAGAGGACATCAGTGACCCAACAAGGGGCGTGGCACTCAATGTGTTAAGAGGACATCAGTGACCCAACAAGGGGCGTGGCACTCAATGTGTTAAGAGGACATCAGTGACCCAACAAGGGGCGTGGCACTCAATGTGTTAAGAGGACATCAGTGACCCAACAAGGGGCGTGGCACTCAATGTGTTAAGAGGACATCAGTGACCCAACAAGGGGCGTGGCACTCAATGTGTTAAGAGGACATCAGTGACCCAACAAGGGGCGTGGCACTCAATGTGTTAAGAGGACATCAGTGACCCAACAAGGGGCGTGGCACTCAATGTGTTAAGAGGACATCAGTGACCCAACAAGGGGCGTGGCACTCAATGTGTTAAGAGGACATCAGTGACCCAACAAGGGGCGTGGCACTCAATGTGTTAAGAGGACATCAGTGACCCAACAAGGCCGATCCCATTCAAAACTGAAGCAATATAAAATGCTCCACAGCAACATATATAATATATTGTAACACCTATACGGATGTGGCGACCAAAGTGGGACGGCCCATTGTAAGAAACATAATAAATAAACACACACACGCAAAATGAGAGCGAAAAAAAACATTTATGGGTTTGAAGTGTCATTCTTTTTTTCTTTTAAATCATTATTAACTTGTCAGTTAGTCCTCCAATTACTTATAAAACATCGGCAATAAACATAATCAACACTTGAATATTGCTCAGGAGCACAATTATTCCAAACTCTGCAGCAGGTGTGACTGATGGGCATCAAAGACGGCTGTTCCTCCTGCAGAAAAGACTTTCCACATACAACACTGATTTATTGACGAGCAGGTGTAGCAGTGAACATATTGTAGCGTGTATGTTAACAGCTTATCCCTTTATATCTGCTCTGCATCCCGATTCCCACGGCGCACCCTAGTGTTGCACCGACAGTGTGTCTCTAGTCTTACGGTTATGATCATGTTATCGGCACGTCTACAGGTGGTTTCTCTCTCATTTAGGGGATTCCTTTGTTTTCTGTCGAGACCAGTCCAGCGGTGGCAGCAGGAGGAGGCGTGGCCTCAAGGGGTGAGGCGCTTGGGGTCACGTGGGAACATGGACGTCTGCCGGACATTGTGGAGGCCGAGGTAGAGCATGCAGACTCTCTCCAGACCTGTAGGGGGCGATATTTCACTGGTCGTCACTCCCAGGGTACATTCAGGAGTGGTAGTATTCTCTATTTGCAGGGAGCAATGATGCCAACTAAATTATTATTATTATATATATATATATATATATATATATATATATATATATATATATATATATATATATATATATATATATATATATTTTTTTTTTTACTTGCTTGAGATTCAGTCAAATGGAAATTGTGTTTCTCAATCTCACTGCATTATTTTACAGCAAGTATGTTGAAGTACAATTATCCAACATGTTAGATATAGTAGAAAGTAGGGCTGTCAGTTTATCGCGTTAATCAGATTAATTAACTACACAGCAAATTATCGCGTTATGAAAATTAACTCAAAAATATGTTTGTAATTTTTTTTATTAAACTTTTTTATAATTTTTTTTGTATCATTCATTTCATAAGAACGTAGAATAAACATTTACAGATTTTTTTTAAATGGTCCATTTGCTTGTTCTTGGTATCTGATTCTAGGGACATCTATGGATCTCAGGGAATGTATTCCCAGTGTCAGAAATACTGTGTTACTAGGCTTGAGTAAATTGTAATTAACCAAATGAGAATATCAATTCCATTTATTTTTAATACTGTGAATAACACCATGCTCAAATTGACCAGACCTGAAAAACCTAAGCAAATTAATAGATGGAAGATGAATTCTGCCATCCGGACACATGCAATTTGAAATATGATTATAGAATATAAAATATCAGGCCTAAAATGGTTATGCGATTAAAATGTGATTAATTAGATTAATTAATAACAAATCCTGTAATTAATTAGATAAACATTTTTAATCGCCTGACAGCACTAGTAGAAAGCTATCCGGCGGCAAGCTAGCATAGCTTAGCACAAATTAATGGAAGCGGATACGGACCTCTAGCCTAGCTTAGAACTCTGGGAGAGGTGTGTTTGGCCAACAGCTAGGCTAGCTGGTCCGTATCCGCTTCCATTCATTTGTGCTAAGCTAGGCTAGCTTGCAGCCGGATAGCTTTCTACTGAACACACAGAGAGGACGCTGGTATCCATCTTCTTGTCTGACTCTGGAGAGCACATTTCCCATCATGTTGTGGCGTGTTCCTTTAAAGGTGGAATAACAGTGTCTGTTATTGACTTACCGATGCCACCTCCACCGTGGGGAGGGGCTCCATAGCGGAAGGAATCGATGTAGGCCTTGATCTTCTCCAGATCTGTACAATTACACACCAAACAGGTTACATCACAGGAATCACTGAGATGTACGGTATATAAGTACCATAAGGATCAGCAAACATGACATAATAATAATTCATTATATTTGTAAAGCGCAAATGCATTGTTTTTCCAATCTTCATACTTGTTCATTTTACTTTATATTATGTTATTCTACATTACATTTGTTGGGTTTCAAGCACGAAGTGCAGAAACCCTATTATTTTTGTGTGAATACATTTTTTTCCTCCTTCAGCATTGGTTTTGCAAATTCCCGTGAGAGTAAACGGCAGCAACATGAACTTTGACCTAAAGGGGGTGCTATAATTAAAGGTCAAACTTTTTAACTTTGAAAGGTCAGAACTCCTACACCGTGATTACGATTTACACAAAACCTGATACAGACATCCATCTCTACAAGGAGCCATAAAGTCCACCATATTGGATTTGATGTAAAACACATTTGTGAAATCTCCTCCTGGTCCGATTACTACAAAATTTGCTGTGGATCCTTAATGGATGAAGCTTATTAAAGTTAGTACACAGATTGTTGATATTTTTTAGTTTTGAAGAAATTAACCAATTAACTTCAAAAAGGCGTGGCTAAGTACATAAAAATATGCAAGTCAACAACCGCTAGGCCAATCATCAAGACATTTGCAGGATATGTCCACATAACTACCGGAAACATATCCTGAAAATTCCATTCAGATCGACCACTAGGGGGCACTACAAATGCCCAAAATGTACGTGGCATAACACGAATCGGACTAACGTTATTATATCTAGGAACTGGGCTTAAAGTCCTAATAGCCAGAGACATAGCCAGACAACTTCAAGTACCTTGGAACTTCTGACATAGCTAGATAAACAGCCAGACACCATCTCATGACAACCTGTGCATTTCCACAGGTTCTCTTAGGAATGCCTGACATGACCAAAACGTTTTTCTTTCCTATGTAACCTTGTGTATTACAGTATAAAGCCCAGCGTTATTAACCTCTTACCATGCACACAATCGGGCCGTCATGACCATGCACGCACGTCGAGGCACTTTGCAAGCGTCTACCTGCTCGGGGCTGCATTTTATGCATTCCGTGCCTCGGTTCTCGAGTTACATGACGATATGTCAGACGAGCATCTTTTTACAGGCCGAGCGTCAAATGACCAATGACCAAATGACCAATATATGCTCGAGAACTGACCAACGGCCGCTGATGGCGAAAATGATTCGTCAGCGTTGTAGCTAGGGATGCACCGATCCGATATTGGTATCGGCCGCCGATATCAGTGAAATATAGGAATATGCTAATATAGGAAGTAGGTGAAAGTTGATTTGATGAACGAACATGAGTTTTGATTCTGACTTAATGGAGGTGGATGGCAGAAATGGATTTTGGAACTCTCTTTTTTGGTGTCGGTTTACTAAAACCTCTCTCAAACACTCATTTCTGAACGGATGTTTATAACTTGGACCTGTACTACATAAGACTTCAGGCTGTGGAACCGCAGTGACTTCCAGCTCATCCCTCTATGCTGGAATAATGGAATCTGGAATCTTGCAACCACTAAAGAAAAATGTGAGTACACAAGTTCAAGTTCAAACCTCTGTTACTCTATTTCATTAGCACTCAAATAGATTCTCCTTTTTTGCATTAGTAACTTCAGAATGTTATCTTTCAAAAGAGACCAGGTGCACGCATGTGCTATAAGTATAAAGTATAAAGCTAAGCTTTGCAAAAAAAGTATGCAGTCCTCAAGTTCAAGTAAAAATAATTGGCCGCTTTTCAGCCTGCCTGTTAAGGGTTAAACTTTGGGCTCACTTCTCGGATTGTCTTGTACACTCTGTGCGCAGAAATAAAAAAATTTCTTATAGTATAGAATAGGTAAAGCAGGGTGTCAATCAAACAACTTAGCTTTAGCTTTCAAACGATCGCCGTTTACAAACATACCGTGTTCGAGCAATACCAACAGAGTCAGGTGACTAAGCTGCCCCTACCTGTGCGAGCTGCTGCGCTAAGAAAGTACAACAGGGCTCTAGTTTCAAGTTTCAAGTTTCTTTAATAGTTGTCATACAGAAGTACAGAATACTTTCATACAAAATGCTTCTTACTGTTACGCTCCAGAGACTGTGCTAGACAAGATAGTATCAAATAACATTGAATACTTTACATGAGTGCATGTAATTTAGAAGAAGAAAATGAGGTCACAGTGTTCGGTATAGACATATGTACAATGTTCTGAGTTACCATATAATAATATACAATACTATGCAGTGTACTAATGTACAGTACTATATAGTGCAAAGCAGAAATGGGATGAGGTACAATTTAGGTACAATTTACAGTAAGGTGTACGAGTTGTAGTGCAATCCTTCATCAATAAATATAAAGTGTGGGGAGTGGGTGCTACAGTGTGTTTGTTTAAAGTGGGTGTGTGCTATAAAGTGTGTGGAGTGGGTGCTACAGTGTGTTTGTTTAAAGTGAGTGTGTGCGTGTGGATGTGTGTGCTATGTGCGTTTGGTGGTTGTTGTTGTGTAGTGTTCATTGTTCGTTTAGCAGCCTGATGGCCTGGGGATAGAAGCTTCTTCTGAGTCTTTCTGTGCTCGCCTTGAGACTCCGGTATCGCTTGCCTGACCGCAGCAGTTCAAAGAGGCAGTTGTTCGGGTGACTGGAGTCTTTAATGATTCTCTTAGCCTTGCCCTTGCAACGCTTGTTGTAAATGTTCTGGAGGGTGGGGAGCCCCCCTCCAATTGTGCGTTCGGCTGAACGTGTCACTCTTTGTAGTCTGCTTCGGTCTTGTGCAGTGCTATTCCCAAACCAGGAGGTGATGTTGCCGGTCAAGATGCTCTCTATTGTACATGAGTAGAAGTTCTTAAGGATCTTCTGACTGACTTGGAACTTCCTTAGGCGCCTGAGGAAGTAGAGGCGTTGTCGTGCCTTCTTCACAACACTGTCAATGTGTGTGGTCCATGTCAAGTCCTCGGATATGTAGGCTCCGAGGTACTTAAAGCTGTTGACTCTCTCAACCGGTGCCCCGTCGATGCTGAGGGGGCTGTAGTCCTTGACCCCCGACCTCCTGAAGTCCACAATCATCTCCTTTGTTTTGCTGACGTTCAGGGAGAGGCTGTTTTCCTGGCACCATCCCGCCAGGACCTTGACCTCTTCCAGGTAGGCCCTCTCGTCGTTGGCAGAGATCAGGCCCACCACCACTGTGTCGTCAGCAAATTTGATGATTGTATTGCTACTCCGCTGAGCCACACAGTCGTGTGTGTACAGGGAGTAGAGGAGGGGACTCAGAACACAGCCCTGGGGGGCCCCTATGTTGAGGGTGATGGATGAGGAGGTGCAGTTGCCTGCTCTCACCACCTGGGGTCTGCCAGTCAGGAAGTCCAAGACCCACTGG
Source organism: Notolepis coatsorum (assembly GCF_963971535.1). Taxonomy (NCBI): domain Eukaryota; kingdom Metazoa; phylum Chordata; class Actinopteri; order Aulopiformes; family Paralepididae; genus Notolepis; species Notolepis coatsorum. The sequence goes on from NC_140169.1 coordinate 61,323,784, forward strand.
CAGAGGTCATAGTTCAAGCCCAGGTCCCTGAGCTTGGCTATGAGTATGGAGGGGACTATGGTATTGAATGCTGAGCTGTAGTCGATGAACAGCATTCTCACATAGTTCCCCTGCCTCTTGTCCAGGTGTGATGCTGCTGTGTGCAGCACATGGGCTATGGCGTCCTCCGTGGACCTGTTGGGGCGGTATGCAAATTGCAGGGGGTCCATGTTGATGGGGAGGGAGGAGCAGATGTAGCCCTTTACTAGCTTCTCAAAGCACTTCATGGCTATGGAGGTGAGAGCTACAGGGCGGTAGTCGTTGAGGCAAGCAGGCTTGGATTTTTTGGGTACAGGGATAATAGTGGACTTCTTCAGGCAGGTGGGGATGACAGCCTGTTCTAAGGACAGGTTAAATATGTCAGTGAATACTGGGGCCAGTTGGTCGGCACAGACTTTTAGGACGCGGCCGGGGATGCCGTCCGGACCTGCTGCCTTCCTGATATTCACTCTATGGAGAAACCATGGCACTCCCCTGACTAAAAGTTGTTTCAAACGAAAACGGCTGGATGTCATTTTGCCAAATCAGCACGGCTGTGAGTGTGAGTCTTTCACCTTTTACATTATGATATCTAGTTTTGGCATGGATTGATTGTTTAGATCGCTTAGATCGTTTGGATTGTTAGATTGGCTTGAAACCCGTTCTTTGCCCCTTGCGGCTATAATATTCTACCGTAATTGTCTGTCGGTTAATGTCGCACCAAACGACTAAATCAAATTCCTTATATGTAAACTACTTGGCAATAAAGCCTTTTCCGGTTCTGAATGCCGACGTGTGAAACAGACCGTAGCCCGTAGTAGGAGGAGCGGAGGCCTTCTCGGTTGTGTTTAGCGGTTACTAGTATAGTGCTGAGGTCCTTCCAGGGGGGTTTTAACACGATTGTGTATAGCTACTTTAGTTGTGATAACTCTACTGCTGTGAGGTGAAACCAGCTTGCAGCGAGCTGAAAGACTTACATTTTCATTTCTTTATTTCGCACCATTTCAGCAAAACAGTAAAAAAAAATCGAAACATTGACCATGACAGCAAGTGTATAAAGGTGCTGAGTAGAGGCAAGAGACCCAGATGGACCTCAACTCATTAAATCATGGGGGAAAAAAAGAAGAAAAAAACACAAAAACAAAAGTAGGTTTAGGTTGCTTAGCAACATCGGAGCAACATGCCGTTTCCTCTTACTCTCCACGTTTAAGTACATTTCGTTGTACTGTGCTCGTGCTGTGCAATGACATGTAATATAATCAGGTTTTAAACAAGGCGCAGTTACCTCTCATGGCCACACGTTGCCAATCTTCTCTGTCAACATCTGTACCGACTCACCTATCTGTGGTGCAGGACTCACCTATCTGGTGGAGCACGGCTCTCTGACTCACCTATCTGGTGGTGCACGGCTCTCTCGGTCAGCAGCTGCGCGTCATGGATCCTCTGAGCTCCAGACAGGATCTCTTCTCCTCTCATGAACATATCATAGGAGTTGGAATATTTCTAAGAAATGAATACGGGACTTTTTTTTACTGACATATGATCAATACAACTATGAAAGATAATAATAATGTTGACATCACCTTGAGGTCCTTGTACATGCATTAACAGTGTGTGTGTGTTAGAGCTATCAGAACAAATGTCAATATTCAAATGTATTTTTCTTCAAGATTTTGACTACCAAACTGTCACAGTGTAACGTAAATAAACAAATAAAAACATTATTGATATGAGGTGAACTGAAAATGCATCACTGGTTCCTTTTTTGTGATTTTGAAAAAATGTACCTTCAATACAAGCCAATAAATGTGTTACAAAGCACAGCCTAATGCCTAATGATAGTTTCCATAGCAAATACAACACAATGAATTGTAAGCTGCTTACAGCTGCTTTGATGTGGTAATAAAATGTAAATGTCATCATTGATATTAAAAATGTATTTGAATTAGCCTAATTTCAGTTGAATGTGTGGGGACAATTGACAGCCCTAGTGTGTATGTGTGTGTGTGTGTGTGTGTGTGTGTGTGTGTGTGTGTGTGTGTGTGTGTGTGTGTGTGTGTGTGTGTGTGTGTGTGTGTGTGTGTGTCTTACAGGGTTAGTGGGGTCAGGCATAGTGTAGAAAGGCCTCACAGCCAGGGGGTACTTGTCCAGTACGTAGAAGTCTGTGTCGTACTAACAAAAAGAGAGACAACAAGAATGGGAGAGATTCATATTGACAGAAAGAGAGAGAGAAAACAAGAATGGGAGAGATTCATATTGACAGAGAGAGAGAGAGAGAGAGAGAGACAACAAGAATGGGAGAGATTCATATTGACAGAGAGAGAGAGAGAACAAGAATGGGAGAGATTCATATGGACAGAAAGAGAGAGACAACAAGAATGGGAGAGATTCATATTGACAGAGAGAGAGACAACAAGAATGAGAGATTCATATTGACAGAGAGAGAGAGACAACAAGAATGGGAGAGATTCATATTGACAGAAAGAGAGAGACAACAAGAATGGGAGATTCATATTGACAGAGAGAGAGAGAGAACAAGAATGGGAGAGATTCATATGGACAGAAAGAGAGAGACAACAAGAATGGGAGAGATTCATATTGACAGAGAGAGAGACAACAAGAATGAGAGATTCATATTGACAGAAAGAGAGAGACAACAAGAATGGGAGAGATTCATATTGACAGAGAGAGAGAGAGAACAAGAATGGGAGAGATTCATATTGACAGAAAGAGAGAGACAACAAGAATGGGAGAGATTCATATTGACAGAGAGAGAGAGAGAACAAGAATGGGAGAGATTCATATTGACAGAAAGAGAGAGAGAACAAGAATGGGAGAGATTCATATTGACAGAAAGAGAGAGAGACAACAAGAATGGGAGAGATTCATATTGACAGAGAGAGAGAGAGAGAGACAACAAGAATGAGAGAGATTCATACTGACAGAAAGAGAGAGAAAACAAGAATGGGAGAGATTCATACTGACAGAAAGAGAGAGAGAAAACAAGAATGGGAGAGATTCATATTGACAGAGAGAGAGAGAGACAACAAGAATGGGAGAGATTCATATTGACAGAGAGAGAGAGACAACAAGAATGGGAGAGATTCATATTGACAGAGAGAGAGAGAGAGAGAGAGAGAGAGAGAGAGAGAGACAACAAGTATGGAAGAGATTCAATGAAGAGATGAACTTGACGTCACAATAGGAGTAACGGCTTCAGCCTCAGGGGGGCAGCAGTACCTTCCCCCACCCCTAGGCAGCAGTACCTTCTCTTTCACCAGGCGGCCCAGTAGCTTTTCATTGGGTGTGCTGTAGAAAACAGGAGGCAAAAGATAACATTATTATCTTTGAGGCTAATCCGTGCACATTATCTTCGAGGCTAATCTGTGCACATTATCTTTCACATTCAATAATTTTATATTAGCCATTGGCTAATATGACAACATGCATCGTGCTTTTAGACTAAACTACCAGCCCACTGTGTTTCATGTCTTT